>NC_092643.1:33176042-33527121 GCF_039555335.1 Amphiura filiformis
ATTGATTTTGAAGTCCCTCAGTTTTTATAAACAAAGACTTGAAGCATAAACTAAAGGGTAAATCTATTGTAAATAACTTCATTTCTCCATATTATAATCAATTTGTAAGTGGCTGCCATCTTTTTTGAATATATAACAATTTTAAAATTTTTCTTGAAATGTCTGTCAAATAGTAACATACGCAAGACAGTGCTGTAATTCCTGCTAAACTAGGGTGATACAGCTAATTATGCTACATGACATAGCATTTAGCTCCACCTAGCTTTGTGGCACTATCACTTTGTGAGGAGAAGCTTTTTGATGACACAATCCATTGTTAAGTGTTGTCTGTCAAACATTTTATGCATAAGTAACATACATAAGATTTGTATGTGTCTGTCAAAAGTAACATACGCAATACGTTTAAAAAATTAAAAATCACTTGATGTTCACATTATGATGATAGTTTAGAGTTTATAAAAGTGTTTTAAAACATGTGATTTATAAACTGCATGTGATCTTTATTCAATTTCCCATCTTGAACTACTGTTTTTGCCAAATTATTATTCTGTATGTTACATTTGACAGACATCTTGCGTATGTTATGGCTTGACAGACACACATATTTTATTTATAACAATTTATCCTCCTTATTGTAATATTTGGACACATCTTTTTCCACAATCAGTTGCTGTAGGTCCTACACCTAAATAACCACAAAATACCTTATGTAATACTTTATAAATTTTTATTTGATTGCAGAAAATCGTCAAAATTGTGTCTGTCAAATATAACGTACGCAAGGGCTAGAAAATTAAATTTGTGAAGTAAATGGTCTGTAACTTATCTTTCTTTTAGTGTATTATGAACGATATATGTGCATACTATAATTTAAACCTGGTTGGAGACCAAAAGAAAAGAGCTGGAAAAATAATTGTGTGTTACACTTTTATGACACCTTAGCTTATTTTGAGCCGTATACATATGTACATGTGGGTTTCTGATTAACCTCATATTTGGCCATACTAAAAAGTGCCCATTTTTGCGGTCTTTGTGCGAATTTGTTCCACTTTTGCACGCATGTATGTGGCCGCTTTTCTTTCGTTCGTTCGTTCGTTCTTTTAAATTTGTTTCTGTTTCATCATGTAGGCCTATACTATAATGGCAACATTGGGTTTCACGAAGGTTGAGTTACATAGGCGTATAACTTCAGGTGGTGGGGTGGGGAAATGGTAATTATGGCAAGTGGTATATCGCTTTTACCAGCCCAATAACGCGTGTTTGCCTATTAGAATTTGACCAAAACACAAATCCATTTTGCGTATTTTTGGTAGGCCATACCTTTTTTAAGTTCTTTCTTTCCAATTGTCACTTCCCTTTCTTTCTTTCTTTTCGCTCGTTCGTTCTTTGTTTTCTTTGATCTCTTTTCGACACATCCTTCCGTCCTCACTTTCTTTCATTCCTACCCTTTCCCACCATTTATTTATTTATTTTCGCCAGGGCTCCTTGTCATTAAACCTTTCTTTTCTTTCATTTCTTTCTTTCTTATTTTCCTTCGTTCTCAGTCCTTCTATCTCAATTTACTTTTGCTCACATCATTTTTTTTTACTTCTTTCTCATTTTCCCTCTCTGTGTCTTTTTCCTTCTATCTATATCTCTTACGTTAGGTTTTTCTTTCCCTTTCTCCTACTCTGTCTTTCTTCCACTCTAGGCCTACTCAAGTTATAGTCAAACGCCATCAAAACTCAACATTTATTTTCAAATTACAAATTTACATAGGCCTACCTTTAAATCAGTTGCGTGTAGCGTGATATGGACAGGCATGTGCCTCCGATCGGTCTGAAAATTTAGAAAATTCCACAGGAAAATTGCCGCAAATTCGCACGAAGACCGCAAAACTGCGCCATCAAGCACCCCCCCCCCCCATGGTCGGTGACCCCCCTCAATATGATGACATAACTGCTTCAAATCTTCTAACGGTAATAGCATTTACTCTGTCGCATTTTTCGTACCGTCACTGCCATTTTTGTGTCTTGAGGTTGACGCGTCCTCGCCGCTGGGTTGCTATGCGTGTGTGCGTATTAATGTGCGTAGGCCTATAGCATGGCAACGAAATGACGGGCCACCATTGGTTGATCCACCAAATAAATCCAAATAATTATTTGTATTTATTAATTTATCTATTTATCTATGCAATTACCATTCATCTGGAAATGTTAGAACTTATTTATTTATCTATTTATTAATTTATTTGTCATCTATAATCTCTGACATGATACCGATGAATCGATCAGTTCCTCTTCAAAGTATCGATTATCGGCAAGTTCCTCTTTAATAGTATAGATAACAGGGCTGTCTCACGCAATGCATCTGCATCTGCATCTGTAGATTACTGTGCAAACTCCTGTTCGGGTATCTCGCACAGAGTGTAGACGCGGAGCAAAGCAGCTAAAAGAGGGCCCCCTTTGTGATGTCCAGTAGGTTGCTGTTGTTGGTCTTGGTCTTGAAGTCGTTTAAGGATGGTGATTCTCTGATGTCAGCGGGTAATATATTCCATTGGGTTACAGTTCTTGGTAAGAAGGCGTATTTGTAACAGTCTTTGTTGGGTTTAGGTCGAACAAAAGAAATGGAAGAGGTCTGTCTGGTACGATGTCTTGGTCGGGTCCTGTCGAATTTACTGATGTCGATGGAGACGAGCTGGTGATGTGCTTTGTATAGAAGAGTCAGTCGAGCGCTTAGCCTCCTTTCTTCCAGGCGCTTCCATTCAAGCTCACGAACCATGGATGAGACACTGCTATCACGGCTGAAATCTCTTTTGACAAATCTGGCAGCACGGTTTTGTACGGCTTCCACAGCATCGATGTAAATCTGGTGATGTGGATCCCAGATGGTAGCACAATATTCTAGCTGGGGTCTGACAAGCGTTTTGTATGCCGTGGCTTTAACATTTTGGTTACAGTGGTAAAAGTTGCGTCGTAGAAGACCAAGAGTTCTGTTAGCTTTGGAGATGGTGTTGACAATATGATTATTCCAACTGAGCTTGTTGTTGATGGTGATACCCAAATATGTATGATTTTCCAGAGTCTGAAGTTGAGACCCATCCATTTTGTAGTTGGTGACAACAATATTCTTTTTGTGGGTGATGTGCATTGCAAAACATTTTTTGGTGTTAAATTTCATCAACCATTGGTTCTGCCAGTCACAGAGGGAGTCAACATCCTTTTGCAAGATGATTGGGTCTTCAGCAGAGTTAATTCTTCTATACATAATACAGTCATCCGCCAGAAGTCTCACTGTAGATCTAATTGTTTCTGGCAGGTCATTGATATACAGGAGAAACATCGCTGGACCAAGGACGGTACCCTGAGGTACACCTGATGAAACATGCACCTTCTCCGAGCTGACACCGTCAATTATGACTTGTTGAGTTCTTTTTGTTAAGAAACATCCTATCCATGAAACCAAAGATTCGGAAAGACCACTGTGGCGAAGCTTGGCCAGTAACCGTTGGTGTGGCACCTTGTCAAAGGCCTTACTGAAGTCTAATATTATACAATCGACTTGGCCTTTCTGGTCTAATGCTTCAGCGAGGTCCTCTGTTGTTGCAGCAAGCTGCGTCTCACACGATCTTCCTTTACGAAACCCATGCTGGTTGTCTCGTAGCACCCCGTTGGTTTCCCAATGGTCCATAACAGTGTGACAGATTATATGTTCAAGAAGTTTGCATACCACCGACATAAGCGAGACAGGACGGTAATTAGATGGTATTGATCTATCACCGCACTTAAAAATTGGGACTACATTTGCATGCCGCCAATCCATCGGCAAAGTGCCGGTGTCCAAAGATTTTTGAAAAATGGGTCTAAGAATTGGCGCGATACTTGAGGCGCATAACTTGAGAATACGAGGTGATATTCCGTCTGGTCCGGGGGCCTTCTGCGGTTGCAGATTGTTGAGCAATTTCTCGACGCCCTCTGTTGTAACATTAATTTTTGGCAATTCCCTAATGTTACTCTCTCCAAGGTCTGGAAAGGTGGAATTGTCCTCACACGTAAAGACAGATTGAAATGGTCTGTTAAGTGTCTCTGCTTTGTCCTTCGATGTAGCGGCAATGCCATGTGTACTGTGAAGGGTTCCTACTCCAAAAGCCTCCTGCTTCTTTGATTTTACAAAGTTCCAAAAAGGTTTTGTATTATTTGTGGAAAGACTGTCGCCGATGACTCCGAAACATACTGATGATACGCCGTCGAATACTTCTATCTATTGACCGCGAAGTTTTTGAATTCATCCCACAAAGCAGGGTTGCCAGATCTTTTGGCCCTATTATACATCCTCTGTTTGCGGCGAATAGCCCGTCTAATTGTTCCATCCACCCACGGGAGGTTATAATTAGAAGACGACATCTTGCTAGGAATAAACTCATCCATGGCTGCAAATAAAGCAACCTTAAAGTCATTCCAAAGATCTTCAACAGAAGACTGACTTATTTTCTCGTCCGTAAGGGTATTGCAAAAACCAGTGAGGGCCTTATTTAGACCATCAATGTTTCACGGGTCTAGAGCGGAACGGCTTTATAAGAGTATCAACAGCAACAATGTCATGATCGCTAATTCCAGCAAAGACCTTAGTGTTCTGAACAAGGGATGGCATACTGGTGAAACACAGATCAAGAATGCTTTTTTCTCGAGTTGGTTCTGTCACTATTTGGTGATAGTTTTTGTTGATGGCAATTTCAATCATTTTCTTACTTGGTCTAGGATATCTTCCACCGGGCTTGAATGTGTTGTTAGCCCAGTTAACATCGGGGAGATTAAAATCACCCATTAACCATACGTGCGCATTTTCGAGGATTTTATCAAGCGAACTTTGAAGATTGTCCATATAATCAGAGTCGGTGTCTTGGGACCTATAAAAGGCTCCAACATAAATTGGTTTTGAACTTTTGATGTGCAAACTACACCAGATTATTTCACAGTTACTATCAAGATTTGGCTCAGCTTTAGCTACCAGAGAGGTGTGGACAGCAACAAAAACACCTCCTCTTGCTTTACCATTATCACGATCTTTACGAAAGACCTGGTATTGGGGTGGGAAAATTTCCCCGGATTTAATGTTTTCATTGAGCCACGACTCGGATCCAATAATAACGTCTGGTTTTTCAGAGTCCAATGTAGCCAAAAATGGGGAAAGCTTAGCACGAACGCTCTGACAATTGATGTTGAGAAATTTAAGCGGGTGCTTTGGTAGATTGGACTTTCTCTGTTTAGGTCTATTGGACTTTTCAGTAGTATTCACATTAATCATTTCACTGTCCGAATCAGATGATACTGACGTGCTTTCAAAGCTGTTGGTATCTATATCAGAACTTTCATTTGACACACTTTCAAAATATGATGAGGAGACTGATGGTGTATCGCAGCTGACACAAAACCACTCAAGCGATGCACACTCAATATGTTGATTGTATACAGTAGTACTCATATTGATACATTCCCTATGATACCAATGGCAACAATGTTCACATTCAATGCCTTCATCTTCCCAATCAACTAAAATGTTACACTCTGTACAGATGCTTTTATCAAGTTCACTATCAGGCCCTGGGTTTAATTGAATGTCCCCGGAGAGCATCAAAATGAGCATAGTTTGTTCTATCAGGCCAGCTGGTTTGTTCCTGTTTTCCATAATATACCCATGTTTTCTGTACAAACTAACCCCCGTTGGCTTGGCATATAAAGAAGCATGGAACAGACTCACCGAGCTGCAATCTCTAAATTGTGAAGAAGAATTGATAATCACACTCCCATCCCACTGGTAGCCAATAGTTGAGTCACCATTCCGTTGAGAAATTAGTTTGGCTTTAGCAGAAATAGCCAAGGTAATAGCGAGTAATGTGTAGCGGAATTCCATTGAAGAAAATTCAGGTGGGTGTGGTCCTATGTAGACAATGCATGTACTATCCAATGGCGCGAAATTAAAATACACGGCGACACAGGTGCGAAAATTACAGTCACTAATATCCACTCATAACATCAAAATTGGCGATTAAAAGTGCCGAAACACGGGTCCTTGATGACCTTAAACACTTAAACGATGAAAATACAGGGTGTCCCAAAAAAAAGAGGCCCCACATTGCGCCTCTTTTTCTCCTATTTCTGAAAAGTTGATCAAATATATTTTGGTATGTAAAGAAACCTTCAATCGTTAGCTTTAATAAACCAAAACAATTATTTCAATCGGCTCATAACTTTTGAAGATATGTTCTTTTAAAGAAATGTATCCGTTTTTCACTCTGTCCACGGAGGAGGTTTGGCTACTTCAAAGATTGAAAAGTGCATATACCATGCATGAATATAAAACATTCCTCGATGATAACTTTATAAAATAACAACTTTATTTAAGGGAATTTGCTTTACCGGTGGGCTTATGGGTTATGGATTTTGTTAAGTGTCATTAATTTGGGCGAAATTGATGTGGGATGGGACTTCTTTTGCTATACTTGCAATTACTTATGTTTTTCTCGTTTCTTGCTTTCCCTTTTATTGACAACATACGTCATTTCTCTTTTTGGAAGAAAAGGTAGCCCTGAAAAGGGTTGTTTAGTTTGTCTTTGGTTCTTTTGAAGTGAGCTTACTGTGCTGCTCTGCCCTCTACCTGGTTGCCTCCGTGACGAATACAGGTTTCAGCCCTAGTTCTCATTGCATTAATTGCGTTGCGTACCATCCTTAAGGCCTTGTGCGCCGGATACTTGCGAATGCAGCAGTAATACGGGGTTGAGAAGATGTTTGAAGCTAGCTGGTGATCCTCGCTTAGGCCCCCCAAAAAAAGTTGTTTGTTTGTCCTCCACCGCCCGCTCCTCAGATGAAGGCCTGACCAATATTTTTTTTTTCTATTTTTTTTTTATAAAAATAAGTAAAATTCAATTTATTTTCCAGATTTGGAGTATCTCTGGACCTCTTTCATGGTTGAAAATAAACAAAGTCCACCAAATCATTAAAAGACTATGACATGAACACAAATTATAACTTTAACTGCATATTTTTTTAAGTCACCATGAATGATTGTAGCAATTAGCTCTAGCAAGGTCCAGAAATACGACAAATCCGAAAAAAAAAAAAAAATCCGCCCGCCCGCACGTCTTCTTTCAAAGCTGTGGAGGACAAACAAACAATTAATTTTTTTGGCCTTATAGTGAATGCTTTCCCAAGACTAATGCTATTATCTATCCATGTCATTAACCATGTGTTTCGTTTAAATCTTTGATGTAGCCAAACCTCATCCGTGGACAGAGTGAAAAACGGGTACATTTCTTAAAGAGGGCATATCTTCAAAAATTGTGAGTCGATTGAAAGAATTGTTTTGTTTTATTAAAGCTAACGATTTAGGGGTTCTTTACATACCAACATATATTTGATCAACGTTTCAGAAATAGGCGAAAAAGAGGGCGCAATGTGGGGCCTCTTTTTTTTGGGACACCCTGTAACAGCAAATTTAGTTAAAAATCCAAACGTAAAGGGTTAAAAAGCTAAAAGATTTCCGAAGAAATCGGGAGCTGCTTGCAACCACGTCTACACCGCTCGGCTGCTCGTGTATTTATGGCCGTGAGTCTCACGCATTGGGTCACTTTCTGACGGTCTCCCGCCAAGGTAGTATAACCTCACGCCTAGGTAGTCAATCTCACGCAAAAAGCTTGAAAATGAGTAAAGTCACGCATCTTCAAAATAATTTGTCATGTTTGTGCATGTTGTGGGTGCAACAACAGAAAAGACTCGATCTCCGAATGTAGATGAACATTTGTGAAGTCTGTGGAACAACAAGCTACACATAGCTCGAGAAGTCTAGCCACGCATGCACGAATATGCTCACTGCTTCACATTTGAGGCTACATGTAGAGACCATTGCATTCCAAATCTAGTCAGATTCGCTGAACTTGATTGAAGCATGACACACTGTGTAAAAGCAATGCCAATGGATGTTCAGAAGTTACACAGCCGATCACATACAACCAGGCACAAGCAATAACCTTATATCCCGTCTAAAAAAAGACTAGTAAAAGTGGGTTTTCTTATTTCTCATGTTCTAGATTGGTTGCGCATTAATGAGATGCTAATTTCTATTGTGTTAATTTCTGTTGTGACGAACACGCATCTATTCAATCCTCTCTCACTTACATGGGGCCTAACAAAAAAATAAATTCCTTTTGGGTAACCCGCCCGTTTCTGAAAAAAGGTGCAGACAGAAAAAATAAATGCCTTTTTAGAAAAAATAAAATATTTCATACACAGATCTAACCAGAAATAGCATTAAACATTTTGTCTTTTTTGTATTAAAATCAACACAATTTGAACAATGCAAACTTTTTTTAAATCAATAGAGTCCACCGAAAAAAGAACTGGCATCATGATATTATCGCAAGACGATCACGGCGATTCACGGGTGGGCCTACATTCCCGAGAAAAATTCAAGCTTATTTTCACTCAAATTATTGGCCTTTTCCCAATGTTCTTTCAACAAAATGAAGTGCCAAACTCTAATCTTTACCTAATATTTCACCAACTTTTCTTGTTATTTATCTTCAGTGGTCATATTGGTAGTATTTTGCCTTGTTCAAAGCTTGTTTACAGATGTAAATTGTTCGATCCTGCCAACAAAAAACTCATCCCCACGTTTATAAAAACATGCATGACATGATTTATATTACACTTATAGATTCAATATTCTCTGAACACAGTGTTTTATTTCATACTTTTGTGTATACATCACAGACTTTCTCTTCTTACTGATTTGCCATTTTCATTTCAGATTTTATTTTAAATGTAATCACAACTGACTAGATCACTGGTACGTCAACATCAAGCTACTCATGCAGAAGACCGTACGTCCGACAGTTTCATCAAAGTAAACATTTTACCACAATCTTTTATAGGCCTACTAAGTGATCAGCACCAAATACTACTACAGTTTGTACAGGATTCTTAGAAAAGATCACAAATTGGGTTCAAATTGACTTGCAAATATGTAGATGACTAGTTTCCCAGATACAACCAACCCAGCAAGATGAGTGAGATAGTAGCGCAGATCTTCAAGGAGCGTGATCGCCGACCAGGCCAGTTGGATACGGAAACCACTGCACAGTTTCTGTGGCGGCTTATTCGAGAGTCAATTCATTTTACCACCAAGCAGCTGGTGAAAGCAGATATCAGGGATGTGTACATTGGACATGGAGTGCATCATGTCAGGAAGATCAGATCCTTGGAACCAGTCTTGGATGTTTTGTTCAATGATGACACTAATGTAGGTGTAAACTAGCTACTTAGCAAACACAAAATGTTTTACAGAAAATGTGTAATATGTCAGGTTAAAGGAAGTGCCCGGCAATAACAACATTACCGGTATGTCTTATGTTTGAAAAATAATTATTAAGCACGAATCACATGGTTTTATTTAAAACCAACTTTAAAAACATCTCTCACACGCGATATTCAAAATTCCCTGCGCGAAATTTTCTAGAGCAGTGGACGTCATGGTTATTTGTGCTCAAATGTCGTCAGGCTTCATTGAATTATCAGGATGTCATTGCTCTAGACAATTTCAGCGCAGGAATTTTGAATATCGCGTAGTGAGAGATGGCTGATTTTATTCCTTTTTATGGTTAATATGACTTTTTAAAATAAAACCATGTGATTTGTGCTTGGTAATCATTATTGCCGGACACTTCCTTTAAATACAGGGAATAAATCGTTAAGGCTATTAGGTTTGCTTGTGTACCCAGTTGAAGTATCAAGCGGGAAATCTGAGGTTTTTTTGTTATTCCGGTAACTTGTTACTGGAATTTTGACCTGGTATACCAGGATAGGCCAAGGATGGGTATGAACTCAGGTACCGGGAATAGGTGAGAGCCTTATAAAACGTCTTAGTAACATTCTGAAAACATTTCTGAAAACTTGATGCTTCGTCCTGGTAGCCATGATGGCTTTCACATACTTAAATGCACATGTATATCAAATTCAACCCCAGCCCCTGGGTACCCCCATTTTTGACATCACAGATGAATTTACCAATAGTCTTTGCCATTCTAAAATTGTATACTTTTATATTCTTTAGACCAACAAAAGCACCCTTAAGTCTAAGTGTATAATAATGTGAGTTGAAATAAAGAGAGATAATAATGGAAGCTGACGTTTCACATTGTTTGCAGGAATACGTAACAGTGGACTCTCAAGGCTTCAATGTGTTTCATCTTGATGGTAGACTCAGGGAACAGTTAGATCCAGAGGAGCCAGTGGAGAGACTCATCTATGCCAAGGGAGCCAAGAGATATGTGGGATGGAATTCAGGGGATACATATATCAAGGTGGGTGAAAGACCCGCTATGTCCTTATAGCTCAAAAACCCAATTACATTTTCTATATGGTCATTTTCACGGTAAAGGGTGTAACTTTGGATTTTTAACATTTTGATCCGTACTGTTCTCATAAAGCCACAGAATTCCATGATTTTTGGCCACATAAGTCATCTAGTTAGCAGCTACCTTGGGTAGCATAATCATCTTCGGGAGTTACTGCGTTCAGTTTTAGCAGGCTTAAATGTACCTAATATTGCCATTTTGAAAAACTATAAAAAACAGTAACATTTTTGTAAAACCCTGTGTTTTCTTCAGTTAGTTCATGGATAATTTTTCTTATCCTGAAAGTACGGTCATATGTTCAGTAAACACTGCCACATTAGATTTAATTGTGAACACTCCTGTATTTTTGAGAACCGGACTTCGAGATTTGTCGTTTCGGAGGCTTCATTTTCCGTTAACAATTGTTAACAAACTTTGTGGGTATAGCTTTGGTTCATAATTCTTGGTTATTTCTTCACTTCTTCTTGATTCATAACAGTTGATATCTTAACTTGAAATGGGTAACAAAAATTAGTTGATTTTCAAGCTTTTAAATTTTTTATAAAATCTTGACTTCAAAGAGCCGATTTTCCGTTAACTTTTTTGAAGCCTCCGAAACAAACTGTTCAGCAAGCTTGGGCAAATATAAATAAAAGAGCTCATCCAATCTATTTATCAAAATGTAGCAAAGTAGATCCTCAAGTCACTTGTTTTTAAATCATGGAGATATATATCACCGTTTGAAAATGGGACCCAATACAAACTTCCCGTTAACAATTGAAGCCTCCGAAACAAACGAAGCCTCCAAAACAACAATAAGGTTAATTATCATCTATGCATATCTAAATCGGTGTGTTCCATATTGATATCTGCATTGTAATTGTTACATGATATGTGCAGAATGTCATAAATTTAAAAAAAAATTGATATTATGGTTAATGTTTGAAAAATATACTGATATCCAAGAAAGCCCGTTTCGGAGGCTTCACATGCAAATAACACCATACTTAACAAATGGGTGAAAAAAATACCATGTTATAAATCTACAATATCTGCCACATAGAATCTTTGATTCAATACACACAAGAAAATAACAGCTTAGATGATCCCAACAGTGTTGTTTTCAAAAAAACTACTTCTGCAATGTTTAACCATTGTTAACATGAAGCCTCCGAAACAAAAAAAATGACTTGCTGTGATAATTTAATTTTTGTGACAACTGAAATTAAATACTTAGAAGCAAAGCATGAAAATTGGTAATTGTGATATTTTTTACCTATTTTTTCATGTCAACTTGTAGTAGTTAGCCAAATATTTTACTTTTATTTTCACCTGTGTTGTTAACTGAAGCCTCCGAAACACAATTCGCTTGAATTGCCAATTCTAAAAATAACTCCAATTTCTGTGAAACTTGGCTGGGAGGTTCCTTTCATCAAGTAGTATTTGTACATGAAGTTAGACATTCAAATTATTTTAGGAACCCAATTAAAACTTGAAAAATATGTTTAAGGTTGGGAAATTTCCATTGCAAATGACCCTTGATGTTAAAAAATTTCAAAGTTGCAACTACAAACATAGCAAAACATGGTATAAAATTTAACTTATATCTGTTGACTTACTTTGGAATGGGATTTCACATATATTCCAGCTTTCATGTCATAATTTTCTGAGCTTATGTAAAATACATTTTTTCTTAGATTTTAACCAAAATGTTATGGAAATGTCAATTTTTTATCAGAAATCAAAAGGTTTAAGCCTTGAAACATTATTTTACTGGAATTTAAGTTGCTTCTATGCATGATTACAGTAACCAGAAACATATTTAAGTGGTTTGAAATTTTGACCCTAAAAATCAAAAGTTACACCCTTTACTGTGAAAATGACCATATCGTAAAACCTTGTCTACAAGCATATATATATAACAAAGTTTTTTTTGACGAAAGAGACGAGAGGCAGTCACTCTCCACAAAAACATTATTTTGAGTTTGAACAACTATATTATTGATATAGGGGGCTGTACAAACACATATTATTGTAAGATCAATCTATTGTAATGTGTATGCAGAGGGTATTTGCCTTTCGTTTAGAGGCATATATGCTTATTTATGGAATTCTACGGTAGTCCATTTGCAGGTTTCCTGGAGGCAGTTACTTGTACAGATGCAACACCTTTGATCGCGCTTGTAAACACCAGTTCTTTGAGCCAAAGCACAATAAATACTGTGCCCACTGGAGCATGCACTCATGTCACTGTATGTGGTATTTGTGTGTAGATGTTTAAAAGAAAGCTGTTTTAGTTGTAAATATATACTCGATGGCCGAGCGATTGCGATGCACCGCTTTTGAAAAGCGTTGTGCAATCGCCGAGTTTTGCGATGCATCTCTCGTCGCTTTTGCATATATATATACTTATCACAGCGATAGCGATTGCAGGCAACAATTAAAATATTCTAAATGTCACAAAATACATTTTTAGAACATCCATCACTGTCAATAATTATTGCTTTTAATTAATTAATCATCAAAAGTTAATAATCAAGAAAGATGAATTAATTAGCAAAATGATAGATCCAGTTGATAGGAAATGATTGGTTGATGCACTCATATGTCAAACGATATCGCTTGAAAGATGAGATTTCTTCGCCAAAACGATGCCGTTTTTTGCCTCATCGATTTATATCGGTTGATCAGCTTGATGCTCTGAAAACGGAAGTAAACACTGAGCATGCGTGAGAATCGCTTTTTTACAAAATCGATCGAGTATAAATTCAGCTTATAGCTTCAGTCTGTGTGTCTGAGCTGGGCTTTGTATTGGGATATTACCTTGGGATGCAGTTATTTAATTTAATTATGTGGGTATACTGGCTGTTAATGGGCTATTCCAGTTAAAATCCTTACACCCCCTATGGAAGGCATGACCTTAATCTCTCACACAGGGAGTGTAGATTTCAAATGGAGTCACTCATTTATGTAACCCAAATTGAAATTAACACTCCCTGTGTGGGTCATGTCTTAAGGTTAAGGTCATGTCTTAAGTTTAAGTTAAGTTTTAACCACGCCATTTCCTGGATTGTCATGCAAAAACAAATGCTGCTAAGCCTAGTAGCCTACCAAAGTGTTTTAGTCCTCTGTATTTAGTAAAAAGTATAATAACTAGAAACCACAGTTGTGTTTGACCAAACACAAATATCTATGCCCGTGACCACACCTAACCCCCCTTCCCCTATTCACAAACGAAAACTTGTTGAGCACCATGTGAAAGCCCTTGTTTTAAGCTTTCATTTGATATACATGTAATGCTCATAACTCCAGACTGGCTCACACTCTCTCTAACACCCTACCAAGCCTTCACTCCCTTTTATACCCCATCAGACCATCACTCTCTCTACAACACCAACAGACTGGACCATACTCTCTCTAATACCCCACCAGCCCCTTACTCTCTCTTATACCCCATTATACACTCACTCTCTCTAAAACACCACCAGACTGGCCCACACTCTCTCTAATACCCTACCAAGCCTTCACTCTCTCTCTTATATCCCATCAGACCATCAATCTCTCTAAAACACCACCAGACTGGACCACACTCTCTCTCTCTCTCTAATACACCATCAGACTGTCACTCTCTTATACTCTACCAGACACTCACTCGCTCTAAAACACCACCAGACTGGCCCACACTCTCTCTAATACCCTACCAAGCCTTCACTCTCTGTTATACCCCATCAGACCCTCACTCTCTCTAAAATACCACCAGACTGGACCAAACTCTCTCTAATACTCCACCCTTCAACCAACCACACCCCTTGTCCCATCATGACAACCTTTTGAGGTGGTCCAAGGAACCAAAATCAAAATGCCTACACATTCCCTTTCAAGGGAATTTTTGTCAAGTGATCAGTTTTCTTGGCGTACGATTCAGACCGTTATCATTGCAAATACAGGTAGCTAATAAAATACTACCTATTGCGCTGCACTGTGTTAATAGGTCGTACGTATTTTGCTTTTTAAAGTATTTAGACTTTGACCTCTGGGGATGCGGCTAATATAGAATACATCAAGGGCCGTGGGTCATCAATGTGCCAAATATGAACCCTGAGGGCGCTGTAGTTCTTGAACTAGAGCTGTTTGAAATTTTGCACATATTGCTCACTGTAGCCCATGACCCTTGACCTCTGGGGTCGATGTTACTGCAGGAAATATCTAAGGGTCATGGGTCATCATTGTACGAAGCATGAACCCCGAGGGCGCTATAGTTCTTGAACTAAAGCGGTTTTAAAAATTTACACATATTGCCCCATGTAGCATGTGACCTTTGACCTCTGGGGTCGTGGCTACCATAAGTTACTTCTAGGGATCATGGGCCATCATTATACTAAGTATGAATCCTGAGGACGCTATAGTGCTTGAGCTAGAGCTGTTTGAAATTTTACACATATTGCCCTCTGTAGCCCATGACCTTTGACCTCTGGGGTCGAGGGTACCCTAGGATGTGTTTAGGGGTCATGGGCTATCATTGTACCAAGTATGGGCCCCGAGGCTACTTTAGTTCTTGAGCTAGAGGAGAGCAAAGGACTGATCTTGAGAAGGAGAAGGAGAAGCCGAAGACTAGAAACCACAGTTGTGTTTGACCAAACACAAATATCTATGCCCGTGGCCCACACTCTTTCTAACACTCCACCAGACCACCACTCTCTGATACTCCACCAGACACTCACTCACTCTAAACCACCACCAGGCTGGCCCTACTCTCTCTAATACCCCACCATGCCTTCACTCTCTCTTATACCCCATCAGATCATCAATCGCTCTAAAACACCACCAGACTGGACCATACTCTCTCTACTACCCCACCAGACCCTCATTCTCTCTTATACTCCACCAGACACTCGCTCTAAAACACCACCAGGCTGGCCTTACTCTCTCTAATACCCCACCAAGCCTTCACTCTCTCTTATACCTCACTATATACACTCACTCTCTCTAAAACACCACCAGACTGGCCCACATTCTCTCTAATACCCCACCAAGCCTTTACTCTCTCTTATACCCCACTATACACTCACTCTCTCTAAAACATCTCTTATACCCCAGCAGACCCCCACTCTCTCTTATACTCCACTAGACACTCGCTCTAAAACTCCACCAGGCTGGCCCCATACTCTCTCTAATACCCCACCAAGCCTTCACTCTCTCTTATACCTCACTATACACTCACTCTCTCTAAAACACCACCAGACTGGCCCACACTCTCTCTAATACCCCACCAAGCCTTTACTCTCTCTTATACCCCACTATACACTCACTCTCTCTATAACATCTCTTATACCCCTGCAGACCCCAACTCTCTCTTATACTCCACTAGACACTCGCCCTAAAACTCCACCAGGCTGGCCCCATACTCTCTCTAAAACCCCACCAAGCCATCACTCTCTCTTATACTCCATCAGACCCTCATTCTGTCTGAAAAACCACCAGACTGGAGAATACCCCTTTAATCCCAAAACATTTTGTCCCTTTAAGCAGTTAACCTCTTAACCCCATTATGCGTCGTGGCGTATATTTGAAGCCTTCATCATTGCAAACACAGGTAGCTACCAAAATTCTACCTATTGCGATACACTGTGTTAACCGGTCGTACCTATTTTGCTTTTTAAAGCATATGAACTTTGACCTCTGGGGTTGTGGCTAGCATAGCATACTTCTAGGGTCATAGGCCATCATTGTACCAAGAATGAACCCTGAGGGCGCTATAGTTTTTGAGCTAGAGCTGTTTGAAATTTTACACATATTGCCCCCTGTAGCCCATGACCTTTGACCTTTGGGGTCGGGGGTACCCTAGGATGTATCTAGGGGTCATGGGCCATCATTGTACCAAGTATGGACCCGCGGCTTCTTTGGTTCTTGAGCTAGAGGAGTGCAAAGAAGTGGTCTTAAGAAGGAGAAGGAGAAGGAGAAGAAGGAGACGACTAAACAGAACAAATACAATATCTATGCCCCGTTACACGGGCATAGATAATAACGAGATGGAGTGTCAAAGCTCATACTGACAAGTGGCAAGTACATTGTATCTGGAATGCAAGGTGGTGAGAAATTGCAGATGAGAACCAAATTTAAAATGCACTCGATACATTCTTAGGTTCATATGTTTATGTTTCCTTTCATTTGAGCATTATGTGTATTTGTTTTCACCAGATGTTTGCACCTGATTTTGAGTTGATATCTGAAGCCAAATCTCCACACAAGATATCATGTATAGTATACAATGAACAACATAATGAAATCGTCAGCACAGGAACATCTCATGTAATGGTATGTGTATTCTTTAGTTTACCCTAATTTTGGTAGTGACGTCAAAGCTTTTTCGCGGTGTTGCGCTGCAAGCATGCCGACGAATCACCCCTATACGCTTTTAACTATAAGCAATTAACTTTGAGCGTACAATTCGATACTCAAAATAAGCACCTGCATCACTACCGAACTTGAGGCGAACAAACGGTATAGCAATCAGCTTAATTCATTAACAGTAACACTAACTAACACAAATATAAATAAAAGAAAGTTATTCCATGTCTTCTGATCACCCAATAGGTAAAACCTGACCCCCTTCAAATCGGTTCAAATTTGGTGTTTGGGGAAATTTATGGCTGAAACTGATGGCAACCGTCAGTGACTCAGCTGTAATTGTCATATGCCAATGGACAATCAAGATTGAGAGGGTGGTCAAAAAACATGTGACCAAAGTATACAAATCACCTGATTTTCACAGTTTTATTTGCTTATTAGCACCCAATAGGTTACATTTTACTAGGATTACGAGTGTTCCTATTATGCCGACTGGAATATGATATCACACTGAAGTATGTTATGCAGGTGCATACATCACAATTTATTCTGTTACGGTCATATCAGATTAAAATCACAACCCTGGCAGCCCATCCATCACAGGTGTATGTAGCGCTACGGAGAGTCCCTTTCAAATCCAACGGTCCTGGGTTTGATTCCCAGTCCTTTCCAGATGTTGTAAATCAACTTTTTTTAAATTTTAGTAGAGAAAGCGGAATGTAAGTGCATATGTTCCTCATAGCAAGAGGCAAAAAGTTACCTATTGACGTGCTACTAAGCCCTGTTGATTCATACATGACAAACAATTGAAAATGTAATGCTGGTTTCATACTTTCCTGCCGCTTTGCCGCTCTGAAGATGATTTTACTTGACTGTGCAGTTGCACCTGAAACGCTAGCGGTGACCAGCGGCAAGCCGATATATCGATCGCTTTGCCGCCGTGGCAGCGCGGCTGGGAGTTGAATTCAAATCAACTCGGAGTGGTGCCGCTCTGACGGTTGAGAACAAAATATGATTTTGGAGCAGTGCTGAGCGGCAAGAGTGCTTTCAGAGTCTAGTCATGCCCCTGTCGCTCAGCGGTATGCCGCTCCGCTTGCAGACAAGTGCAAGCGGCATGATGAAGCGCAGGGTCTTAGCTAGCCACCCGTCTGCCGTCATTTTAGACAGGGAGTTTGCTTCTGGGACGGGCAAAATTAATGCCTTTGACAGGTGTTATATTATAAATTGTATGTTTTGAGAAGCTAATTGACCTTTTTAGTAGACCCAATTTGTAGAACAAGGCCATATCAGCACATATTTGAACTCTTTGAACCCCCAATGGGCTATTGAGGTCTGGTAAATATTTTAAAAGGTCAAATTAGGACAGGCAATTTTATTCAAATGACGGGCAACCCTCAATTTCTAGCCAAGACCCTGATGAAGTGTCATGCCACTCAGCGGCAAACGGCAGAAAGTATGAAACCAGCATTAGCCAATCAACTGACAAAGTAATTAGAAAAAGAAATCAATCGATTAACTTGACCACACTATTTATTTATATAATGATATAATTTCTTTTACAGTCATGGAACTTTCGCTATGGTGCCAAACATTTAGTACCTCACAAGCTAGCAGAAGAAGGCATTCCAGCCAACATCTTCTTCACCATGTTAGCTTTAGAAGATACGGCTAGTCGCTCACAGAAGTGCTTTGCAGGATGCGAGACCGGTGTGGCCGTTTTTAATCTCTTTGAAGGAACTTTACTGTCGTATAAGAAAGATTTGCATGTCAGGAATATAACTGGGTAAGAGGCTAATGATTTGATTGATCAGTATTGGAGAACCTAGATGCAGGACTGGATACAAAATAATATTTCTCTTCAATAGTATTGAAGAAATCTAATCTAGTTTGATTTTATTGACGGTTGGACAATAAAATCACTATTATGTTCGTGTGTGCAGTGTACAATGGTAGATTTTGTATCCACTCTTGTATCTATGGTCTTTGATATTGATCAATCAAATTGATTGTGTATGGGCCGCATAAGAAAGATCTACATGTCAGCAATATAACTGGGTAAGAGACTGAGAGTTGTATGACAAAATAGATTATCATTATTTTGTTTCATCAATTAGAGTTTTATTGTAGGAAAGGTGTAAATTTTTATCCCCCCTGGCTTTAGCCATAGAAGGATATTGTGATAGTGTATTCCTTCTGTGTGTTGGGGTGTTTGTGTAGGGGTGGGTGAGGGTGGGGCGTATTCCGCATATGTGTGTGTTAGGGTTTCAGTTAAGGTTTTAAAGTTGCTTGGATTTCCAAAGTATAAGGTCCCTGTCCCTGATGCAAGTATCCATGAGGAATGAATTATTAGGTAAGCTATATGTTTAGTACAAAGGTCATTTCAGGTTATTTTCCAAAATTATTCAAAACGTTCCTTCACCATGCTCCACCGAATCCAATGCAACTTCAGTGAAGTGATCCTTGGTTGAGGGTTCCTCAGAGGTACTCATGAATATGGGGTTAAAGGACAACTAGGGGTCATTTGGTGTCACTGTTTAAACAAGACACAAAGATCTCCTTTTTTTATTATTATCAAAACTAACAGGATGCCTGCTAGCTGAGTATACGAGATCCACAGAGGAGTAAGATAAGACAGAGCGCGTACCACCAGTCAAAGTCTCCGCCTCATCCGATAATGAGGGCCGATTGTTCCATGAAATGCGACAGGCGAGACAGCTACGTAATTACCGCGTATTTTCATGATCTATCGCGTAATCGCGAAAAGCACGAATAACACTCTATCGCAGATACGCTGTGAAGGCACGCATAGCGCTGGCGTGATTGTTTGACACGGCACAGTCGAACAATCGGCCCTCATGAATATGCGAGAACTGGTAGCATACAATACACGGGGACTTTGACTGGTGGTACACGCTCTGTCTTATCTTACTCCTCTGTGACGAGATCGCTAAAATGGGAAGACTCGCTGAAAAGGTTACATCATGATAGAGACTATAATGGCGATTAATGTATAATTAAAGCAAGAAACCACACATACACAATATGTTTGTTTTTTTTCCTTTTTTTTTTTTTGCTTTTAAGATTTATTACTCTCTAGCTTATAAGATTCAAGTATAAATAGTGCTTAGGGACTCAGGGTACAGGTTAATCAAACCAGATTTATATTTCTATATTTTAAAAGTACTTTAATATGTGACATAAATTGGTCCATGGAGGCCAAAGGCGGTGAACTTGAAACTGGAGATAAAGGCAAAAATATTAGCTTCATATTTGTATAAAGTAATAATTACATGTATAGTAACTCCATTTTCATAACTTTTTTCATGGACCAGACCGTGTCACATATAAACACAGCACAAACTGAAAGTGAACAGGGGCAACTTGTCCCCTAATCACCCCCCCCCTCCATTGAAGCACCAGGATGATTATTTATTTCTCAAACGTGAGATGATGACTCAATAGTGAGATGACTGAATCAACTAGGTTATTTTAGGTACAGCTTCACCGAAGGGACCTATGTTCATACAAAAAAGCAAAGATACAAAATAACAATATCAAATAACCTAGAATACACTGAAATTAAATACAATATATAGCCACTATGCAAATTTTACAAATTAACATTAATTATATTATAAGCATCAAAGGGTAAAAACATTAAAAAGATGCAACAAACAAACAAAAAATCCTGCAAAATGCCTTTTATAGCCTCTACCAGAAGTAAGTAACTTACATTGAATATTCATACTCAACATGCTCAACACAGCTCACAACTTTCATTCACAAAACGCAAAGCTGCAAACCCCAACATTCCACACAGACGGAAAGACTGACAAAATAAACAGGATACACGTTTGGTGCACTCCATGGCTGTGGGGCAAAAGCACCCAATGCGAGCAATGAACATCCGCCGCCTCCCACACACAAGCACCAGTAACCCACACCAGATGCTCTCATTCAGAAACTGTAGCAGCCTTGCATAATGCATCCACAAAGTACAGTGTGCATCAGACTTAAACATAACATTACAGTACAACACATAGTATAGACACATCCACACACACACACACACACCCCTATAATTTGGTTCACCTCAAGTTTGGTTGCAAGCGTGCCAATAAACCCCCCATGTACGTGTGCGTGTACACTTAGGGCATTTATTTTATCAAGGCTTATATTAACCAGGCACCCAGGCTTTTTTTACCCCATGGTTGCCCAGTTTTGGCTCCTGGTGTGTCCAATATTTTACACTGTAAACTATAGGACCAGGAGCCATCTTTGGGAACAGGAGCTCTTTTTAGCTCCTGGTCCAGGCATACTTAATATAAGGCCTGAATTTTATGCGCACAATTTGATACTGCGGCGAGCAAAATACGTACATAAGTCACTACCAAACTTGAGATGAACCAAATTATACCTATGCCTGCCGGCAACCACAGACATTGTGTAATGCTATCAATGCGAGATGTCTGAATTGATGTGTAATTGACAAACCAAGGTCTAAAAAAATACACAGTACGAATTACTCCAACCAATCAAGGTCGATATATTTACTATACAATTTTAGCAGACGTATCTCTCAAATGCATTCGGCATGCATGCAGTCATGACCTACTGCATGCCGCGAACTGAAAAGGTGCTCGTTTGCAGGTAGGTCCACGGTTTATTGCGAAAAGTTGTGTGCACTGTCCACGGTTGCAGGTAAACATGCGCACACTGACCACTCCACACCAACACACACACCCCACACACTCCACACCACTGACCCCTACTCACCGCCATACATACGCACACACCAAACACACTTTATATTATCTTTGGTTATGATACCTTGACAGTCGGAACTAAACCAGTCTTTTGCATTTTATATTTAGGATAGGATAGTCTTGGGATCGACTATTGATGCAGCTTCGAAACTTGTTATTAATGAACCATCAACTTATTAATCAAAATTACCTCCTGAGCACTACCTGCCGAACTAACATTCTCTCTGATTGGTCATTTACATGATATCTTCATTTTAATCACCAATCAGAATAGAGCTTTGCATTCACCCCAATTTTTTGTGTGGTGAAATTATTCTAACAATGTTGCTGATTAGTCCAATTGATAATGAAAACTTCATTTTGACCAATAGGCAGGTAGGTCTCATGGGGTTTTTGGTAAAATATTATTGGTCAACAATACATTTCATTTAATAGAACGTTATCAGAATCAACACAAGTCAATTAGATGGTATTTCATAATAATTATAAGGACTGACTAAGCATCAATGGATCAATCGAAAAAGATTGAACAAAGTAGACTCCATTGCCTAATAAGACAATTACTTTACTATCACTATGATGAAGTATTAAGAAAAATGGATATCTTTGACAAGTATAAAATTTCTTTTCTTTATTTTTAAAAATCTATTTTCAATGATGAAGTATTTATTTTATCCATAATTTCTACATTATATCACTGTTATGGCAATGCTTGATACCATTTCCCGCCTTTTTCACATGGATGTGTTACATTTTAACACCATGGGCTATTCTAGTTGGAATCCATACACCCCGTATGGAAGACATGACCTTAATCTTCTACACAAGGAGTGTGAATTTCAAATGGGGTTACCTGAATGGGTGACTCCATTTGATATATTTTATATCTACACCCCCTGTGTGGGAGATAACGGTCATGCCTTCAACAGAGGGTGTATGGATTCCAATTGGAATAGCCCAGTGGATGTTAACTTGGACTTGAGGCAAGACAGAATGGTGGACTGCAGATCCGTCGGATAACGCTTTTTCAATGGGAATGAACTTTGCTGCTTGGATGATGTCACGATGAGGTTAGCATTTATTCCGTATTGAAAAACATGTTCCGACGGATCTGCACTCGACCGGTCTCAAGAGGTGAAAACTATGTGAGTAACATGTAAAGTGTGCGGAGGCTTATGATCAACGTCTAGGCGTTGTGCCTGTGCGCACTATAAATCAATGCGCTTCTTTTTTTTTTTTAACTGTTGACCTAGCGACGTTGCAACTCAATCTGTTGCCTTGCGTTTCTAGCATTCTTCCAGTTCTTCCAATAATCTGATATCTCCTCGTAAATTACATACAAAAATGGATTCATTAAAGAATTGATGGGTAGTATGAACCCTATTATCCATACATACATTTCTGGGGAAATCGTAATAAGGTCACACTGTGCAAGGATGCACGTTATACACAACGGTACCCAACAAATGAAATCTGTAAACACAAGGGCAAACATTTTCTTGGCCATGCGTATTTCGTCATCACGAGTTTGTGTTTGTGATCGACCTGTTGCCTGTTTTGATATATTGCTTGCAATTCGATATATTTGTATGTAACATGCTGCTACCACCATAAAACACAATAGGTTAACCCCAATAAATATCACAATGGACATGATTGGGGAAATATGGCTTCCAGTAATTTCACCAATGGCATAAGTGACGTTTTGAACATATTGTTGTTTATCTATGGTAATATCTTTTGCATACTTGCCTGTTCGATTGTACGCATGCACAAACTCTGTTTTAGCATCAAAATAAGTCTTATTAATTTTAATGCTACCATTCTTCCAGTGGGTCGAGTGTCTACGAACTATTGGGATACCAATGCACACTTCAGAAATGCCAAATATATCACCTTCCTCACTTGCTAAGCCAATAGAAAGACCACCCATCAATATGGCTGCTAACCAAGCAAGGGCAACACAAATTCGAGCCTTTGTTGTTGTTAATTGATGGCCACCATATGGGGCACGGTATTTCACTGCTAAAAAACGATCAATGCTTATCAGGGTAATAAAAAATACAGATCCCTCACTAGATAATATTGATAAAAACCCTGCTAGTTTACAAGGAAATCCTTGTTGCCACAGAGAGGCATATGATGGAAAGAACTCATTGTAGTGTAAATCAGCAATAACTAAAATGAGCATGTTGATGCCCATGAGGAGGTCTGATAATGACAACTGTGTAATGAATAATGTTTGAACTTTTTTTGCTTGACTTTTTTTCGAGCGCAGGTAATAAGCAATTCCATTGCATATAAATGCAAATAGTCCAATAATCCATATTGAAACCCTGATGGATACATCTGGTAACATTCTGTTACAAGTTAAGTATTCTGGGCGTGGTTCTTGAGAAATGCAATTATAGGCATCTACATGTACAAAGCAACAGGATGAATATTGGTCAACAAATATCGTGGTTGAATGGCTGAAATTGTTGAAAGATTGATGAGTTACTTTGTACAGGTCATTTCCCCTAAGGTCAATAGTTTCAAGTTTGGTTTGGAAAGCCTTAGAATCAATTTTTTGAATAGTATTATGAGAGAGATTTAGAAATACAAGCTCATGTAAGTGATAAAATACATGATTTGGTAGTTCTAAAATTTGGTTATTGGAAAGAACCAGGTGTTGTAACTTTTTCAGCCCATGAAAAGTTTTTACTGTGAGTGTTTGAAGTATGTTGTCACTAAGATCTAACGCCGTCAAATTTACTAATCTGCTGAATGAATGTAGAGTTGAAAGAACATTTGTACTCATGTTCAAATTGATCAATTCACTGAGATTGTTAAATGCACCAAGGGGAATTGTTGCTAAGCTGTTTTGAAATAAATCTAAACTCAACAGATTTACATTTGTATAAAATAAATCTGTTGGAAATTGGTCAATTGTGTTCTTACTTATATCAAGCACTTTTAATGCATTGAGAGACTGGAAAAGCAGGGATGAATTTATCTTCAACTGATTACATCGTAGGTTGAGTAATTTCAACTTGGACAATGTCTTCAAACAGTCATCTGGCAATGTAGCCAAGTTATTGTGACTCAGGTTAAGGGTCAATAGTTCTTGCATTGAAGAGAATATGTCACCTGGTAACATATCTAAGTTATTGTGACTTAAGTCAAGGGTCACCAGTCCTTGCATTTTGGAGAATAGTGTATTTGGTAATGTGGTCAATTCATTGTAGCTCAAGTCAAGGGTGCTGTTGTTTGTGTCCCTAAGTGAAGTGAATATTCCATCTGGTAGTACGGTCAAGTTATTATTACTCAGGTCAAGGGTACCATGGGTTAGTATCTGTAGTGACGTGAACATTCCTTCTGATATTGAGTTCAAGTTATTATGACTCAGATCAAGAGTACCATGGGATAGGTTTTGTAGTGATGTAAACATTCCTCCTGGTAATACTGTCAAGTCATTATTACTCAAGTCAAGGGTGCCATGGGATATTTCAAGCAGTGATGTGAACATTCCATCTTGTAGTACGTTCAAGTTATTATGACTCAGGTCAATGGTCTGATCTATTTTCATTAGTGAGACAAATATTCCACCTGGTAACGTAGTGAGGTTGTTGTGACTCAGGTCAAGGTAAAGTGAGTCATTTTGTGAGTCAAACACATCCTTTGGTAGGATGTCAATGTTATTGTGACTCATGTCAAGATAACACAAACTAACCGATGAATGAAATAAGCCAGGTGTCAAGGTAGTCAGATGGTTGTAACTCAAGTCAAGTTTTTCTAACTGTGATAAATTCTGAAATATGGTCATTGGAAGTACACTGATGTTGTTATGGTCTAAGATCAAATATTTCAGTGTGCTGAGATCTGTTACATCACTTGGTAGGATGTCAATGACATTGTGACTCATGTCAAGATATTTCAAACTAACTGATGAATGAAATAAGCCAGGTGTCAAGGTAGTCAGATAGTTGTAACCTAAGTCAAGTACTTCTAACTGTGATAAATTCTGAAATATGGTCATGGGTAGTACACAAATGTTGTTATGGTCTAAGATCAAATATTTCAGTGTGTTGAGATCTGATAATGCATGTGACTGAATGTCATTTAGACTGGTGTTAGCAAATGATAGACCCAAGACAGTTGGTTCATAGACTATCAAATCTGCACTGGTCTTATTAGTACTGTCTGCAATGCACAAATACCGCCATTCTCGATAACCTAGTGTACATGTGCAAGGCAGAAGACATTCGCATTCACACTGGATTGTGTGAGTAATTATATTGAAGGAGATAAAGTCTTCTGGTCTGTTTTTCCAGTCATCTCTGAATCTATATTCCTTGTTTTGTTTGACAAGAGCTTTATATAAAGTCAAATCACACACAGCAACCGTATCGGATAAACTTTCAAAACATGTTGACATATTTACATCTACAGCATGTATCTCAAGCAATATGTCAGTGTTATGAAAGTGGAACCTGAATTGACTTCCACTGATAGCTATCATGCAAGGAACATGGTCATCTGACACTAAAGTGTATTGACCTGCACACTGTTGGGTTTCATTTCCTAACATTTCTATATAAAAATAAGAGTATACAGTGTTCAGACCTGACTCAAGTATTTTGACAGAAAGACCTGAACTACTTTCAGTGGTGACCAGCATACTGCATTTGTTTGGAACGGTAGATACTTTGAGATGGATGTGGTCTGTAGCTAGAGCCTGAGTTTGATCAAGGTCACATGCGTTAATTACACTCGGGGTAGTGGGAGACGAGGGTACCTGTTGTGTAGTAGGCCTTACACTCAGAGTAGGAGAGGACATCATTTTTTGTCTAACTGACCTATTAGTAGCATCCAAACAATTGGCATTTGTAAACCAAGTTATGACAAGAAGTATAAGGAATTCGCGCTTAAGAAACATTGATTTTGATGATTTAGTAAACGATGTCCCAAGCTGACTTTGCTGAGTGTGCAGATCCATTGTAATATACAGTGAATGTGTGTAATAATATAGTAAAAATATGGTTTTGTTATGACCCAATTTCAATTCCAATTTTACTTAGTATTGTTGTTATTTAGTGAGCCAATATAAGTACACAACAAGTTCTCCTTAAGACGTGCAAGATATATGAATACAAGTACCTGCACTATGGCTTATTATACACTACATACAAAAATATATTATGTGCATGAATAGAGACTGGTTTGTCGAAAACTCTAAATGCTGGAATATTCAGTGTGTGGATTGGGTGCTTGGTAATCTTGAAACACAGGTACAATCTCTGCACAGCTGTGAAAGAAAACAAAAGAAAGCAGAAGGTGTCATTCATCGTTTCTGAATCAATTGATTAATTAAATAATTAATTAATTAATTAATTAATGATTAATTAAAAAATCATTTTCATAAATTAAATTAGTCATTCATCATTTCTGAATCAATTGATTAATTAATTAAGAAATCATTTTAATTAAATAATAATTAATTAATAATTAATTATTAATTAATTAAAATGTGGTGTCAAAATGTATTAATTAAGTAATCAAATAATTATTTATTCATTCATTCATAAAGAATTAAATGAGTTAATTAATACAAGTCGGTTAACCGTAGTATTCTAGGTCAGTGTCACCTTAGCATTTGATCAGAGGAAGAATTAATAAATGAATGGAACAACCTCCCCCTCATTGAGCAACCTCCCCCTGCTCTAACACCAGTAGCGTAGCCAGCGGGTTGGCAGTGGGGGCAGAGTGCCCCCCCCCCCCCTGACAAAAAATGAAAGAAAAAAATGCCCCTCTGACAATTTTATTTTTAAATAAATAAAATCAACAACCCTGCAAAAAATGCTTGCACTGTAAATAATGGTAACATCATCCTCACAATTATAATACAATACAAAAGGATTCAGCAATATGAGTGATAACAACAATATAATCAAACAAAAATAAAACTTACTTTTGTCTGTTTCTTCTTCAAATCGTTTCCAGAGAGGCAAACTTGTCACAAGTCAGGGATGGGGTCAGGGAGCTCTCTTTCTGTATAGAAAGTAATATAAACAATACAAGCACACTAAATAACTGATGATATATAATGGATGATTCCAGGACTTGATCCATTCCATCAAAATAGTCTTAAAATATGCCTGGCAAAAAGTTCTGAGAAAAAGACAAACTAAGCTTGAAATATATATAATGAAAAACACCATGAAATATTGACTAAATTTGGTCATAATTTCAGAACCATACCTCTTATTGTCAAAAGGAAGGCATCATTAAAATTAAAAAGTGATGCCTATAGTCTTGCTCTAAATATGAAGTAACTTAATACATGTAAGATATAATTTGCTGGAACAAGTCGCTATGCTTATATCATATGATTAATTACTTTGACAGCGTAACCATGGTAACTGGCATATTTCATGTTTGTATGAATATAGCCAATTGATGTGATAGAGTAACTGACACCATATAGCACAGACAAAAAGTGCCACTAAATATGACTGATTTTCTTCCCTTTAAGAAAAAACATTTAAATTCAACTATTTGGTGCAAAAATTCCCAAATTTTACACAAAATTTTAGATCCCCAAAAACTGGTCAGTTGCTTTCCCCTCCATGCCGCTGGAAAAAGTACCACCTATTCAAAGATTACAATGAAAAGATGCAGCAGCATGGGGGTATAACTGAAGGGGAGGGGGGTTGAGCTCTTTAGTCAAGATGGCCCTTGCTTCCATCCGTCCCCTCATTTCGTAAAGTGTTATACCACACTATATGTGAGTACAATAAACTTAGATCTGTATTTACCAGGAATCTTCCAGTTAGGAAGAGTTGTAAGTTGTAACTCTCAATTGTCTACGATGAACAACTTTCCTGTGAGAAAAAAAAGACAACCATTCCCTTTTAATTAGCCATTTTGTTCCCTGATTTTAACATCTAATGCATAGTCAGGCATGCCAACTAGTATGGTTTCGTCATATATGGGCGTATGTTATTTCTTTCACAAAATGTGGTTCTTGTTCAATTAAAATATATGCAAACCTGAGCACTGCTTCACTGTCTGATAGCTTAAAGTGGCAAGTGAAGCATGTTACCATGTATCATTTTCATAATCTCTCTTACTAGGCTATACGGCCCTGATTTGGTAAAACGATCTAACTTGAAATTTGGACATTTTGAGATAAATCCATATCATGGGTAATATGAGGGCCCTCTTTCCATTGGTGACATCCTCAAATCACCACCATCCCAACAAATAATGAGATTTTTATATTTTCTAAGACATTAGATCTGTTTAATAATTTATTTTATTCAAAAAGAAAAACGGCAAGTGTTCAAACTTTTTCAAGCTCTTTTTCTCGAAACAGCGATTTTAATTTCAAGTTAGATCATTTTACCAAATCAGGGCCGTATAGGTGCGAGCTTACTTTGAAAAAATATGGTTTTTCTGTGATTTTTTTTATGGTGTGAAAATATGATATATGTTTTTCAAAGTTGGCATGTCTGTTCAGGGTATCTCTACTCTTTTGGGAGGGGGTGGGGATTCTAGGGACCTGATTAAAGTATCTAAAGATATGTGCCACAAGAGTTCACTGCTTTATGTACCCTGGGCATGTAGAGAAGTGAAAAATTGTCAAAATAACTCTAGGAAAATTAAATGTTCAATGTCCATAGCAACATCAGTTATATCAGCTTCAAGGCTTTGATTACATGCTTATTACAAATTACCATTATATGTTGATAAATATGTGTAAATGTTGAATCCCAAATCATTAATGATCATACTATTGGGGGATGTGTCATGATACTGTATGTATATGAGCTACTAAATTGCAATTGAATACTAAATATCCGCTGGATAAATTCTGAACTTAATTCCCAATGTGATGCCAAGCACCACACCTTCACCAATCTAGGGGCATGGATTTTTATTTTACTACACTGCAAAGCTGGATGATATGCAACATCGAGAGCATTGCCTGTTGATTGGCTAATGCCATGCAATTTAATTATGTAAGCTTATACGCATCTTAACGCTGATTGGATAATTGTATGATATGACCATGCAAAGAGCATAAATTAAACCAATCAGAATTTGGTCCATCTGCTATAACCAAGAGCTAAGCTGCAAAGGGCTATTCCATTTGAAATCTGGCATAGGGCCTACCCCTGTGGAAGATTTAACAAAGGTCTTCCACAGGGGGTGTTTGTTTTTCAAATGAAATTGGCTAGGATTAATCATTTTGAAACTCATACATACTCCCTCTGTATATGGCTTTGCATATATATCCTTCACAGCTTTTCTATTTGAAAACCATACTCCCTCTGGAATACTATAGTTTGCATCAAGCTGTACTAAACTAATACATACATGTTTCAATTTAAAATCTAGAATTGGCATATTAAAACTGAAATCGCCTTTAGAAATAAACAGTTTTGTTATACACAACAAACCAATGAATATGGTTGGAAAGTAAGTGGCAACTTGTTTGTTTGTTTGTTTACCCAGGTTGGTCCGTGAGGAACACATGCTAATCCATGGAAAACCATGGACCGTTCCAAGCTCATACAAATGCACAAGCCTGAATAGCCAGTGTAGGCTAATATATGCATGCTGGCCAAGATAGCTTTGATAAACAAAGCAAGAAATGGAAGAAAATAGCTAGGAAAAGGAGAAAAGAGAGAAGGCCACTCCCAAACACAATTGTACAATTTTACTCTTAGCCCTTACTTCGTGAGAAAGGAAACTGGAATTCCAATCTCCATCCACTTTCCCCATAAAGTTGACTGTAATGTGGCATTGGAAAATATGATAATTATGGAAAGAAAATAATTTTTAGAAGTACTCTGATAAAGATTCTTTATTTGATTCAATCATATGGACAAAAGTGTTGTAAGAAAATGTTTCCAAAAAATGTCATTATTTCACCAAACCAAACAGGTACACATGTGAACCTTGGTATTTATGTGCTCATAACAATTGAAAATATTTCCAACCAACCATTCCTCTGACTGATTACATTTTCAAAAAAAATTTAAACAACTTAAGATAAAAAGCGGCTCTCTAGTACTGTAACACAAGGAGCATTATATGATAACTTGGTTAGAAATTACTCCATTGATTCTTGTATTCTACTAAACACATTGCTTGCATATAAAAATGCATTAATACGCTCGTACATGTAGTTATATAATGAGAGAATAATTTCAATCTAGCCAACCAAATTATTCCAACATACCCTGGAGCAACCAACGTTGCGGTTAGTTATACTTGTTTTCAAGATCCAGCAAATGTACAATTTTTAAATTGTCTAAATACAATTTTTAAATTGTCTGTATTGTTGATCAAATACAAAAGGTTATTCACAAAAATACTTACCAAATAGATGACTTGATGTCCTTTGGATCCAGAATCAAAACAGAGACGGAATTCGAAACAAAATGCTGTAGAGTTTGCGTATTTTTGGTCGTATATATTATATTATACTTTTTTATACCACTTTGATGCTGAATGATTCAAGCAGTTGGAGTGCTAAATTGGAAACAGGCGTCTTGTTGTCATGAAAAGGCGAGAGGCGAGATGCGACTGATCACGCACCTACCAACATCAGTATTTATGTGAAACCTAATCCCCCACGCCCAACCCCCTGTAATCCAGGCACACACCATATTTTGCTCTGTGAAATTATACCATGGCCTTGATTGGAATCAGTACACCCACACACACCCTGGCAACACTGCAATTAGTCTGCAAAATTGAGATTTCATCAACACATAATGCTCCATGAACACTAGGTTGTGGTTGGGGTTAGTGCTGTAGGGTTAGGGTTAGGCCTTGTGCTAGGAGCATTATGTGTTGACGATATCTCAATTGTGCCAATTAGTCAAGACCCCTGATTTTGTGAGCAAATGGCTATAAAAAGTGGTTCTGTAGATTTGCCCATAGACCCTCGATCCCCCTGACTACTAATACATGTAGGAGTGCTCAGGACAGTGGCTACTTTATTGACATTTAGCTAGCATGATAATATTAATCGGATGTGGAAGTTTGAAACAATACACCGGTCCCAGGACACCTGTAGTTGTTGAGTTTACATGCTAAAGTTTCATCAGATTGCCGCCACCATTCAATTAGCTTATTAGAAATGATATTATTACATGTAATTTTACCCTTGTCCATGTTTACAGACAGTATCAACACTATAATTCTTTGTTAGCTATAATAGGGCTATTCCATTTGAAATCCATACACCCCCTGTGGAAGACGTGTCCTTAATCTGCCACACAGGGAGTGTGAATTTCAAATGGGTTATCTGAATGGGTGACTTCATTTGAAATCTACACCACCTGTGTGGGAGATTAGGTTCATGTTTTCCATAGGGGTGTGTGATTTTAAAGGGAATAGCACAGTATAATTAAAGGTGGGTGGTTTGATTGTAATGCCATTTCTACCGCACATTGAAGCCCATCGCCCAAACATTCATACCAACTTTTTTAGTTTTAACTGAGATGGTTTGGATTCTAGCATAAAAAATTTAAACAAATTTAAATGCATTCTTAGATCATCATATTCCGTTTTTTGAAAATTAAGAAAAACAATTTTACTGAAGACTTTTTTAATGTATTCAAAAATATTTTGGGTCAAAATCATGCTTTTGAATCATGATTTTTCCAAAATTGAGCATTTTTACATAAATTTGACATCAATGTTGTGTTTGCCAATATTTTGCCATTCTACATATATTTACTTGCTAACAATTTAGCAGTAATGAGACCCAAAGAATATAATACCAGGGTTAACACCCACTTTAAAATCCACAATATACAAGTTTTTAAAATGAATTTTCTTTCATTTAAATTCTTTATTATGACCAGAAAATATAATTCATATTATTTCATCATTTTAGGCAAAGAATAACAAAATTTTAATTTTAATTTTGTTATTCTTCTGTCAAGTTTTAAAAAACTTGACAGAAATTATTTATTATGGCTTTAAGGGGTTATCACATTCTGTATATTCTGAAATACACAAAATAAAATGTTTCCAATTGCGAAAGTTCATATCCACAAATCATGTGCAACTTTAATTGTATTTATGTGTGTATAATGTTCTGTGATACAAGCATGAGATTTTACAGTCAAAACACTTTTGTGATGTCAAAATTCCCGCAAATTGTATTTATTTTCAGCCATTTTCAGGTGTTTTTATCCAATTTTATGTGCTTTTCCAGCTTTTATATGAATGTTTATTCTCATGCCTGGCTATATGACAATAAAACATAAATGAATTGAATTTGAAAAGTCGTTCATTTACAAGCGATTACTTGTGGAACCTCCCCTGGGTACTAATAAGAGTGCACAAAGCATTGGCTTGAAATGAATTGTTGTTTTAACTGTACATCACTGTAACTTATCAACTTTTCTTATTCTTTGCTTTGTTTCTATCCTTATTACTTTTATCCTCAGTATCCTATTCTTCAACCCACTCAAGTACTTAGTAACCTCAGCCCGAGATGGTTCCATCAAGGTGTGGGATGAAGAATGGCATCTACAACTTGTGTTTGTAGGACACAGTGCACCTGTTACTAACATAGCCGTCTATCCATACGGTCCTTACATCATCACTGGATCACAGGATTGCACACTAAGGATATGGAGTCTGGAAACGTGTGATGAGGTGGACTTGTAAGTATACCAAGCTATTCTATTTGAAATCCTTCGTGCCTCTGTTGAAGATTTAAGAAAGGTGTTCCACAGATGCATGGAGGATGTTTTTCAAATGGAATTGGCTCAAGTTTGTTCTGCTTATAATAGGTGAAAAAATAAGACTCATAACACTGTGTATTGATATTAGAGTAGCATGCACACAGTTGGCCGCAGTACTTCGCTAGCTGTGCATTGCGTAATGCATGACTAGCACACGCTTTAATATGTGAATTTACACAAGCATGAGTTGAGACTTTATTGATGCGCGCAGTAACAAAAAGCAAATAATTTTCACTCATTATAAGCCAAACAAACTTTAGGGTTAATTATTTTGAAACTCATACTCCCTCTGTATACGGTTTTACCTATATATCATCCACAACTGGAGCAAGTATTTAAAATGGAAGTTACCAAATTGTCTATTCTATTTGAAAACCATGCTCCCTCTGTGGAATACTTAAGCTAAATCTTCCACAGGGGGAGTGTGGAATAATAGTACATTTTCTCCTTTGCTTATTACAAATGATTGCCTTCACAAGACGTATTGGGCTATATCCATACACCCCCTTTGGAAGACATGATCTTAAGGCCAGAGTAATGGAAGACACATTCGTCCACGACCGAATTTGAGATTTTTTGATATTTATCAACACTAAGATGTATTCTTTCACTTGAAACTGATAAAATACAACTTGCTAATATTTATTCGTATTTTTGCTTGATTTATTTCACTCTTTTCAACTCTAAAAAGTCACATATGGCTCAAGACAGCTTAGTAAATTGGCGGGAAATAATGAGTCAGAAATGCGCGAATGCGAAATATTGTGATTATGTGCGCGATTCGCGTCGCGTGACGCGGCGCATATCTGCGCGTATGTCCAACGCAGTCAAGGCGCATTCGGTATGTTGTTAACACCAGCAAATGTGGTGTAAACAAAACAAAAATTTGCAATCAAAATGCCACTTAGATTTTTTAATTATTTTGAATTTTGGCGCACTGAAAGCAGACATTATAGATTCATTGGTGCAAAAAGATGCATATTTAGACCATGCACCAGATACAACTTTTACAAGTGTGAAAGTCTTGCCGTTTTAAAATATAAGGACGTTTTGTGCATAATTTTGACATTTTTTTACTAAAACGTTGATTTCTCAGAGTTCACTTTTGACAATATTACGCGATTTTTGTGACAGGATAACTCGAAAAATATGCAAGCAAAGGGTAAACTTTTTGCACTATCCTTTAGAGTACATCAAAGTCTAGGGAATGTTTTTTTATTTTTTCAAAATATTTGTTTTAAACAAAAATATACACCATTATGTGAAATTTTTAGCTTAATAGAGTGACAAAATGGCTTTTTTCACATGTTTTTTTCAATATTTCGAAAAAAGAGACGAATTTCAAAAAAATTAAAAAACCTTCCCTAAGTTCATGTCTCTTCTTCATAAAAAGCTAACTGATTTTTTTTTATACTCCAAACGGATTTTTTTCTAAGTTGTCACAAAAAAATTGGGGTAAAAAAGTGATTTTTTATATTTTTTCAAAAACTTGAGATTTTTAAACAAATCTGACATCACCATGGGATTCCTTGACTCATTTCCTTTCCAAAAATGTATAGTTTTATATACTTTGGACATACAATTCAGAAATAATGATGCTCGAAAAGGTTGATGTTCTCTCCCGTTACTCTGCCCTTAATCGCCCACATAGGGCGTGTGAATTTAAAATTTTTGAAATTCACACTCGCTGTGTGAGAGATTAAGGCCATGTCTTCCATAGTGGGTGTTTGGGTTTCAACTGGAACACAAAAGTAAAAGTAGGAAACAAACTACCGTGAAAATATATAAAATTGCCATTGGGCAAGCTTTCGGCCATAGGCCTTTTTCATAGCCATGGTATAATATTGGAATAGCCCATTAGCCAGAAGCGGAGCAACACATACATAAAAGACTATGCTTTCCTGATGTAGGCAAACTGTAAATTTATCCGACGGACTCACGACCACAATGATTTACTATGGGCAAATGCATGAAAAGTGTCCAGTAATTATTTTAATGGGGTGGGTTGATATCAAATGGCAGTTAAAATATTGTGTATGTTCTAATTTCCATCAAAATTAAGATATTTTCAATTTTAAAAAAGCTAATCTTATAAAAATGAGTATGAATGATTTTTTTTTAACAAGTTCATTAGGAATGTAGATTTCAACTGTAAATTTTGTTCATTTTGAACAATTCCTACGAAAAAACGAAGGGTGATATCTACCGCCAACGGTTCGGCATGGCTATGGGAAGTCCCCTCAGCCCCCTCGCGTGTAACATATTCACGGAGTGGCTAAAGCAGAAAGCCATTTCCACGGCCCCTGTAGCCTGCCGCCCGCATCTCTGGAAAAGATACGTAGATGACGTGTTGGAAATAGTACGCAAAGGAGAAGTAGACAACCTCACAGAACACCTTAATTCTATTGACCCCACCAACAGGGTCAAGTTTACATACGAGCAAGAACAAGAAGGTTTGATGCCCTTCCTCGACACCCTAATCACCAGAAAACCGGATGGATCAGTAAAACTCTGCATCTACCGTAAGAAAACGCACACAGATCAATATCTTCAGTTCTCCTCCCACCACCCCTTACATCAAAAGCTGGGAGTCGTTAGAACGCTGTTAGACAGGAGTGACACGTTGGTAACAGAGGAAGCAGACAACGGAGGAGAACAAAATTCGCAAAGCATTGACCACTTGCGGCTATCCAGATTGGTCTATTAAAGACAGATCCACTCCTAAGACAAAACTTACCTCAAAGCGAAAAGATGACAGTGAGAAAACCAAAGGCATGGCCGTGGCTCCCTACATAGAGGGCGTTTCTGAGCGAGTCTCCTGTGTGTTCAAAAAACATGGGTTCTCTACTGCCATGAAGCCACATCGCACTATTCGCAGTATGCTCGTCCACCCTAAGGACAAACTTCTCCCCCAGCAAAAAGCGGAGGCCATTTATGAGATTCCCTGCGGTGACTGCTCCAGTTCCTATATTGGCAAAACTGGCCGTCCCTTTGACACCCGACTTAAAGAGCACCAGAAAGAGATTGAGAAATTTGAAGCCAGACCATTCACATGTGCAAATTGAAAATCTTCTGTCACAGAGATTCACAAATCTGCTACCACAGATCATGTTGCCTCTACAAATCACTCAATCAACTGGGAGGAATCCAAAGTCATTGATCGTGAAGCTGATAAGACTACCAGGTGGCTCAAGGAAGCAATTTGGATCCGCAGAAAAGAACATGACACTCTAAACAAGGAGGAGGGGGCCTACGCACTCAACAACATCTTTGACCAACTCATCACGCCCTCTCACGGTGTCTCCTGTTACCCATAAAGGAAACAGTCAGATGTGATGAGTTGCCAGTCTGATGAAGCCACTAGTGTAGTGGTGAAACATCGCTAAAACGTGAGTTAAAAACTTCGTTTTTCGTAGGAATTGTTCAAAATGAACAAAATTTACAGGTGAGTATGAATGAGTTTTTGTTTTTACTATCCTGAAAAACAAAAATTCCTATTGTTTATTCTCTAATTTGTTTGCATGCTGTTTTTGAAAGAATGATAACACTATAATTAAATCAAATGATATTATCAAGAATGTGATTTTCATGTACACATTTCTTTTACATCATACCTAGATAATGAGTAACCATTTTTTTCTGACAGGATTGAAACTGATGAACCTATCTCAGGAATTGGTACCAGTTTGAAGAGTGATCACATTCACTCGTATTCATCCCACACCATAGATTTATGGCGGCTTAGACACATCCATAGTTTATTCACAGCCATTGGGTAAGTCATAAAACATGCCCAGGGATTCAAGTGGCCCTATATTTCTTATTTTTTCTATATTTTTAAACTCCTCCTACAATGTCCTATATTGCTACAAAATGTCTTATAATGCCTATATTTTTTTCCAAATTTAGGAAATTAACATGTTTTGGGGTTCTTTTTTCCACTTGCAGACTTAGTGAATTTTATGTAAAATTTAAAATTTGTAAATTGTCAGCAGGTCAGCAGGTATATTTTTGTGGCCTCTATTTTTTGTCCCATCTATATAAATAAAAGGAAGTCGCTAAATCTTGTGCGCGAATAGACTCGGAGATGATTTCACTTTCAGCTCTGATTTATTGGTACATTGATCGGGTACATATTGCCATTAAACCATCTGAGGTTCATTTTTGCAAAAATTGGGGGTAACTAAGAGAATAACATAAAAAACTGTCGTGTTGCTATGCAAAATCGATCGCAGTTGCATTGTGGGTAATAAGGACAGTGTGAACCGCGTAATAATATTTCCATTAAAAACCATCATGAGAGCAACATTGCCCGTTTTCTGCCAACTGCGAGGTGGCCAAGAAATGATTCAGGCTATCTAGATGCACAACAGCGCATAATTTAATAATGATCTTACAATCTTTCCGTCCCTACCCAGATCTACGCGCCCCATTTACCGCCACTGCATCAAGGTTGGCAGCCAAGAAATTAAGGCTACGACGCGTGAATCAGGTCTTTGCGTCGTCACTAAGGTAACGTGGAAACAGTGGTCTGGTAGTCTAGAGTGGTGATAGTGCCTGCGTGGAGACCGGGGTGCAGACAGTCAGTGTACAATTTCATTATTTATTCTAGGCCTATGAATCGTCCGGAGATTGAGGAATATATACGGAAATGCATTGCACTTTATTTGGTTGAAAACGGTCAACAAATATGGTTAAAACCGAATTTTTTTTCCGGGCCTTTTTATTGTCAAAACTCAGTGGTAGCGCGTACCGTAACTAACTGGCAGCGCATTGGTGTTAGTGCGTTGGCGTACAAGGGATGTGACTCGCACGCACGGGTCGCACATGCATAGGCCAACTTTCCGTGCCAGAGAAATAGAAAAGAAAAGAAAGTAGGACAAAACTGAAAAGATAGGCCTACTATGGATGGGTTATGGGTACAGGGTTGTGGATTAGAGTAAATAAATAAATAAATCTATATAAATAAAAGGAAGACGCATATGCATAGGCCAACTTTCCGTACCAGAAAAGAAAAGAAAGTAGGACAAAAAGGGGTAATGGGTTTGGTTAAGAGATTACCAAAATGATAAAAATCGTAAGGATACGGGAGGCAGGAAGGAACCTAAAAAATGAAAGAATAAATAAATAAATAAATAATTCATGAAAAAAGGAAGCTAAAATAATGAGAATAGAATTAAATACAAATGGGAAATCACAAGCTATAACTTATAAGCAGGAAATATGAAAAATGGGAACAAAATAATAAAAAAAAAACCTAAAGCTAAAAGGACAAATCTAAGTAAGGGTAGATTTATAAAATAATGCATATGAACGGGTTTCAATAAATAAATAAATAACATGGGAACGGAAAATCACAAGCTAAGCAGCATATATCTATTGGAACAAAATAGATTTATGTAGAAGAAACTGAAAAGAAAGAAAGAATAAAATGAATAAAAAGAAAAGAAAGGAAGACAAAAAAGATACGGGTATTATACAGGTTACTAAATGAAACGGAGCAAAATAAAGAAGGAAAGAAAGAAACTAATCAGGAAAGCGTAAGAAAAAAAGCTAAAATTAAAAACTAATCAGAAAATATAAGAAAAATGAAGCAGCCAAAATAATGAAAACAGAATTAAATATATTAACATAAATAACTGGAAATCACAAGCTAAGCAGCATAAAAAAGAAGCTAAAAGGGAAACGTAAGAAAGGACAGATTTAGAAAATAATGGGAATGCGGTTAGGCCTAAATAAATAAATAACATGGACACGGAAAATCCCAAGCTAAATAGCAATTTTTTAATGGGAACAAACTAGACCCATGTAGAAGAAACTGAAAAGAAAGAAAGAAAGAAGCTAAATGGAAATGCAAGAAGGAACAGGTTTAGAAAAATAAAATTTACCTTTTCAATGATTCTACCTTTTCAGTAATTCCTCCTGTTTTAGTGATCGCTCCCATTTACTCATCTAACGGGGACCCGCGCGAAGCGCGGGTATCCCGCTAGTATATTATTAATAGATATCATTCTAGTCCAACATGATGTACACATCATGCAAATATTAAAGTATATTTGGGACTTTTCCCTCTTTACAATAGTTACTATAGAAAAAATATTAAATTTGTGTACATCGTGGAACATTCAACTACGCTTGTTACTCCGTGACTAATCATGCTAACTACACGCGCGTACAACACTACTCTACGCGTCCATATAAGCGAGGCTATCTGCGTACTGCGTACAACTGCTTACTACGCACAGCCACGCAAAGAGTATGTTCCACGATCTACACAAATTTGATAATTTTTCTATAGTCTCTGATGCCCACTGTATTTGACTTCCTCTGGCCTGCATTTTGTTCTGATAAATGGCAACATTATTTCTTTGATCATTTTGTAGCACAATGCAAAACGGAGAAAGCAACCACTTGGTGTGATTTTAGGGACGCACATTTGAAATGACCATTAACATGTTTTTGAATCACTTTTAAAATTGATAACAGGATTACAAAAATATTTCTGTTCATTGGTTAGAATTACGTCAGTCAGTCATTACACTCTGAGACGTCTTTGATTTCTATAAATAGTTTTTTATTATGATAAAGTGAATCTTCCCAGCCCTCTGCACTGTATGCAAAAACAGTAAGTAACCTTAATGATGATAATGAATAATCTGATGATAAAGTGAATCTTCCCAGCCCTCTGCACTGTACGCAAAAACAGTAAGTAACCTTAATGATGATAATGAATAATCTGATGATAAAGTGAATCTTCCCAGCCCTCTGCACTGTACGTAAAAACAGTAAGTAACCTTAATGATGATAATGAATAATCTGATGATAAAGTGAATCTTCCCAGCCCTCTGCACTGTATGCAAAAACAGTAAGTAACCTTAATGATGATAATGAATAATCTGATGATAAAGTGAATCTTCCCAGCCCTCTGCACTGTACGCATAAAAAAACAGTAAGTAACCTTAATGATGATAATGAATAATCTGATGATAAAGTGAATCTTCCCAGCCCTCTGCACTGTATGCAAAAACAGTAAGTAACCTTAATGATGATAATGAATAATCTAATATTTACTATAAAGTTGAATATTCATACATAGTGGTATAAATTAAATTTTTTGACTTCAACACTACTTAAAATTTGATCGCTTACCGGGAGCGCTGTTACAGTACCAACTGCGTTCTCAGCCGGATGTTATGGCTCTGATGATTTATGGCTTGTTGACAACCTTGGATGACATCACACTAGAAGATGACGTCAAAGGTGTTGTCCTCGTCCCCCTGGTGGTCTTGGGTATGAGTAGGTTGTCCCAAACTGGATCTAAGTCTAGTCCAGTGTCTCTGTTCAAGTTTGGTCCTTTTTTGCTGATGTGAATGGATTCTAGGACCCATAAGCCATAAATCATCGGATCAGACTGAGGATGCAGTTGGTACTGTGAAAGCGCTCCCGGTAAGCGATCAAATTTTAAGTAGTGTTGAAGTCAAAAAATTCTTCTAATCTGATGTTTACTGTTTGCTTCCTTTTTTTTATTAATTACAGGAGCAAAGTAGATAAGATCAAAGTCACTGACCACCCAGATGTAAGTTTGTAAATTAGTTTCTCCTGTCTACTGTCCAGGCTAACAGTGTTATTATAAACGTAAAGAGGAATGGTTAGAAAGATGTTACTTTAATAAACAGAATTTTGTGACCTGGTAAAGTTCAGTCCAATCTGTGTTATCCTACCAAATATCAAAACCACTGGAGCAATACAGCTCAAACTTCTGAAACATTTGCTTTAATGGTAGGCCTCAATTAATGTAAGATAGAAAACAACATTGGGACCACGTCCCTATATCATAATGTTATTTTTGAAATATTTATGTACCATATTTCATATTCCATAATGATATATATTATTTACACAAACTTTATATAAAAACAACAAAAGTACTTCAACAAATAACCAAACAAAAGAGACAACCTTTTTCATTTGCTTTACTCCTTGCAATCCAGGTTCCCAATCGAGCAGTGTGTATAAGTCGTGACAGTACCGTACGTATCATCACACCAAGTACAGGAGATGTGTTGACGTCCTACCTAGCCAACCCTAAAATCAGCAAAGGAGTACAGGATGTGGCATATGCTTCAGCAGATGGTTAGTACCAAACAAGTCAATGTTGGATGATTTTGTTTGGATTTTACTTATAGGTGATAACCAAATAGATTAGACTTGAAAGCAGTCAAGTTAGATCAATCAAAAAAAGGCGTTCAACTATGGTGCGAGAGGTTGCGGTTTGAACCCTGGTGGTGGTTTAGTACGCTCTTGTGGAAAACTGGAGTTAACTTGAAATTCCCCCAGACAAGGAACTTATTGCTTATTGTCTCGTTGTAACCCGTACGAAACTTGTGAAGCCGATCTTGGCTGCTAATTGTGGAATGTCTAGGGTGTGCACTTCTTAGCTGCAAGTCCATGTGTTGTTGTTTAATGGTTTGTGGAATGATATAGTATTTCACTACATGTTTAGATAGCCACACCAGGCGATTTCGTGCAGGATAAGCATTCTGAAGGTTCTGAAGGGACCGTAGTGGTCAGCGACAACTTATAAAGTGTGCTGAGTCTTGTGTATCAACGTCTAGGCATTGTGCCTGTGCGTAGCACACTATAAATCACTGTACGTAATGCTATGGAAATCCACCATATAAGATTGTTACATATTGGACTAATCACTAATATAGAGTACTTCCGGCATTTATCGGCAAAAACCCCATATTGAACGATACTTGGCATCTTAAGCTTGAGTGCTACAAAGATTTGTGCATGCAGCTCTTGGCATGAGTTACCAGCACAACACATTACAAGCAGAACACAAGCAACTACCCACAGTTTGCCAGGCGCATGTCGAAACGATTCGGAGATACTCTATTTTGCCCTAATGAGCATTACAACAAATTTGGTTGAATTTGAGCGTAATCTGTTTAGTGTCATTACACTTCAACAGTAATCTCTTCAGGAAGGCCCACAGTCGTAGCAATAGTTTTTTTTCATAAGCTTATAGATAGATGATTATGCCACTTTCCCATTGCAGTAATTTGGGCAGGGTGAAGCAAGCAAAATTATGCCTTTCCTCAAATATGCAATATATTGGCAACATCGGGTTTTGACCCATGACCTCTATCTTCCTTGTGATATGTGTCAAAGTCTTGACTGCTGTACCAATGAAGTAGGTAGTAGCAACCAATTCACATCTTTGACATGGTCAAAGGAAATAAATTAGGTATTGTGAGGAGCTTTTTATTCCTTTGCCTAAAATGCTTGCCCCTTCCTCTAAGTCTTGTCAAAAAAGTTTGATCCCTATAATTATAATTCATCTCCTGGTGCACATAATTGTGACCAGATCTGATCCAATCCAAGTTGGCAATAATGATATTGAGATAAAAGCAAATAATGAGGAGAAAAAACAATAAAAGAATATAAGGAAATGGATATACCAAAGGTTCATAACATTGCAACCAAGTATTCAATAGACCTGATGTTTCAACATCAGTAAGTGTAGGTCCTGAGCAAGTTAATAATGGCAGCAACTCAATTTTCAAAATTTCCGACTTTGGCCTGAGTGGATCAGATCGGGTCACAATTGAGGTTTGATTGAAGATTTTTATTGATCTGGATGAAGTTTACCTGCACAAGAATTCTGACATAATTCCATACACAATTTCAATGTTTTATATGACAGAAACCCTCTTTGTGGTTTTCAAAACTGGTGAAATCATCAAGGTGGACACCAGTACCAATCCATGCTCTACCCACGAAACGCTACGCAGGCAGAAATACGAAGGCAAAAATTTCCTCAACTGCATCTGCCTCACTGAGTACGTTGTGGAATCCACCATCTTGCGCCGACACGTGGAAAGGAATCCTGAAGGCGTTGAATGCTACTAATATATCGCCGCTCTGCGGGCAACTTGACCAGTAACAATCGTACTTTGCTCATCGGCGGAAGACAGGATGGCCATGTGGCTGTACTGGATTGGAAAACGCTGGATGTCAAATTTATGACAGACGTAAGAAACTGCCTGTGCATGTGGCACTATTAATATAAGTTCATGATATTATCAAAATTGATAAATGTAGACATTCTTATTAGAAGGTTGAATGTATGCTTTGTAGTAATTGAGGCTCTAGATTGAAGATTCCCATGCTTTATACTCTTTATGGGTACTTAACTCTCTCCATGGGTGTGTCGACTGCAGACAAGTTCAAAAATTTCATAATTGTAAATTTTCATGACCATATTTAGAATTATCATGAAAAATGCATTAAAATGAGTACAAACAAGCCTGGTATTGGTTAAGTGGTTCTTAAGATAGCTCTTGATATTTTGTGAAAATATCTAAAAACTTGGCTTTTTATGTTGAAGCCTATATGGCTAGCATGCAGAGTATTAATATGGCTGTTGCCCATGAAGCCTTTGATAGACTTCAGTTTATCACTCAATGCTCACAGTGGGCTTGACTGCATGAAGCAGTAGATAGTAGATTAATGCATGGTAGGCATGTACATCAAAATGGCTAGGTAAAAATAGCACTTTGTGAGTGCACATAACCGTAATGTAGGCCATGCAATGAGAAAAAGTACTTTTGAACCAGTAGAATATTTGCCAAGTGGTAATCAATGTTCACTAACTCACCTTTACCCCTTGTCAAAACCCTTACACTTGCACACATAACTTTAGCAGAGTTGCTGTTTCATAATTTAAAATCTAGATTTCACTACACAGTATAGTTCAGATGTAGATTACCAGATAGATATAGCTTCATAAACTTATCACGTTTGACTAATTAAATAGATAATCTTTTCAACTTCAATATCAACTTTATCCATATCACTAAGGTAGCACATTATTAACATCATCCATTACAAAAGTAGCTTTTATAGTTCATGCATTCAGATTCTTATGCACAGGAAAATTGTGCTGAACACTGTTTACCAAGTTCCTTTATGCATGAAAATGTAGAATTCTATTGTTCTTAATTCTTCAAGTATAATTCGAGACCGAATCATCAAAGAGACTAGTTTGGGTATGACGTCCTGTCCCGTGTCCTGTCAACCAGACCAAAAATGCCATACTGCGCAGGCCGTCACGCCATGCCTTTGCCCTGACGTCTGACGCAAACTAGTCTTCTTAATTTGGTTTTATGCGGCCCATACACGATCAATTTAATTGATCAATATGGGGACCTTAGATGCAGGAGTGGATACAAATCTACCATGTGCATGTACAATGGTAAATTTTGTATCCACTCTAGTAGTAGGTAGGGTTTTAGATATTGATCAATAAATGTAACGTATATGGGCCGCATAAGATAATAGTTTATAGTTAGGAACTTTAATAGTTAGACATGTGCTGTGTAACACAATCACAGAACTTATCTGTTGTTCACAAATTTGACTCTATGAAGCAAAATAGTGACAATATTGTTTGTTACATAGTCTTTGGTTTCTGAAATTAGTTCCTTGGTTGAAAAGTATTCTAATGCTTTTATTTTTAATTAATCTCAAATAATGTAACATGACTAGGGTATGTATACTATGTGATCAATCACCACTACTTCAGCTAAGTGAAACCCATCAGGCCATTGTCTATATTTTGCTTGATTGAGTCATAAACATTAACTGAGAGTTCTGTCATTTGACAACTGCCGTCCCTTTGTCTTCATGGCCTCATCAGTGATAATATGAATTAGGGTGTCACAGTGGTGTATTGAGCTATTCCAGTTAAATCCATACACCCCCTATGAAAGACATTACCTAAATCTTCCACACAGGGAGTGTGAATTTCAAATGGGGTTACCTGAATGGGTGTCTCCGTTTAAAATCTACACTCCCTGTGTGGGAGATTAAGGTCCTTAGGATGTCATCACTGACTAAGGGAAGCCAAATGGACTGTAGTTTGACATATGAGTGCAAGAAAAAACTATCTGCAGTGGTTGCTTTCAGATAATTTTGAAATATATTTCGGTAGAGAATCTAGAAACCTCTATCGAAATGTTGACCTTCAAACCTTCAAATATTTAATTGAGGGATTCAGTTACCAAGATCTATCTCAAAAGTTGAAGCCACTTTGAGAAATGTAAAAAATCAGAAAAAAAGAATGAATGGCACCCAGCCAGTACAATATACACAATAATGCAAAGCCTACTTCTGATCTTGGCAATACCAAAATCTTTGATTCATCACTGGCCTGCTCACCCAAATTGGATCATTTGGTATAGTTCAAAACTTTTTCATAACCATTTAAATTTGCCCAGTATTTTTTAATATTTTTACCAAGTTCATCATCAGTCGAGTTCTCTTTTTTGAGTCCCTTCAGGTAAAATTTACTTAGAATGCTTAAAAAGGCAATTCCGGTTCAAATCCATACACCCCCTATGGAAGACATGACCTTTATTTTCCCACACAGGGAGTCTAGATTTCAAATGGAGTCACCCATTCATGTAACCCCATTTGAAAACTCCCTGTGTGGAAGATTAAGGACATATCTTCCATAGGGGGTGTATGAATTTCAACTGGAATTGCCCATTATGAATCATAATTAAAGTAGCAAATGGCAGCCATTTTACAGATATTCTTGCTCTCCTATAACAAGTTGTTTTAGTATTTTACTAACCCATTTTGAATTTATCACTTTTCTATCTTTGTGTGTGTGTGCGTTCCATTCATCTTCACATTGGTACACTTTGACCTAACATAACAACTAGGTGTGTTCTACTTACGAAGGGTTGTCTGACACAAATGTGGTAAGATTACTAAGAATAACAAATTATGTGTCCTTTTACATCAAATACATACTTTGTTTGCCACTTTAACAGTAGCAGTCAAGTTAGCTCAATCGATAAGGCATTTGACTAAAAATTGAGTTGGCTTGAAATTCGCCTGGACAAGGAACTTGCTGCTAATTGTCTTGTTGTAACCCGTACGAAACTTGGGGAGCTGATCCTGGCTGTGAAGGTCTATTGTGGAAGGCTTAGGGAGTGTGTTTTTTAGCTGCAAGTCCCTGTATTGTTGTTTAATGGCTTATGGAATGATTTGGGGATGTAGTACCCAGCGACAACCTGTAAAGTGTGCTGAGGCTTGTGGATTTGCGATCTTTTTTAGTTTTGATATTATATCGTTTTTTGGTCTATCCTTCATGTAAGCATACATGAAATTAGCCTATTGTCAAGACTTCCTCTACGGATTAGACAACTTTATTCCATAAGTTGTATAAATCCCTGTCTTGATACTAGGCTAACTCTGAGTACGCTTATACCCGTTTCTCCACCATGGCCTTGGCACTGGGGTTTATGAATGAACAGTATTATAGTGCAATACTTCTTATGGGTTACAAATAAGTTGGGTGTACTAATTAATTGAAGAAGTAAACATATTATAGAACCCATACATATTACACAGAAAAACACTTAATATTATAATCATAGACACCATTAATTAGATAGTACCTATGTTTGTTTAATGTTGCATATAATAATTTGTTAATTAACTATTAACATATTTGATTATTGAAAAAGTTTGCTAAATTTAAATAATTCATAAATATTTTCTTGCACAGGTCCATAATTTTCAATATTGTACTTATGCTTATGTTTTTGTTATTTAACAATGCCCAGTTGTTCGATCGGCACCATTCAGTTTCTAAACATAATATGCAATCCTTTGTTTAAGTTTTGTTTCTTTAATATTGTAATTGGTTTTTGTTTAGGCTGCACCTGGGAATGATGCAGCGAAAGCTAATTTTTCACTAATTATTTAAATTTGACCCTTGCAGGCACATGGACTGAAAGGTGTATTGGGAGTTGTAGCAAACCCAAAGTATGATCAGCTTATCACTGCTGGTTTAGGTAAGTTTTCATATCATAGGCCTACTCCTTTATTTCATAAACATGCATGCTGGATATCTTAGAATATTGTTAATCATCTAGGTAGAATAGATTTTTTTTTAAATAAGTAAGATTTTACAGACCTGTGTTTTTCATGCCAACATGTAGTATTACACCTAATAAAAGATTGACTGTGTCATAGGCCCTTGTGAGTGTTACCTTTCCTTTTTAAAGGGAGGAATAAAGTTGGCTTTGATCCCTCTCTGAAACAAACTTTGTTCCTAGTCCAAAATTGCAAAGTCAAGAAAGCCTTAAATGTCTCACTTCACATGTCATTATTATCAGTTCCATGCAGCATCATTGACACATCTTGCATATTTCCCTGGTAGGGTAGTTCATTTCCTCACACTACACTGCATAGTTATTGATTTATCAAAGCAAAATGCTTATACTATTTTCTGTTGTAGGCCCTACATGTTAAGTCTGGAATTCAAATATTTTGAACATCAAAAAGAAGTAAAGATTTTATGTTTCTCCATTATCAACTTTTTTCTTTGCTTCTGTTTTGTGCATATTGTTTGATATTTTAAATCAATTTATTGTATCTATAATCTGCAAACACACAGACTGTGGTATGCTATACGGTAAGTGTTGTAATAGGAGCACGGCACAATGGAGCACATAACACACAGTCACACCTTTACAAGCACAATCACTTTGTATATGACCACAAATTAAAATTTGATTTTGATGTGTGTCAGATTGCCATGTGTGCAGGGGTAGGGGTGTATGTGTGGGGTGGGGGATATGTGAGGGGGTGTGTGTGGATGCATGCTTGTTTTCGAGTGCATTTCTGTGTGACATATTCATGCACCCCTTGGCCAATCTATAAATCTGTTTTACAGTTTTGCAGCAAATTTGAAATCACAAGACACCATGTAACAATACCTAGAAAGATTACACCTGACCCAGATTGGTTACACAATTTTTAATTAACCTAACAACACAGTACCAATTGCAGAGACTATACACAATATCTCTGACATGATATTTCTATTTTGTGATTTATGCAGTACAGGATGAGACACCAGCACATCTTGAATAGAGTAGATGTAGTCTTATTCTTTACAGTGCCTTTTATTATTTCATTGTACCTTTGACTCAACACCGCTTTTCAAACTTTAAGACCTTACTACTGACATCGCCAGCCAGCAGTAAATACTGTAGTTTAGCGACTTCACTGTTTTTCTGTTTAAAGTTTGCAGCACAATAAGACACCGACACAACTTGCTATGCAAGAGTTTTATTTGGATTTTATCATCACAAGTGCTTTACTACTATGCAGTTTAGTCTCAATCTTACTCCTAATCTTACTCTTATATATTTAACCATCTTCTGTATCACCGTGAGTATGTGTCAACAGATTTCACAATATACCTGTGACAGTTTCTAATCCACTATATTGAACATTGTATTCTTACCTATTCAGATAATGTGATCAAAGTATGGCGTGTATTTCCATTTGCGGAGGAAGCCTTAGCACCTCTCATGTCATTCTACTGCGCGCATACGCCTCTACACATGACTGTTATGAAGACGGTTCTCTGCGTAGCATTTCAAGACCCGTCCTCAGCTACCTACAGTATTGTACACTACAACCTGACCAACAAAAGTAAGTTGACTTGAGTTAAAGGAAAATGTGTGATTAGTTTACCCACATCTGGTATCGACCAACTTTTGCACGTTTAGCCAATGTAGCGTATGTAGGATGTTAATTCTGATGGGATGGGATTATATTGTAAAAAAAATTTCTGTTTTAAACAAACAAACAATGCCTAATGCTGGTTTCATACTTTCCTGACGATGATTTTGCTCCACTGTGCAATCACACCAGAAACACTAGCCATGACCAGCGGCAAGCTGAGCGATCACTCCATCGCTATTAGACCATGGGACAAGGCTTGCTAAGTGCTTCAGAAAGTAGTTTTCGTTCTCCCTTTCTGGGTAGAGGATGGTTTATACATGAAAATATAGCTATTATATCACTGATCAATAATATAACATTTCCCACTTTCAAAAGTTGCACGTTACTGTGTAATTTAGGAGTTATTTGGGGTTAAAAATGTGTTTTTCGTGATTTTTTCCATTTTGCCCAAAAATGTCAAATATTAAAATAGCTGTAACTTTCAAAATAAATTGAGTAGAAATTTCATTTCTATTGTAGATGTTACATATTACATGGATGTCTAACACTGATGAATAAAAATGTCACAGCACAACTCTAAAATATAAAAAAATGGCAAAAACCATATTTTTGTGCTATTTCGGCCATTTTTGAGCTAAAAATGTAATTTTGCATGGGGAAAATATAAATATAAATTTTATTGATTTAAAAATATGTCATTATGTCAACCTAGTTATTCTGAACAAAAAGTTAATGATGGTGAATGTCTGTGACCTATAGTTTTTGATCTATGGCCCTTTCAAATTCATATATGGACTAAAATAGCATGTTTTTGTTCAATATTTCAAAATATTAAAAAAAAATGGTCCTTTATGGCCATTTTAACCAACTTGTTAGTTTTTGGAAAGTGAGAACTTCACTTAATAATATGAACATGTAATTGTACTTTAATGTTAAGCTATTTCAAGATCCACTAGTATGCCCACTACCGTGGTAGCAGCAATTTTATCTACTTTTAATGCAGGAAAATGATGACTAAAATGATTTTGCTGCATTGAAAGTAGTAAAATTGAACGATATAATTGCTTCTGCCATGGAAACCGAGCTACCAGTGGATCTACAACTAGCTTAAAATGAAAGTACTATAATATATCCATAATATATGTGAAGTTCCCACTTTCCAAACACTGACAATTTTGTTAAAATTACAAAAAAGTACCATTTTCAGCCTAATATTGGAAAAAATTATTGACAAAAACATGCTATTTTAGTGCATATGTGAATTTGAAAGGGCCATAGATCAAAACTATAGGTCACAGACATTCACCATCATTAACTTTTTTGTTCAGAATAACTAGGTTGATATAATGACATATTTTTTTCCCATGCAAAATTACATTTTTAGGTCAAAATGGCCAAAATAGCACAAAAATATGGTTTTTTGCCATTTTTTATATTTTAGAGTTGTGCTATGACATTTTATTCACCAGTGTTGAAATCCATATGACATGTAACATCTACAATAGAAATGAAAATTATACTCAATTTATTTTTAAAGTTACAGCTATTTTAATCATTTAAAAACACATTTTTAACCCCAAATAACTCCTAAATGAGTAAAGTAAAAGCGTGGGAACTTTTGGATATTAATTCAGACATATATTTACTCTTGATTTGTTATGTTTTTATGTTCTGCCCAAGAGTGGACTACGGAAGTGAAAGATAAATGCCCATGTCCCATAGTCTATATGAGTTGAATTCAAGTCAACTCGGAGCAGTGACGTTCTGACGTATGAGAACAAAATACAATTTTGGAGCGGTGCAAAGCGGCAACAGAGTGATGCCGCTGCCGCTCCACTTGCAGAAAATTGCAAGCGGCATGATGAAGTGTCATGCCGCTGAGCAGCAAGCGGCAGAAAGTATGAAATCAGCATTAGTATGGCCTGATTTTGTATAATTTATGTTAATCAATTTATTTTTAAATTTGTAATTTTGTATATAATGTAGCACTTTGATAATTACATTTGAATGCTAATATGGAAATCTTTTTCTTTGAATTGTTTTTTTTTTTTTTCTGTCCTCTTACATGTAAAGAAATGGAGTTGGTATTTATGTAATTCAAGAAAAGATACAGCAGCAATTAATAATATATACATGTAACATGTAATTAAACATCTTATGCTTGTGGATTTTACTAGGTGGGGAAGAGGGGCCTGTATGTAGTTGTGAAGCTTGGGGTAAAACTAGCACAGAAGAGGGTATGTTTTACATTTGGGACAAACAATGATATATATGACATTTCAAGAATGTTTCAATTTTACAATACAACACCAAGTTCTGCAGTGGCTTAATTCATTTTATGCAAATTTTCCATAACTTTTCGGCAAGTCCATGAGGTAGCACACATGTAAATCAGTCTACAGAGAGAGCAGTGTCAACCAATAAACTGTCTAGAATTATGTATGAGTAGTTTTTGATTAATAGGAATGATAATTAGATGCATTGTGCCAGTTTCTCTAAGCATGGCTTGTGGTCAGGCTTCCAAAGCCATCAGGTTTAAGCCCAATTAGTTCTATATACCACTGCTTACAATTTCACATTGTGCTTCACCTGAAGATAAATCAATAAAATGGATCCACATTGGTAGGGCTAGCCTGCTGGCTTAGGAAGCCTGACCACTAGCCATGCTTCGAGAAACCGGCCCATAGAGTTTTAGGTACATCTCTTTAGGATGAGAATTTCAAGAAAAGTTTTGGCCATCTGTAGGTAAGAAAATTAGCCAGGAAGTATGATAGGAAGTTGTTTGGAAATTAGTTATTAGGCTCAGCAGAGGTATGTTACGGCAAATTAGCATGTGCGAACTGTCGTGCTCAGCTTGACCCAATATGACACTGAGGGCAAGATAATTTCTTGTACCATACCGATGCTGAACCTAATAACAAATTTATCATACCACAAAGTCATGCTAAATATTTAAACAATTGTGTTTTTAGACATTCAAATTGTTGCAAAAAAGGAAAAAAATATTGCAAAATAAGGATAACACATTCATATAATGGAGAGTTCCAAATTTGCGTATCTTAATACTAATTACGGCGTGTCCGTCCGTCGTCCGTCCTCTGTCCGCTGGCGCTATCGGCGTGCTTGGCGTCAGCATGGTTCGCGTTCACGCGGTGCACTATCGGCGTGCTCGCGGTGCGCTATCGCTGAGTATCAACGGGAGTGTGCGCGGAGTACAGTGCGCGCATCGGAAAAGCATTACAGTGTGACTAACAGGTGCATCTCATCGGACAAATAATTATAGGCCTTATTTTCAACACATATTTCAATACCGAACACGTGCACACACCAAACACGTGCATATAGGCCTATTTCAGCAGAACATGACTATTTCCGTAATCCTCCAGAATGGTTAACATAAAAATTATCCGTTGTGGTAAGGCCTATAACCGCTTTTTTTGCGTTCACGCTTTCTCGCGATTGATTTCATTACTTTAGTAACGGCCTATATCCACGTCCAGATACTAATTTTGGTAACAGGGCAGGGCTTGGAAGAGGCGAATGGTGGGTTTCCAGATTATGGGTAGGTCTACCGAACTACCGAAGTAAGCATCACACCTATAAAACAAACAGAGTTGATTAAGTTGTGTCAAGTTGGGTCTTGATCATTGAGAGACGCATTTCATAGTAGTTTAAAAAGTCAGGGTAGGTATATGGGTAACGGGTTTGGGTAATTAGAAATAGGCCTATCACGAGATGCGCCCGACCCGAGAACCGCAAAATCTAGTAAGGACATAATAGCCCCATACATGGTTATAAGATGCTCTCACTGACTAGATGTAACACATAGGTACGCACTCACTGACTGGATACAATGAAATATCCGGTTGGCTCAGGCGGTGTTCCCTGATGTTTCCTTATATGGTCTTAGTGGTATGATAATTATATAATATTGAATGGCTTTGAGTGTCACGTGATACAAGAATATTTTTCTATCGAGTGCAATATATTCTTGTATCACACGAAAATAAGCCATTCAATATTATTATTATTATTTATATCAGGCTTTTGCTTTGCGGTAAAATGAAAATTTAAGCTTTACCTAGCTACCGGGTTTAACCAATGTGTTAAGAAGGTTATCATCATCCAGAATTGCAACAAATTAAGTTTGTGATTTTGTTTATACAGTACGAAATATCCTGTGAGCCATTACGGTGTCTGTATTGTTGTGCTGTTGTATCATGACGCGTGTTGGTGCTGTCACCATGGTAACACGCGATGCATACGAGATACGCATACAATATTTAAAAAAATATTGTATTGCATCCGGGTATTTTGCAAATATTGTACAATATACAGTTTTATTGTATCGCTCAAAAGCCTGATATAAATAATAATAAAAAATACACAGTTTTTGGATTGATGGATGCCCACTGCATTGTGGGACACAATTTTAGTGCAACTCAACTTCCAGTGCTCAAATTTTAACATAGTTATGTTACAATGTTAGTGTGATGTGGGGTAATAGGTATTTGTTGTAATGTAAGTTAAATTTGTTTATTGCCCTTGAAGATATATAACAATTATCATAATAACATGATTGTATTTGGTTGATTGTAGATCGCTATGACCACACCCCAGATGAGGATCACATTGATAGGATTACAGGATTAACTTGCAATCCTCGTATGAGAGTGTTTGCATCATCTAGTGTAGATGGTACTATAAAGATCTGGGATGAAGATAACAGATTGATTAGGTAAGGGTGTGTGTGGGGTGGTAGGTGTATGCTGATTGTAGATCGCTATGACCACACCCAAGATGAGGACCACATTGATAGGATCACAGGGCTGACTTGTAATCCTCGTATGAGAGTGTTTGCATCATCTAGTGTAGATGGTACTATCAAGATCTGGGATGAAGATAACAGATTGATTAGGTAAGGGGGTGTGTGGGAAGGTGTGGGGTGGGTATGTGTATGTTGATTGTAGATCGCTATGACCACACCCCAGATGAGGATCACATTGATAGGATTACAGGATTGACTTGTAATCCTCGTATGAGAGTGTTTGCATCATCTAGTGTAGATGGGACTATCAAGATCTGGGATGAAGATAACAGATTGATTAGGTAAGGGGGTGTGTGTGGGAGGGTATGGGGTGGGTAGGTGCATTGTAGATCGCTATGACCACACCCCAGATGAGGATCACATTGATAGGATCACAGGATTGACTTGTAATCCTCATATGAGAGTGTTTGCATCATCTAGTGTAGATGGTACTATCAAGATCTGGGATGAAGATAACAGATTGATTAGGTAAGGGGTGTGTGGGAGAGTATGGGGTAGGTTTGTGCATGTTGATTGTAGATCGCTATGACCACACCCCAGATGAGGATCACATTGATAGGATTACAGGATTGACTTGTAATCCTCGTATGAGAGTGTTTGCATCATCTAGTGTAGATGGTACTATCAAGATCTGGGATGAAGATAACAGATTGATTAGGTAAGGAGGGTGTGTGGGAGAGTATGGGGTAGGTATGTGCATGTTGATTGTAGATCGCTATGACCACACCCCAGATGAGGATCACATTGATAGGATTACAGGATTGACTTGTAATCCTCATATGAGAGTGTTTGCATCATCTAGTGTAGATGGTACTATCAAGATCTGGGATGAAGATAACAGATTGATTAGGTAAGGGTGTGTGTGGGAGAGTATGGGGTGGGTAGGTGCATGTGTGTTTTTACACCCCTGATGAGGATCACATTGATAGGATTACAGAACTGACTTGTAATCCTCGCATGATGAAGATAACAGATTGATTATACAATTAGATTATAGTGGTGGTGCATGTTTTTGATGGCTGATTGTATTGAGATTGCTTCTAATGACCACATATTGTTTGTTACAGAGCCATCAAGCTGAATGCAGAACCTCTTAGTCTTAGCTTCTGTAATCAGAAGGGTGATCTGTTAGTTGGTATTGGTAATCATTTACACCGCATTAGCCACGAGAGCTGTAAGTACTTTGATCAGGATTTCACTGGTAGTAACAACCATATTTGATATTAGCTTCTGATTGAACATGGCATAGTCACCCCCATGCACGGGGTAGAGCCTGAAACTGGCAACAGACATGAAAGGAAGAACAATATGTAACTTAAATGTTATATGACTGGTTCAATTCCAAATCATAAATGCTGCCAGTTTGAGGGTCTCACCTCAAAACTTGATGACCATTCAAGGAGTGGATATAGAGAGTTATTTGACATGAAGAGCTCTTAAAAGACTTACCTCAAGGGTTCATACCACTAAATATCTTTCCATAGATTTTACGTGCAAAATAGGGGTCACGTTTTCAGCCATAAGTCGAGTTACTTTAAAATATAAATTTTATATCATCTTAATCAGAACAGATTTCTGCATAACATCTGAAAATGACTCAGCTTTTAGGTCTACTTTTTAAAATTGGTGTTATATTGATAAGCCAGATTTCCGTATGTTTACATCTGACTGCTAACCCTGTTTTGACCTCGTGTGTGTTCATGTGCACATAATCGTAAACATCACTCAAATTTACATTTAGAGATCATATTAACAGGTTCTAATAAAACACAATTTTCAACACTAAAGTTGCTAATATTGTACCAATTTTGCACAATTTCTATGCAAAGTTGCCACGATAGGTGTTATAAACTTTTGCTGGAAACCAGTTTAACTTAGATGAATGTCTAATAAACATAAATTCTACTTATTTTATTACAGATATGCCTAAGATGTACATGAGAAAAATGGTATCGATGATATTTCCTGAACCCATGCACGAGAAGCCGCTACCCTATAAGGAATCTCTTGTGAGGGCGCTCTCTCCAGGAACAAACAAGCGACTCAAGATGGCACATTCATCAATGTTCAAGTTTGATAGATTTGTTGATGTGCTTACCAAAGAAGAGACAGAGGAAATTGACAAAGAAAAGAAAGAAAAGGATGCTGTATGTATTGTTATTATCATTTGTTAAACTTAAGGTGGTACTACACCCCCTGATAAATTTTGTGACTAATTTTGCATTTTTCTCAAAAAATAACTACACACTGGTAACAAAAGTTATGTATATTATAGGGGCAAGGAATCAATTACTTCACTGAAATTTCAGTGATTCAAGACAAATGGTTCATTATAATTATATTGTCACCCTCATAACAAAACTGCCTAAGTCATAATTACATGTTTCTCATTTGCAATTTTGATTTTCTGAGTAATAAACCCATAATTAATCAAATTTCCAGCCGCATTCTTCATTAACTTGTGGAATGCATCAAAAGAGATGTATTCCACAAGTTAATGAAGAATGATATAAGGAATGAGGTACCTTCTAGCGGTCCCTCTTTCCTTATGGTCATGTTTTTTTATGTTGGGCACCAATTGTGTTGCATGTGTATTTTTCAAGCGAATCACATGTTTTTACAGGTTTGGTACTATAACTTCAAAAGTTTACATTAGAACCCAATTAAAGGTCCGTGACCCGATCGACAGCATCATCCCCCCGATTTTTCTCATTGTTGATGAGTTTTTGGTATCATTTAATAGATTATATTTTTCTCATTACCATCCTGAAATTTGACGATCCAATTTGATGTATTTTCGGAGAAATCAAGAAACAAACAGGCTATACTGGTAACCACCTTTGACATTCTGGGTAGGAAAAAATGATTCCGTGAATAAGAGCCGACATACTCCCTGCCAATTCGCATTTAACGGAAATAGGTCCGAAAAAATGAGGCGCTATAATAATAAACGCTTAAAACTAAAATAAAGAAATACATAAGGGATGAAATAAATACAAAACAAGACCTTATCTTGTTAAGTATGATACGAGGAATATGAAAAAAAATATGAGAAAAATGTCCCCCTATAAAATTAATTAATTAATTAATTAGAAATATTATAAAAAAACACACTTTTTTCATTAAAACAAACCCTAAAATAAAAGATAAGTGTAAAATGTACGTGATGATAACATACAAAATTAAAAGGAAATGTATCAGGGTCAAATAAAAATAAAAAGAATGAGATATTTTGTCACAAGAATGATGGGCGTAGTGGTATGGCGAAGCACTCGACGGGAGTGTTGTTTCTGGATGCGGACCACAATGCAATGCATGCGTATCAACGTATTGGCTTGCTAATTGTGCTAATTATTCACTTTTACGCTGAAAATGTTCTCGTTTTCTCCCATAGATGCATAAAGGGGACAATATTTGAAATTGTATGTAAGTTTGAAGACAATCCATATCCTAAAACTGATAGGGTTACCCCCCTTTAAAGTATATATTCTGAGAGCATATACTCGGATGATTTCAGAAACGAAACAATGGGAGTCATTATACAGGGTGGCCCATAAAATATACAGGGTGTAACAAGCAAAATAAGGATGAAAATATTAATTCAGTTAGGGTGGCACCCCGACGTACAGCGATAATGTAAAAAAATTGACAAATGTTTAAAATAGCTAACTTAATTGCCCACCCAGTCATATGGAACTTATGGCGGTCAAGTAATTCAAAATGTAGATACAGGGTTGTCAAAAATCTATCTATATTTCTATAAATTTCTTCAAAACACACCTTATTTGGCAATGGAAATGCACATTTTCATGATTGAGGTATGTAACTAGATGTAAAATAAGCTCAACAATCCAGTTTTGAAAGTTAAAAGAGAATTCGACAAAGCGTTTTTGTAAAAATTGACTTTTTAGACCAAAATTGAGTGTGAGGGCGCTCTTTCAGATTTGTCATAAACCTTCTATGTTTTACTAGTTTTTAGTTTACTAAAGTAAAGAGGATCACAACCAAGGTCTGCTTAAGAAATTTGAGCCTTTTATCATGTTTTGTTTGCCTGTAGCACCCTTTTGAATGTTCCCTACATTAAATCCCTATTCAAATGCATAGAGGTCAATGAACTTTATTAGTGTAGCAACAAGTAATTAGTAAATTATTAACAAATACTGAGGCAATGAATGCTAAACATGATATCATTTAGCCAAGATCAAGTACAGAAACAAGTAGAAAATAGAAATCCATCAATAATGTTTATTGAAGATCATGTGGCGGAGGATCACCATTGTACAGCATTGTGATCCTCCACCACATGATCCTCCATCACATGAGCCACCCCTGACTAATTAGACTTAACGAGTTGCAGTAATTAGTACAAATGAAAATCATAAATTTTTGTTTCAGAAATTGAAAGGTCAATGTCTAAGGAACAAAATAGTACCAGACAAGCTCATAATAAACATCAAATAAATAAACGACATGCATGTAAACATGTCTTGATGAGTAAGAATGCAACAGAGCCACCCTTTTTAGGTGCCCAGTATAAAAAACATGACCTTATCATAAATAACATACCGCTTGTCTTGAGTCACTGAAATTCCAGTGTAGTAACTGGATTCCAAATCCCCTATAATATACATAACTTTACCAGTATGTTATTATTTTTTAAGAAAAATGCAAAAATAGTCACAAATTTATCAAGGGGTGTAGTACCACCTTAACTACTTATATTGTGGAGGTCAAATAAGAGGGTAGTACAGCATCATTTACATCCGAATAATGTGGCCGAGTAAAAATGTAAATTACGCCTCATTGTTTTACACTTTCACTGCCAAGGACACATTAGTTTGGAAGTAAAGGATACTGTAACACTCAATGCTATTACCATAAAATTGTGTGATTTAAGAGGAAATACCACATTTTTGCCCAATATTTTTAGTTCTTTACATCAAGGTATACACAGCATAAGTGACAGAAGGTATAGCAGAAAACTTCATCTGCGTTGGAAGTGTCGCTCTTTAATGCATTTCACATGCAATCGAGGCACATTATTGCGAATAATGTGCCTGTATGTTATTGTTACGTGTTTGGACAAATCACAGTGGAGATAATAGAATTGCCGGTAAAGGGTGTCCGTTCACAATAATAGCCATATTACACTTTTTCTTTACGTCTATGATAGATTTACAATCGCAACTTATACATCTTGTGGAATTTAACTTAAATTTGCACTGTTGATACATAATCCTTATCAAAACTTTGATCATAAATTTAAACAAATTTTATGTTAAAATAAAATAAAAGACAAAGGTATCTTTTAAAACTGGTCAACAACACTCACTTTTTGAACCGAATATTTCAGAGAAACCATTCTCTGTCATCAGCGGTGTAATGCTGTTGGTAGACTGACATTTGCGAAAATTAAAGATATTGACAATTAATTTCTATAGAGTGTCTGAACTCAAACATATTTATTTCTCTGTATCTTACAGGCCTTTGCTTTACTCAAAGCCAGAGAGGACGAACTTCGCAAAATCCGAGACGGAGGATTTGAAGTAAACCGTACCAAACCTACAGACCGAAGCGCGTCCAGAAACGAGCCTTCAAAAGGTACTGGAAGATCATGCATGAAAGAAAAAAGAGACCAGGCATTCCAGATGAAGACGATTTTGACCCAGATTATCGTACTCCTGAAATGTCACCGGAGCCTCCGTGGGAACCAGAACTTGAGCCATCCACATTTTTTCCTCATCCTTCACTTGCTAAACCTCAGGATGTACCTGAAGATGGACCTTTTCCAATCTTTGTGGACCATCAGAGGAAGAGAAGGCAGCATCTTGATGAGGAGGATGAAGGAATGGGAAGTAGTTTGGGAGAGAGAACGGAAGAGGAGGAGGAAGACATGGAGATTGAGGTAACTTTGACCTTTGACATTGATCTTAGTTGTTCACTGTACAACGTATGGGGTTGAGTGATACTATCTGCTTTATGCTTTCTGTTATCCTGGACCAGAGAAAATATTAAAGGAATTTATTATTGTGTAACATTGCTTATATTTTTTTCTGGTAAAATAACTGGTAAAAAGTTAACAAAATTCTCTCCCCATTAGACTAATTAAAGATTTTACCTATACTATGATAAGCTTGTAAATTGTTCTGTTGTTGTTCCTGCCGAGTCAAAAAAGTCCCAACTTATGCCATTGCAGTTCACAGAAGTACCCCATTTTGTATCAATCCACGATCTTATGAGTCCCGCCTATTACAAGCTGATCAAAATATAGGACTGAACCTAAATCATGAATAATGCCCTTCTTGGTGAATCTCAGATTATAAGCTTTTCATGATTTCTTTTATGAATAAGCTCCATATGACCTTCTGCTGATATATTGTATTATGCAACATTTTCCCCATTACTATGATTTCACAGGTTCCCCAAAGAAGACAACCAGGGTTCCCTATCCTGCCAACCGGGTTCATTCCCAACTCAGTGCTGGTTCGAATCCTGTGGCCACCAGAGAAGATCCAGGAGATGGAGGAGGAGAGATATAAGCCTCCTCAATTGTCAGAAGACCAGCTGGCACAAATTTCTCTCAGGAAAAGGGTGGGTGGTACTTAAAAAGTAGTATGGTCAGGTGTTCTTCCAGTACTTTAGGACAAGGGTTGTGTAGCATCTAGGCCATTAGGGTCAGGGAAAGGAAAAAAATTAAGCTAATGGTGATTTCAGGTTGTCATGCTGGCTTGCTGCTCTGGTGACGATTTTGATGTTGGTAAGCAATCAGACCAACAATGCATTTTGACACCAGTTGCAAGCCAATATGTGACATGATCAAGGGGAAAGAGTCACATGTTGGCAATTTTCAATCAGGAGTTTTTAAATCATTTTCTGGCAGTTTACAAATGCTACATTTTGATGCAAACCACATCAAAATCGGACATCTGGTTACCGAATTATGAGCAATTTATGAATACTGTTTTTGAGATATTGGCAATATCGACGACATCCGACTCATTGCCCTTGATCATGTCACATATATTGATCACTCCACCACTTTGCCCAAAGCAGCAAATTGTTTGGAGTTGACTTAGGAGTGATGCCGCTCTGACATATGGCACATGATACGATTTTTGGCCTTGAGCAAAGAGCAGCAACCATGAAATCAGCATGAGGGTAAGGGTTAGGGTTAATTTTTAGGATTAGAATTAGGGTTGTCTAGTACATTAGGATTAGGTTGAGAATTAGGGATAGGGTAAGAATTATGTTAGGGTTTGAAATAGGGTTAATGTTATGGTCGGGCTGGGGTGTGAATTCAATTCAAAATTATTGAATTTGAAAACCAGCATGGCTGTAACCCTTGATGACAGAAATTAGTTGTGTTGCATTTTTGATGGATTTATGAAATAAATGAATTTGAACCTGCTGAATGATAATTTTCACAGATAAACATAACTCTTTCTTGGCTTAATCGTAAGTGTACTTTGCTAAGTAAACTTGTAAGTGCTGAAATATTGTGAATTTTTCAAACAGTTAAGCTAAATAATACATTTTTAATTAAAGCACAATCATTTACAAGGTAATTTAGGCCTGTAGTTACCATTATGGAAATAATAGAAGTAAAAAGAAACTGCAGAGTTAATATATGTTTATTCATCTTTTATTTATTTATGTGTTTATTATAATTATTTTGTATTTCCTCCCATTATTATTGGGCTATTCCAATTTAAATCCACATACCCTCTATGGAAGATATGACCTTAATCTTCCACACATGGAATGTGAATTTCAAATGGGTTTACCTAAATGGGTGAGTCCATTTGAAATCTACACCCCCTGTGTGGGAGATTAAGGCCATGTCTTCCATGGGGGTGTGTGGATTTCAACTGGAAAAGTCCATTTGATTCTTGAATTAAATGATATTTATCTAACCTCTTTTTTACTCTAACAGCAATTATATTTCATATTCTGTTGGTCGGAGTGTTGTCATGACTTGGCCATTCTGTGGCTCAGACACTGGAGTGAAAATTATTGTTGCGGTGAATGGGAAAATTAACACAATTTGAAACAGCAGCCTAATCTTTTTGATAAAAAAGTTCCAACTTTTTGTTGAGTTTTGATATTCTCTCAATTTCTGTTCATGATCATTTATTGTGTCAAACCGAAAAGGTATGAACAAAAAGTGTATACTTTCCCTATATACTCCAATGCAAATTTTCACTCCAGATCTGAAGAGTAAAAGTGCTGGAGCAAAAGCCCAGATGTCCGACCAACAGAATTGTGTTGTCCTTCTTACTCATATCATCTTTAAAATTGCATTTTGATTTTTGTAGCCCAGAAAGAAATTAAGGAAAAAAATTGTAGCACAAACCGATATACAGGTATAAGTTTACTGTAGAAAGAGACATCATTAGTGAATCAGGGGAACATTAGTTCAGTTCAGTTCAGTTCATTTAGACTGGTGTATGGATATCATATTGGCCTTAATATGATATCCATGATATCATGATTGAAATACATGCATATCCTGTTAAAACATAAATCTATCCCTTTACTCTGTACAACTGATTGCTGCTAAATAGAAGGGTGCTGTACATGTATTGCTTGAAAGTACTTAAAGAATAGATAATTATGGCAAGTTAGGTTTATAAAGACCTAAAGGCGCTATTAAACTGCTTCTGCATGTACGCGCACAATGTGTGATACCGAGAATGTAAAGCAACTTGATTTCTGTAAAAATAGGAAGACTGGATGATCTTGGGAGTTGCCAGAGACTTCAGTCACACCTGTAAAATTGACAAAAGCCCTCTCAAAAGTATGTTTATGTCTCTGGGGTATACTGCAATACAACAATCTATTATTCTTTTTGAAGATTTTGCTCATCATCACTGGACAGGAAAACCTATATAAATTTTCATTGTTACTCACTTTGCAAAAGAGGGAACAGAGATTTGTCAAGTTCCAAGTATTGTTATTTTTGCAGGTAACGCAAAAGCAACCGTAATGTTCAATGTTGTTTTTATTAATTAAGTGTGTTTGATATGCCCTGCAAAATGAAAATATCTTCAAATTTGACATTGTACTGTTCCATGTTTTGCCAAATGAGTAACAGGGAAAATTTACATAAGAAGTTTTTTCTACCAAAAACGTCACAGTTAAGTTTTCTCCTCCAAACATCTAATTAATCCAGCTAATTGAGGTGATCAGTTGATTCTTAAGTTTTTTGTTGAATCCTGTAATTATAGTCAAACTTTCATCACATTTTATGCCCATGTTAGCAGCAATCAGACTTTAAAAATTCAAATCATGGGTGATTTGGTTTGTGAAATATGAATACCAAAATATTCAATTCTTTTGCACAGTTAAGGGAACAACCCAAAAGATTGCTGACATCCTATAAACGTAACTAGTTGAATTTCATAGTTATCCCCTCCCTTCCGTCTGTAATGAAAGTGGGTCAATTATATTATTGATGTTTTTAAGAACAGGAGGAATAATAATATAATCAACATGTTAACCCCCTACTTCCCTAACGAACATTTATAGGATGTCATCGATATTTTGGGTAGTTCCCTAAGGTATCTGCATATTGTTATGGCAAGTTGGTGTCACATTATACTAGAGTCAAGATTCATCAATCACAAATCAAAAAGTTTTACTAATGATACCCAGAGGCTCAGTTGCAATAAAAAAATAAAGTATGCCAAGACTATGCAAGTACTGAACTGTGCTTAAGGATTGATAACAGTGTGTTGTTGTGTACATGTCATTTTCCATATAGTCATTCCATGTTATATCTATTTTCTAATCATGCCATGATGACATCTCTCTTACATGCCATATCATTGTCATGACTACAGCTGGGAGGAACCATTACACCAGAGGTAAATATCCATTTCATTCTTTCGGAAGTTTTTCTGAGGAAACTTTTTCCATCTTTTTTACCAAAATCTCATTTTCTTGCTTAAAGAAGTAAAGTAAAACTGTTTTGGTGTGAGCTAAATTATGATGTGTTGAAGATTCAATTAATGTTTGTCAATAGTGACAAAATAATGCTACGCGGGATCATATATTATACTTTTGCTATTATGACAAAACATGGTTTTGGGATAGCTGCAGTATGAATGCTGTGTAATTTCTGCTATGAACTTTGTTGTAAGGTTGTGGGAGCTTTGCAAATTATGCAGTCAATTGTTGATGCTTTTATTACTATCTGATCAATATTTCTTTGCTTATTTATAAGTCAAAAAGGGTAGATATGGATAAAGTTGGGTAAATGTAGTAGTTGGCAACAAATGACATAGAATTTGGCAACATCTGAGAATGCTAAAAATTTATACATTTTACATTACAGAAACTGTTTTTAGGATATTTAGCATACATTCAGGGATGGCATAATGATGAATTTTCTTGTTAGAAGATTTAAATCTAAGATTTCTATTATTCAATCTTGTCTTTACTTTTTCACCTGAACTTATTACTAATTATTTCTGCCCTTTTTTACCCATGCCATCTTCTCCTGTCCATATTTTATTTTCCCATTCCTTCCTTCCTTTCTTCCTTCTTTCTTCCTACTTTCCATACCCATTTTCATTCCACAGCGAGTCTTTGTTTGGGATGACGATGATGAGGTATATTACGTAGCCCAGCTATATGTTGCTTATCTTCCTTGAGTCAACCCCCTTCAGAATATTTGTTTTGTGTACATGCCTAGTGTGTTTCGACCGTGTTTCTATCATAGAAATTGATTGGATAAGTCAGAATTTTCCCTCCATGATATGTTGCTCAGCTCATATAGGTGAAAATAATTTACATCCAGATTGTTCGAACCAGCACTGGTAAAATGTTGATTTTCTAACCCGCGATCTGTGTGAAACATGATCTTTGTGAATCATGATTGTGATGAAAAGCCTGCTGATGATGGGGTACACTATTTTGATAAATTTCTATGGTTCCTGGTATAAATACAGCACTAAAAATATTATTACTTGACTCAAGGAAGCAGAAAATGTCCTAGAAATGTCACATTTTATTTTGTTTTTCTTGTTGCAATCTTATCAAATTCATTTGTTAAACCCTTAGATTATTAATACACAGATTGGAATTTTCCATGCCTGTGCCCTCTAAGCATACTCGAATTCAGCTGACGCCAGTACAGCGTACAGACCTGGCGACATCGCATATCTTATGCGTGAAGTTTCTTTTGTGTACGCTCGCGCTGTTTGCGCTATTTTTGAGTTTGCTCATGCGGTACCTGACTTAGCGTCGATCCCCTGAGGCAACATGCCATGTTTCCACGGTATGGTTAAACTATTGTGTATTCCATTTGAAATCCACACACCCTCTATGGAATACATGACCTTAATCTTTCACACAGGGGTATAAATTTCAAATGGAGTTATCCATTCAGGCAACTCAATTTAAGATACATACTCCCCTGTGTGAAAGATTAAGATCAAGTCTTCCATATAGAGGATGTATGGATTTCAAATGGATTATCCATTAATTGAAAAGCAGAAAATTTGTTTTATAAAGCCTTCAGGTGGACCTGGATACTTGCAGTTGAAAATTTTTAAGTAAGCACTTTTTAGGAACCACCATATGTTTGGAAATTTCCAGATTTTGGAAATAAATCTTGTTTGGGGAAATACTACTTTGGGACAAAAGATTGATGTTAACGTCATGATTTTTTTCCGCTTGTCAGGATTACTGTGACCTTTTTTATATAACGTCTGTTATCTTGATATCAAAAATTACAAAGAAAAGGAAAAAAGACAAAACAGAAAATCCTAATGCTGTTAAGCCCAAGTAAAATTTCAAATTAGAAAATTCACCTGTATTGCATTTTTTTTCAAATAATTTGATAAGATTGTATTTTTATTAATTTGTTTTAATTCTGGAAGTATAAATAGTTGCATAATGGTGTATATGGCACAAAGTAAATCACATTCAGTTTTCTGCTTATTGGCATGCAGTTGGGAAAAACTACTGCCAAAAATACATTCTTTTGCAAAATACTAAGAAGAAAAGATCAAGTATATAGCAACTTAGTGAGTTGCTGAGTTTCCAAATCTATTAGGCCTATTAGCCACTTGCAGTTCCGCCATTATGCACTATATGCGGGAGAGCCTCGAACTGGCAGCATACATGAATGGGAATTGAACCAGTCATATAACATTCTGTGTAAGGTTACGTAATTCTTCCTTTCATGTATGCTGCCAGTTCGAGGCTCTCCCAAGATATAGTGCATAATGGCGGAACCTGCAAGTGGCTTAATTGTGATAAGAAGTAGAGCCGATCAAACCTGATTCCTCAACTTTCCAATCCATTTATGCTCATGAAAAACTGAATTGTGATATATTTTGATCAGTTTCAATTTGCATGTGAATACCTGTGTGAAAATACAGTCCAACCTCTTTTATCCAGCCATGGTGGAACCAAGTATTGGCAGGATACATTAAAAACCTGGATAAGTGATTTATGTGTATTTCTGCATTGAATGTCGGAAGTGATATATTTTGGAGAAAAAAAAGAGTGCTCAATATGGGGTAGTAACTCTGAAAGATGGTATTTGAGAGTTTTATGTAACATATAAATGTCCTAAATGCTTCAGAGCATGAAATGATGTAGCTTCCTTATGGAGATCTATCACATCCGGATAACAGAGAGAGGTTGGGCTGTGTGTGTTTTGTGTTACACATGAATATTTTTTGCTGACTTAATTGACTTGTTTTTCATTTTCTGCCTGTATTAATTTCACCATGCTTGATGTGGCTTGCTGTGTTTTTCACTTTTTTTAATTGTCTCATAGCGTTGGGAATCTCTTATACTGACAAACGCCAGATAATTAGAAACCACCCCTTTGTATTATACACACTGCAGAGGGCATTGTTATCAAGTATGTTGCAGTACAGAGCCATTTTTGCCATGTCTGCTACCTGTGCTCATTGAATTGCACATGGTACATTGCAGGTTATATAGGGATGGTTTATAATGATTTGGTATTTGTCAGTACGCAGAATTCATAATGATATTATAGTCTGTTCAGTATAAGGTGGAACATGACCAGATACCAAAATGCATGGATCTTACACAAATGGGATGAAGGTCATGTTGCTAACTTATGGTAGAACATACTTTAGTTGTGAGAGATCATTCAGAGAAAGATGGAACATGACTTTGGATATGGTGTATGAGATAACAATGGTTATTGGATGAGGTCATGTTCCACCTTGTGCTGAGCAGACTACAGTGCTTCAGGATCATGCTATATTGGACCTTTTGCTTCAGGCCAGACAGAATATAGTTCAATCAGTGATTGACCATTTCTGTAATTACCATACTAGAATGGTCAAGCTATACTTGGACCAGGTTGACATAGTGCATGCATAATTATTATTGGGTAGAAAAAATCCCATTGCATGATGGAAATGTTGCAAATTATCTCTTGAAAAATAAAAAAATATTCAAATAACATAATATACTCAATCCAATCTGATGTGGCACTTCCATTTTGAGAAGATGTTATAAGCTGTCACTTGTTTCAACACCTGTTGAATCTAAGTTGTATTAATTTCCTCAGTAAGCTTAAAATATTGACAAAATATAGCATCTTCTTGAGATGAGCCGGTTTGACCAAGTGCCACAACTGATTTGATTTTAGATATTAGCTGCTTGAAAAGTCTTGCATGCATGTATTATTTTGATAATTTTATTTTTGTGCATGCTTTTTGAGAATGTTTGCACAACTAAATGTTGATGAGAAGGAATGTTAGGATGAGAAGGGGTAGAGACAACATTTAATCAGAGATCAAATATTGAGTGCGTTTGTGGATATGGGGTGTGGGTGTGTGGAAGAGAGAGAGAGGGGGAGAGATATGAAACTGTTTGAAATGAATCAACATATCAAATGGTATTTCAAATGAGGTTTTCTTATTATATTACCCCAATTAATTACCCTGATTAACAAAAATTTATAACAGTTTGCTGAACAAATGTAACTAATAACAACGCTACTTTATTTTGTAGTGTTACTGATGAGTGCAGTGGTTTATTACTTTATTTAATACATAATTTGCACCTACACTTAACACACTTTGAAAAAAGAATAGACAACCAAATTAGTAAACCGGACATTTGTGCATCATTGAACTTTTAACAAATGTGGTATTCAAAACTTGTTATTTTAACCATGTAACCAATATCATGATTTCATTCAGGTACCACACATTGCATGCAACAGCTTGATGCATGCTTGCATGATCCTTTTAAATGAACGTTAATTTGTGTGTATAAATCAAATTTTTAAATGGGACTTCAAGCTTAAGACTCTGGAGGTGGCCCTATTTGTTGCCTGTCTCCACCCCATTATAGGGGAGGCACCTAAGGTGTAATACTTTGTAGTATTTACCAGTGTTTGGGTTAATCAGGAACCACTTTTAAGACAGAATTCTCCAAGAACATAGAAGCAAATAATTTTTTAGCAGAGCAAATTCTGATTCTAATGATTGATTCAAATTAACAAGTAAGAATTCTAAACAGTACTTATGTTTAAGTGCACGGCTTGTAGCATGGCTTGTAGCACAGCTTGTAACACGGTTTATTGAATGAGAAACATAACCTGTGAGTATAACTAATGCAGTGATAACAAACAAAAAACTAAAATTAAAATCCACTTACATAATCAACCAAACCAACAGGATGTCAACAAAACAGAGACAGACTTACTTCATACTCCAGAGAAGGTAAATAATTATGCTAAAACAGCTGAAATAGACGAGAGAACGAGAGAGAGAATGATAGAGAGAGAGAGAGAGGGCCAAGTCAGTGACTTTTTACACTTGCCTAGATCAATTTCTAAGCAACTTTTGACATCTTTTATTATGAAATGTTATGCAAATATTACTGCAATTTGTATGCATAGTGATTTTCATGAGCTCAGAAACGAATGCGTAAAACAGGCAAGTATATTGATCATAAAACTGGCTTCAGTTCCTTGGACCACAAAGCCTTCAAACAGTGAGCACTCCTGCTGTATAGGGCTATTCCATTTTAAATCACACTACCCCTGTGGAAGATTTTGGAAATATCTGCCACAGGGGATATAATTTCAAATGGAATGAGCACGATAGACAGCTCTATTTGAATTTGATACACTATCTAAGAACCTGAATGTTCCTCTGAGATAGAGTGAGTTTCAAATAGAGCTGCTAATGTGTTCATTCCATTTGAAATTCATACTCCCCCTGTGAAAGATATTTCCAAAATTTTCCACAGGGGTAGTGTGGATTTTAAATGACAGGATATCAATTACAAGTATCCTTACAATGCATAACATTCTAAGTTTCTCATTATTTATTTGTTTGAGTATTGTTTCACATAAAACCACTTTATTGTCAATTTTTAGTTTTAAGAGAAGAAGACCAAGAAAAACACTTTTTGTCATAGTTGTTGTTTTGGCTGTTTTTCATTGTTTATTGGTTTATGTATTGTTCCATTTCAAACCACTTCAAATGTCAAACTTTCCAAATAAGCTTCAGTTTTTAAAAATGGAAAGACAATGAATTTTTTTTTGTAGTTGGTGTTTGTTTAAAGTTGGGACTTTTTTTTTTTCTATTGAGATTTTTCTGTTGGTGCCTGTATTTATGTAATATTTATAGTTCATTTGTTCCATTTTTGTGGTGGTGGCAGTTGAAACCTGGAAACTTTCAAATAATTAATAATCTCAATTCTGAAGTTGTGTCACATCTTGTATAATTTTGGATCTTCAAAGAATTGCATATTCATTTATAATTTTTACATTAACCCCACACAGTCTGGTTTTGACACCACACCGTCGGAGACACCCGATCCCAAGTACAAAGGGAAGCGGTTCTTAGACAAACTTGACGTTGATATGTCAAAAGGTGACTTACGACGTGAGATACCAGAAGATGATGATGAGGATACACCACCTGCTACACCTAGGACAGTTGAACCTACTCCAGAACCAGTGAAAGAGGACAAGAAACAAGAACTGCTTAATAAGGTTTGTAATAGTTTGGTTTGGTTGATGGAGGGTCAGATGGTCTAAGGTGCTGAACCATAAGGCAGAGTTTTGCAAGGGGTACGGCTTATCAAAAAGAAAAGGGGGATTATCCTCAGGTGTGTTACCTGCACCACATCCTGTAGGTCCAGGTAAAAATTAACAATAAGTATAGCTAGTCTAAGTATGCTGACTCAACCTAGACAAGCTTAGGTCCCTGCAACATTGGGCTATTGTAGTTCAAATCCATACACCTCATATGGAAGACATAGTCTGCAGTGTTGAGCATTTCGCTGGTATTTTATAAAAGTAAAAAACACCTTCAGCCACTATTTTCCATATATGAAGTAGGTAATGGGTATACGCATCCGGCACAAGAACAAATGAACACAATGGGGAACGATTGCTCGCTACAAAAGGAAACTGAATATATTAAATAAGAAAGAGTGAACAGTTTACCAACCTAAAGTGTTACAATTAAACATGACAACAAAACTGGGGACACGATTAAGCATCAGTAATGATCTCCTTCACTTGTGTACTTGCGTAATATTTGTTTGTGTGTATTGTATACTCCGACTGCTAACATTAGACCCAGTTTTAACCACCATTTATCAGTGGGAGCTGGTAGCTTAATGGATAAGGCGTCCGTCTAGAGATCGAAAGGTCGTGGGTTCGATTCCCATGCCGGCATATTCCCTTGCTTTTTTTTTCAAGTTGGGTTGTGTGCCGGTAGGGATTTGTATTTATTTGTTGTCATGTTTGATTGTAACACTTTGGGTTGGTAAACTGTTCACTCTTTCTCACTATTTTCCAGTTTACTTCTCATCCGGAAATACCATATGACCAGAAAATACTAAATGTGATAATGCAGATATTGTCGAGTGAATTGCTAAGTGAACACTTCGTTATAATTGGAAACAGATGTCAAAAATACTAGAGTTGTTACACATCAGTAGATTAGTACTGTGTGTTGGAAGCACACTTCCATTAATATTTCACACCTCAATCTCTTTTTGTACAGGTTACCAAGCTCGCTCCACGTGAAGAGAGGCCACCAACACCAAAGAAAAAGACACCCACTCCACCACCTCCACCGACGCCATCGCCACCACGACCACCGACACCTCTACCGAAATTCATTAGTCAGTTTAAAGGTTATTCCTGGTTTGAGGAGTATTTTCCTAATGCTAATAATAAGGTGGGTATCACTATAGACTTGATTTCAGTTCAAATGTATAATTTGATTGCAGATTAAAAAACAAACAAAAAACAAAAAGAATCCAAAGCTTTGCTTCATACCGCAACTTTTTTGTTTTCAAATGTTGCCATTATTTAGGGATTCAATAATGTTACACAGTTGTTCATCAGAAAAATGACAACGATGCACCCACACGTCTGCCAAGTGGTATAAAAAAAATTGCGGACGTGTCGGGTGCAAAGTTGTTAATTTCTGATGAACCACTGTGTATTATGATTGAATCCCTTTCAGCAATGAAAACAAGCTAAAGATTGTCCAATTCAAGATCGAAGCATTTTCAATTTTTTACCCCTGTGTGACCTTTCGTGACCTCTTGCAAAAAACATACCCTACAATTTGAGTCCACTACCCCTCCCCCAGCAGTGATCCAGAGGGTATATCCTAACACATCATGGTAACAAATATTGGTAGCCATGGGTGTTGAACTCAATCCTTAATTGATTTAGCTCCCAGACTAATATCAGGAATAAAATTACAGAATAAAACTGCAATGTATGAGAAAGGTTTTTAACACAAGTCTCCACATACATAAATGACAGCCAGGATTTGAACCTGGGACCTTCGGATCACCGGACCGATGCTCTACCAACTGAGCTAATGAGTCAGATGGAGAAGAACAGTGATGTTATTATCTATAGGCCTTCAGTTCAATACCCACCCTCTATCATCTTCTCATCCAAAAAGAAACTCCCAAAATAGTAAATTCAACAGTTCCAGGCATGCCGAATTCTACACACTCTCACATATATGCACACTTCTTTGTGAATACACTACAAACAAAGCCATCCAATATTATTATTATGTAATACAAAGCTAGCTTATGCACAACTGTGTCCACGGTTAGGAAAAAAAAAAAATTGTTTGCTTGCCCTCGAATGGATTTAAAAAATTGGGTCGGTAGGACGGGAAAAGTTTTTTTTTTTTTTTTTTTTTTCGTTTCCCAGAAACAGACATGGCGAATACCGAATGCAATTAATGGTTCAAGCATTTCCGTAGCAGCAACATCACGCCATGGTCCAGCATCTGTGCTCGCCACTTGCATCTTAAACAATTGTAGCTCTTCTACATGTAGGCCTACATTTAATGAACTGTACAATTCTCCTACATGTAGTGTTTTCTGCTTTTCAAAAGTATCATATTAATCAGCGTGTTCGGTCCCTTGCTTCACCTGTCATGCCTGTACAGCTAGCGCTACTCGTGTTGTGTCCGCCATGTTTAAAGTGAAATCATATTTATACCGAGCGATTTGTGCTCTTAATAAAAGTAGCCTCATCAAACATGTTGAAAAAAAATAGTGCAATGTCCTAGTCGATACGAACAAATATCATGAATCTAAATAGTTATAAACAAGAAATGAATATCTGGTACAACTGTTTTCAAATTTTATCTACTTTTACCATATTTTAACATCTGCTATATTGTATCCATTCTTGCACGATATGCACGGTTATATTTTGCCTGTAGGTGGAAAAATGCAGTTTCCGGGAATATAAACTTGTTGTTAAATATTTCCCGTGATAGGTGGCTGCGAAGCAGGATGTCTGAGGGGGGATGTGCCCCCGTCAGAAGTTGAAGAATTTTCAAAAATGGACCTTAATTTGACGCCATTTGGTGCCATATTTTCACAAATTTGAGAGAGAAAAACTGACTTTTAAGCTTATAAAAAATTGTCATTCCTAAGATCTTTTGTTTGTTGTGCTCGATTTACCAACAACGCCTCTACATTCCATTGTCCATTGTATAATAAAACCACAAAATATTATCCACTCAGTGACAACACTCCCCGACTCCCGACTGTACAGTGCGTCCCTGGGAAAAATTCCCGGGGGGGGGGGGCACTCAAATATGACAGTGTATGCATGCGTGACCAATTTTTTTTCAAACACCCCCTAAACGAGTTTTACCCTACCAGCAAATTTAGACCCTTAATAAGGTAATTTAGTGTAGAATTTACCCCCTAATGAGTTTTTGGCTGGTGAAAATGCAACAAATATACCCTTTTTGGACTCATAATTTACAAAAAATTTGAAAAGGTACCCTAAACAAGTTGTCCAGTTTCAGAAAACTACCCTTATTCTTGAAAATCACTGTTTTTAGACCCTAAAGCGTTCTGCATGTAACTTGCCTTGCCTAAAAAAAACACCCCTTTTACTTGTTTTTTTGGTCATGCATGCGTACAGACCATTTATGTGAGTGATCCCCCCGGGGAAAAATTTGTAAACACTTACACTCGACACGTGATGACAAGTCCCTGCGCCCTTCAATTTGAGGGCATGTTGGAATCGCGCACATTCGCGCTATTCCTCCTCACAGACGATTTCATCTCTTAATCTCCGAACACGTGAATTCTTTCTGTAAACAACTCTGCACAACCAATCAGGATGGGAATTCCGCGGTATTCCCCAATACGTCATATGCATAAATTATTATAATATCGATGGAGCTGATGTAGCTGCAGGGTCAGCGAATCAATTCGCGCAGTGAGTCGCCTAACTTGGTACACACGCAAATCAAAGTTGATTCGCGGAGAAGAAAGAAGAATAAAACAATCAAGAGAAATGCAAGAAACATAAAAGAAAGAAAGGAAAAAGAAAAAAAAAACATAAAAGAAAGAAAAGAAAAAAGAAAGAAAGAAACCAAGAGAAAGGAAATAAATAAATTACATCTGTGGATAATAAACAAACCATCACGGAAATCACCTATTATTACACGAGTGCCTGGCGAGTACAGTGAATCCCCTCGATCGTGCATTTATAATTAGCTGTTTGCAAATTTAGGGAGCCTCCCTCCGGTTTCCGCATTTCCGTATTACGAAGTATGAGCCGACAGCGGGAGTAACGATACACATGTAAGGGACTGTCAACAACCGAAGCGCTGTCATCACCGGAAGACGCACGAAACATCATTACATTCAGTGATCAGAATGAACGATAATGACAATCTTTCCCGAGGTAAATAAATGTGAGAAATACATGTTTTTCAATTTTTTTTTGTGCCACTTGCTCAAAATTTCCCGTGAGCAATACACATTTCCCGGGAATGAGATTACCGAATTACCAGTCCCGGCGTGATCCCTAGATGCGCCGTCCGAAATGTGCAGGTGGATAGCAAATTGTATTAGAGCTTAGACGCTGAGGTGGTATACGAAATTGTGGAACCCTACAGTCAGGTACAGCCGGACACGTAAACATGCGGATATGGTATTTTACAACGTCTCTTTTAAATCATCGGTTTTTCAGGCGAAAAATACATGCCATTTTTGGGTAAATCGCAAAAAAAAAACTTTTTTCAAAAAAAAGTTCTACGGTCGGGACTGCCGAGACGGTCGGTCGGACGAGGGCAAGCAAACAACTTTTTTTTTTTTGGCCTTATCAGAGTGTATGTCCAGGTGCGTGTCCTCGTCACACACTCAATCACATTTGCACCATTTGATATTCTTACATTTATGTCAGCGGTTCCCAAACTGTTTTACAAGCGACATACCCGCAAGATATCGAGGGGTGGAAGACGGGTGAGACCAAAGTTTAAGTCCTCCAGCTTACCTGAAATTATATCAACATAAGGTGCTTGCTGCTAAATCCCACGACCCTTTTTCAAATAGCCACAACCCTGAAAAGTGTCGCGACATACAATTTGGGAGCTACTGATTTATGTAATTGCACATCACAGATAATGTTATATGCACATAATGTCATTTTTTATTTGCTCACACTCTATGTAGGTCAAGTTTGCACAGGTGATGTATTAAGTTTTCACATGTCTATATTGTTCTTTGTAACACATTATTTCATTTTCTTCAAATTAATAATTGAAATAAAGAAATGTTTTTGAAATACAAATTTCAAACTATACCAATGTTATTGCAATATCTGAAAGAAAGAAAGAAACTGATTTGTAAATGTCAAATTTGGCTGGAAAAAGATTTGGATTTGTTTCTTTATTTCAATTTCTGCTGTTATAAGCAGATTTCTGTTCGTGTTAACTTCATTCTTTTTTTCATTCATTCATTCATTCATTCATTCATTCTATCTTTATTCTTGTAAGCTCTTTCAATACATAAGTACTGATCTCCCATGTAGCTCCATGTCCAGATCCGACAATATTGTAGGTTTATAATCGGACAAAAATTACAAAATCTAAATTGCAAAGAATACTATAACACAAAATTAGGATATGACAATACAGCAATAAAATCAATAATGATTTTGTAATTTTCCCAAAAGCCATATTGTAACATTTGTTGAGGAGGACACTCTCAAGTTTGGTCAAAATTACATCGATTGTAATGTACATTAATGATCGAACGTACCTGCAAAAATCATGCTATTAGGTTCTTAGTATCTGATCCAGAATGTTCACTTACTTGAGTATGTTTCAACAACATCTGTTGTCTTTATCAACACTTGATGGGTAGTGACTGCTATTGGCAATCAATGCCAGAAGTAGTTCCAGTGCTGATATTAGAGTTGCCAGTTGGTTGTCATCAAATATGTGAGATAATTGGTACTGTCCTTCATCTCTATTCATGGTGGCGCCCCTCCTCTTTCTTATTTCTATAGCCTCCTTTATCCTCTTGGATCAGATACTAGGAACCTGTCTACTGAGTCTGACATTAGACCTGGTCTAACTTGTTTTGTGCATAATGGACCTTCATGTCTCTCTATATCTATCTTTTTCTATTGCTATCTTACTCTCTCTGACTGCATCAGTTATTTACATCAATCTTCTCACCATGTTATCCATTTAGTTATAAATAAGTAGATCAGCTTTCTCGACAGGAATTCATAATGAGTTTTAGTATTTCTATGAGTATGCCATTGGTCATGCGTGTATTTTTTGGGGGGCTTTAGGGGCGCCAGCCCCCCGGGGTCAAAGTAGGGGGGCGGCCAAAACGAAGGGGCGACGGAAGGAGAAGGGGCGGCAAAAAGAATGGCGGCAAAAAGAAGAAGGGACGGCAAAAATGAAATAGTAAAGAAAAAAGGGCGGAAAATTTAGTAAGAAAAGTAGAAAAAATGGTACTTTACATTGCCTCGCCCTAAAATCCTTTTTTCATCACAAAGACACATCTGACGAAAGCTCAAGCACTCACACAGGGACCGGCTGCACTGGTAATGTAATAATCGATGGTGTACTTGTAGAAATACTATCACTTCTAGTTACAGTTAATTTTCAGTTCTAGCTGTTACAATGCTTTAGGTCGGTTTGTTCAGTCTTTGGATTGGCCATCGATGCTGGTTTGATGCTTGTTATTAATGAACTGAAAACTAATTACGGTAATCAGAATTAATGCTAAATTTGTATTGGTCAGTTATCAATACATTCAAAGATTCATATAAACAATTGTCCATTAATTGGTTTCATAAATAATAAGGATGGACCAAGCATCAATGGTCGATTGAAAGATTGAACTAATTTGGTTCTATTGCCTTAGTTCTTAGAGTTGATTAATTTATTAAGTTTTATTGTTATTTGCTTTATTATTTTGTTGATTAATTTTTATAAAAGCAGATTATTGCATAAACATATGTGACGTGTCATATCAAAAGGAGACACTTTTGGGCAGGTTATGAATTTTGAAGTTTTTACATATCTTAAATAGATATTTTGCTCCACAACGCCGTTTTCCCCAATGAAATCGGACATTCCTAAGCGAAGATATTGAGTTCGGAAGTTATGGTATTATAAAATTGGAAATTGAGATATCGGCCTTTAAAAATATTATTGACAATGTTGAGAGTAGGAATTAACTTGAAAAATGTCTCAAAAATACAAGATGCCAGTTATATTCGGTCTGAAACTATAAGACAATATTTTTAGCATTAAGAACATTACAAATTCGCAAGATACACAAATTGTGAAAAAATCACCCACCGGCAGATTTTTGGCTATTTCTCCATTTACGATCCTGCCCAAAAGTGTCTCCTTTTGACATGACACGTCACATATACTGTTTAATGGTTTATTTTCACAATTTGGATTCTAGAAGCAAAAATGTGTATCACAGATCCCAGTGGTCTATTTGCAACACATGATGTGTTCAACCTCACAGCGATGCCCATCACCAAAACATTCCTATTCTAAGTCATTGCTTCAACGATTTGGATCCTAGAAGTCAAATAGTGTATCCCTGTGGCCCGCCCAGTGGCCTATTATAGAACAATACACATACTGCCTAAGTGAAACATATTCACAGGTTTATGAGAAAAATATGCGCTTTCACCTGATACCAAAATCTGCATTTTGATGGGGTAAAGTGTGGGGCTAATGGTACCTCATTAGTTTGCATGAGCCAGGCAACGTAGCTGTAAAGTGCACTTGTTTGTGATCTTCTATATCTAAGGGCATGCACAAACCTTATCCAGCACAGATACTTAACTTATTGATGACATCAGTTATTGTTCAATTTTGGAATTTCGGTAAAAAAGTTGCACCATTTTGGTCCAACAAATTACTATCCAATATGGGAAATTTATATTGAGTAACAAGTTTTCCCAGACTAATCTAAAGGTCCGTTCATACTAGGCCGCAATTCCTTTGCAGTGCAGTGCGTTGCCTATATATTGATTGCTTCTTGCCGCAACTCAACGCAACTCATCACATTTCGAAGTTAAAATGTATTTAATTTTTTTGCGATACCGCAATACAGTATTTTGCGGAAGGATGCAGTGCGGCAACGCAATGCACCAGAAAGCTATTGCAGCGTAGTATAAACAGATCCTAAGCTTACTGTTGTGTACAATCCTCAACCCTCTTGTTAATCCATCAACATCTGACTTGTTTGTTTGTGTAGACCTTCCCTAAGCCATGGACAGTGACAGCATTTGTGACAATGCTCCTACGTCTCATCAAGATAGCAGACTACCAGACAAAGACGCCAATACTTCATGCCATTATGCTGCTGCATTGTCAGGACCCATTGAACAATGTGAGAGTAGTGGTAGATAGTGTGATGGCAGTACTGACTAAAAGTAACCCACCAACATGTCAGGAAGAGGATCAAAAGGTATAGTGTGTTTGTTTGATTTTTGTGTGTGGGCAAAAATGAGGTCTTATACCCTACTACCCCCACAGTGTCGACTTCCTATCGATAAATATAAATTTAATACTCCGTTGGTGAGCTGACGGGCGACTGGTATTTCACGACGCAAGAAAAGGAGTTCTATCTGATTGGCTAGCAATCGATCGCTTAGGTCGCTTAGTAGTCAACTACAAACTCAAAACTGAGCAACGCATTCAATTCGATTGAAATTGATATTCTATTATTGACGTAGATAAAGAGAGTGATAGTGTGTCAATAATGTACATTGTATTGCAGCTGGATTTTACATGCATTCTTTTATATAAATTTTTTCTCAAAGAGTTGAATATGATCACAATTTTTACTCAGGATTTCAAATTTTTTTACTCGCGAATTGCAGTTAAACATATCCACAGCAAAATACCGGTCCTCACTAATTAGTGTATTTAATTTCCAGTTAGTGTATTTAAGATAAAACCTGACAACAAATAAAATTTTCTTGCAATAGAAATATCATATGGGATACTGATATGGTAGGCCGCAACCGCCACAACGTGTAGCTGCTATGCGTAGCTGAATTTTTGCTCCGTGGAGCCAAATTGACCAATCATGATCATGTTAGAGTTTTTCATTACTCGGAGGTAAAACTGACTAATTAAGTACGACTTACTCATTACGTGAAGCGAATTTATTCATTAAGAATTTGCCAGGCGAAGCTCCACGTGGTTGCTAGATATCCTCGGTCACGAAAGTTATGATTCAAAAAGTAGTTTATGAAAAGTACGAACTGACTTATTATTAAGATGGACATGCACTCATAAGAAACTCATACAGTATTGTACATAACTATATAGCTAGGCAGAGTGGTGGTAAACTATGCACACAGTTCTGCGATCTGCAGTGTATCGCCGGGAGCTAATTTGTATAACTTATGCGGTGTCCCTGCGAATTCGACCTTCAGCAAACTGCAAACCAGTTCGGATTTACTTTATATACTAGTAGTAGGCCATACATACTGTAGTTACTGTCCGTTTTCCTATACACAATACTCAGTGCGCTCACCATTGACGCGTGACCTCTACAAATAGTGTATGTTAGAAGTATAGGCCATTGCCTAGTTGACGTCACTGTGTAAAAAATAACCGGCCAATATTTAAAGTATTCTCTGAAATTCTAGAAAATATAGTTTTGTAACATGTAACATTTTTAGCTAATTTAGGTGTTTGGAAATATTGGTACTTTAGTGTTTTAGGAAGGATATGTAAACGACAGATAACACCAAAAAATATGAAGAAATTATTTCTAAACCGTGTTAAGTCATTAAGCTTCTCATTTTCAAGAACGCTGGTTAACAATAAGCAGACTATTGTCTCATTTAAGTAAACAAAAGCCCACAGTATTGTTACCTTGCGTTAAGCTTTATAATCGTTCACCCAACTGAAACTATAATACCAGCTCATTGCTCATTGCACAGGTAAAACAGACACAAGTGCAGTGTGTATTTAACCAGAGAAGATCTGATGTAACATAGTTGAGCTGTTCTCATTGAGTGTTATCTTGGTTTAATAGCTTTTAATAGGGTTTAAGTCCTTCAAAGGTCGTGGTGAGTTCTACTGTAGACATGACTGCATCATGATTATTGTCAACAACATTCAATAATATGATCACCGTGATAGTATGAGAGTATCAGTACCGTGGATGTCAGTGATCCTGGCCTGACACAGTAGACAAACAAACAAACAAACACGCCACACACATGACACATGCATGCAAGGTAACATTGACTATACACTAATCAAACAATGGTATTGATCCTGTACAACTGGTCGTGGTTTATTTACAATCGATTCATTTAAAATCCCCATAGTAAACACTAAACATTAATTTTGGCAAGAGTTTTCTCTCTCTGACGAGGATGCATCCACTGGCTCCGCATAATGAAAAGATCTAACATGATTGGTCAATTTAGCTCCGCGAAGCGAAAAGTAAGCTACGTGTAGCAGCTCCACGTTGTGGCGGTTACTGCCAGCCATATATTGATCATGCGAAAATCGTAAAACATAGAATAGAAACAGTGTGGCAGGCTCTCAAAATCTCAAATTGTATGCTTAGCCTGAGTCGCACGGCCTATCTCGAACAAAATCACCATGCGTAGTTGTTGAAAAACGTGAGGATTCATCGTACTATCATGGCAATTTTTAACACGAAGATATAGGGATGATGACGGTGTGCCCCTCTATAGCTTACGTCCTCGTAGCGTTAACCATTTTAACACTTAATTGTTCGGTTTTACCGACTTAAAAGCACTTGGACATGACAACACACCGACACACCAAGAACATTTGGACATTTTGGTAATTTTCAGGTCCTCTGTAATACTAGTAAGGCAAGTAGGGGTGTGTGTGCGAGTTTCTTGAATGGTTCATATGCCATTGTGATGCATTATTAGGACCTACATTCTTAGTTAATGGGTGTGGTTTAGATTGTAAGCACTAAATTTTATTGGTTCTTGTGTGTCGCCTATGACACGATAGAGGATAGCTGTAGTGGATACTACTCAAAATTTCATGAGGATGATAGAGGATATTAAAAAAGGTGTTCTAAGTGTTAGAGCAGTAATAATGCGATAGCCATATTAACAAGAACATTGTTGGCCAGAACAAGCACAACATATTACAAAAACTGAAAATTGTGCTGACCATTTTAAATGGTATTCAAACAAAACAAGATCGATCATAAAGAGCAGGTAAACATAAACTCTCTGCCCTTTGATCAACTAAAAAGGAAGAGATTTAACAGTACAACTTTAAAAAGTTTTTCAAATGATGTTACTGTTCTTTAAAAATACCAATAAATTGATTCCACTGATTTTGTTATTCAAACCTAAAACTGTTGCAACGAAAACATGTTTCAATGATGTGAATGTTACTGTGTTTCAGGATTTCATAATGATAGCATTACGCTTGCTGCAGATGATGAGTGATTACAACCTAGAAACAATTACCATCTTTATTGTTTCATATCTAGATGGAGACAAGGATGTCAGGTAAGGTGGTGGTATTTTGAAGTGAAGCTAAGGTAGAGTCCAAAGTTTTCCGTTTTGCGGAAAACAGAAAAAATCACGGAATCAGAGGTACAACATGGAAAATGACATTTTTGTATGATGTGACCAAAATTGTTAAAAGATAAGAGGAACAAATGTTAAAAGCAATCATGAGTTGTGTGTGTCAATTTTTATGATTCTGTTTAATAATACAGAATAAAGGTATATTACCAAGGCATGAACCCTATATATCCCTCAAAACGTCGTAACAGTCTGCCTATTATCGTGAGAATATTCCAATCAGAGCATATTGTTTGCAACATTGAACACTTTATTGTGACATTAATGTCATTGTTTATACATTTTAAGCTTTATTCATGAAACTCGGATTTACAAATTTTACAACACAGATTATAACATGGAAAGTGGATTTTAGAAAACGGTAAACTTCGGACTCTAAGCTAAGGCAACTATAAAAAAAAAACATGTTTAACTGGCCAAGACTGACCCACATTTTGCATTTTGGGGATTCTTTTTAGTTGCATGCAAGTGAAAATAGACATTTTTGAAAAACATTTAGCTAATTTTCAAAATATGTGCAGAAATAAATTCAGACTTTATCAGATTTTTCAAGGTTTTGGGATTTTTAGTGTCATTAGCTTCTTCCTGACCGATGGACCCTACATCCAGTTGAAATCCATACACCCCCTATGGAAAACATGACCTTAATCTTCCAGGAGTGTGAATTTCAAATTGGGTTACCAGAATATGTGACTCCATTTGAAATATACCCTCTCCCCCACCCCACCCCTTCAAATTGGGTTTGGGTTGGCAAGCCTGCAGCCTCAGAAAAATAAGTTTCCAATATTTCCATTCATTTACTGTTATCATTAAGGGATCTGGAATGAGCATTTGGACAGTATTTTTTGTGGGACATGAGAGCATATCAGACATATCAAATTGCATTCTGAATACGAAGATTCAAGAATGTCTTTCTGATATCAAATATTTTTCATTTTTTGAAATTCACGATATGATACAAATTTTATGATAAATTATTAAAATTTGATATTTTTCACATTTTTGATATATATCAGTCCTCAAAGTAAATTTTATAAATCTAATGACATATTCTTAAAGTGTATGTAGCTGGGAGGAAAAGCCGACGATCAATTGAAAATTTTGACCTTTCATTTTGAAGATATGGATTTTTTTTCCCAAAAAGACCTTTTTTTGTGTGTGTTTTGGGAAAAAAGTCATATCTTCAATACTGAAAGGTCAAAATTTTCAATTGATCGTCGGTTTTTCATCCCATGCACCTACATACACTTTAAGTATAAATCATCAGATTTATAAAGTTTACTTCAAGTACTGTTAAATATCAAAAATATCAATTTTTAATCATTTGCCATAAAATGTGTATTACATTGCGAATTTCAAAAAATCAAAATTATTTGATATCAGAAGGACATTCTTCGTATTCAGAATGCCATTCGATATGTCTGATGTGCTCTAATGTCCCACAATAAATACTGTCCAAACGTTCATACCCCATTGAAATTTTGTATCCATCCAATATTGTTTGGCAGGGATCTTGTGCATGAAATCTTTGGTGAATTAGGTCTTCAAGATGAGCATGATTTCTTCTACAAAGAGATGGACAGCTGGGATGTATGGAGCATAGACGAAGAAGCCGATAGACAACGGGAACTTGCCTCCATGTCTACCAAATGGATTGAAAAGTGGACACTCTTGTTTAAAGTAAGAATTTAGTAATATTATAATGTAATTATTAGACAGACCAGATGTACTGCATTGTGTGGTGTGTCATCTTTGTTCAAGTACGGCGTCAGTGGAAGTGCATGCTTGGTATCATCAGAGACTGAAGACTAGTTTGCATCTGACAATCAACTCCCCACAACTTTGGTAGTAGGAGGTAAAAGGAAGGTTGTTTCATCTGGTGCCTTCATCAGAGAAAAGGAATCGCAGCAAATGGCAAACAATGGCGGTACTTTTACTAGGCAAAAAGCAACTTTACTAGGCATTGTTGACATGGTGCCTTCCGGAAAGAAAGTTTCCAATTCCTAATACCTAAGTTTTGAGACAGTTTGTATGTTTGAAGGTGCAAAAGTAACCGTAGGGCATTCTGTTTTACCACTGCATTCAGAAATTTCAACCATCATGACAAAGCATACACAAATTGTTTCTGAGTTTGATTGACAGGTCTGACTCAAACTTTTTTTTAAATTCGGTCTGGGATTGTAGTTGGCCGTCTGTGTACAGAGTATCTTGAGATTCCGTCTGTGTTCATATCCCTCGTGTTCTATCTGATTCCATTGTTTATTTAATTTGATATGCCAGATGCCAAGGAGTGCATCAGCACTGAAGTGAGGTCAGGTCACTATCAGTCAATTCATTCTGTTCATTGAAAATATGTTTGTTTGTGTTAAAAATTGAACTGATGACAAATATGTAAGGATACATTGAACATTCAGGAGTAATATAATAGGGCTTTATGAGGCTATGTATGGACAAATAATAGATTCAGACAGTAAAAAATTCAGGACTCTGTGGGTAATATTATATTATGAAAAGAAAATGTTTGTATAAATCAATGTTAACATTTTCGTCAGGGATAGCATTTTAGATAATACATTACGTCACTGGGCGAGAAAAACCTCATATATGTACATTTGGCCCTTGGATATGGATGAAGCAAATCCTTCAATATAAAGTCTACACTATAAGGCTTTATCCATGTTCAAGGGCCAAAAGTAAATATGAGTTTTTTCCTGCATGTACTTTTGGCCCTTGAACATGAATAAAGCAAGTTCTTCAATATAAAGTCTACACCTACAAGGCTTTATTCATGTTCAAGGGCCAAAAGTACATATGAGGTTTTTCCTGCCCAGTGACGATTTATAACCTGATTAATGCTTTCCATTTCTACTTTCTTCATAACAGTCTCACTTGAAGAGGTGCATAGAGCAGTTACGCAAGGGTCATATTACTGGTAAAATCCAGCGTAAACAAGTACTGAGACCTGCTCCTAAGCCACAACGTAAAGCAGCTGCTGGCTCACCCACCAAGGGTATACTGAAGAAATCAGATCAGGTATGTAGCACTACTTGATCAGGGTTTCATGATTTAGAGAGTGTGGAAGCCTTGCCTTGGATAATATGCATTCTTAGTTTGTTACATTGCATTTCCTTGTTATCAGGGATGTAAGAGTTCCACATTTATCTGGTGAAAAGAAAATCTGTGTAAAATGCCTCTTTCACTACCAAGCCTATTATTTTAAATTGAGGATGTAATTATCAATCTCATACTAAGTATTTTGCTTGCAACCTTGATGCTTCAGCACAATTATTTAGAAATTCTTGCCTTGTTGCATTTTTTTAATGTCTAAACATATATCTTAAATGGAAATTTTAACCTTTGTTTTCGAGTAACAAGGTGGAAGTTACTGCAAATAAGCAGCAGCTTCATATTTTCATGGTTGTATATAGCTACTGCTAAGAGTGAAACTGCACTGAAGCTGTTTCGAACATTTGTTGTAATATAAATAAACCTTAAGAATTTTAAACTTTCTAGGTTATTTTTTCTCGGGCTACTTACATCCCTGCTTGTTATATTTTGTGAAAATGTTAAGGAATAAAGTAATATTCAGATTTCCTAGCATACTGCTAGCCGTCCAGCGTGTATTATTTTGCACAAGGTCCAATGCGCGCGCTTGACGTCGCGCACATATACACGATGGTTATGCTGTCAAAGGAAATCTGAATATTACTTAAGCCACAATGCTAAAGCACATGCATCATAAATGTAGTCAGACCCTGATGTTCCCTATTCCAGAAAAATACAGCATTAATTTTTTGGGATAAAAAACATATTATCCTGTTTTGCCAAATGAAACAGAACTAAATCATAATCTTATAATTAGTTCTAACTGGCAATAAAAGTCAAATTTTAATATTTGGCCAATTTTTGAAATAAGGGCCAAAAACATGCATTTTAGGGTGTTTTTGGTATGCGGTGACAATCAAACCCAAAGACTTGTACTAAGACTAATGTCAGGTTATGCATTCTAATTTTTGGAAAACACATTGCATGTTTTTTACCCATTTCCCCTTAAATTGCAAAAGTATTAACATTTGACTTTTAGAACTAACTAACAAAAAAATGAGTGCTGTATTTTTTCTGCAATCGGGAGTAGGGCATGTAAATATGCTAATATTTACTGGTGAAGCTTATAAAATAAATCACTACCACTATTTCTTTGTCTTACTACTACTTTATACATGTTACAGGAGAATGATGGTGAAGCAATTGAACCAGGAAAGAAAGAAAGTGTCAAATTCACTCCAGCACCCCCAGCACAACCCAAACCACTTACTGGTAAGCAACAGGCTATTCCAGTTGAAATCCGTACACCCCCCTATGAAAGACATGATCTTAATTTCCAACACTGGGGGAGGGGGTGTAGGTTTCAAATGGAATTACTCATTTGGGGAACCGTATTTAAAAGTCACACTCCCTATGTGGAAGACTAAGGTCATGTCTTCCATAGGGAGTGTGTGGGTTTCAACCAGGCCGTTGCAACTTCTATACTAGCGCAATACAAAAAGATGGCGACAGCGTCGGCTTCCCCTGTGTATTACCCTGTGCGATAGCCTACTGAAAACTGCAGAAAAATGCTGCTGCCACCTACGACAGACTGCGTAGTGCTGTGGAGACTTATGCTAATGACAGAAAAATGCTGCTGCCATCTACGTCCACATGTTGCAAGCGTGACGATCGCTGACCTCACATCGACGATCGGAGTTGCAATTCCATCGCACTTCGTGCTCTATTCTTATTCCATGTTTCAACTGGAATAGCCCTATCAAATGATAACAGACTGGTGAGAGGTTAAAGGCCAAATGTCAGAAATACCTATCACAGTAATATGCACAAAATGTTAGGCTTTTTCCACTACACCGAAAGGTAGGCCCACATTAAGAGTGCTATCACTTGATTTTCCTGGTTTTTAATCTTTGTGTGTTAAAGAAAATAGACCAAGTATAGGACTTCAATGAATAATTCGTGAAGCTTCTGGCGAGATGTTACAAGAAAATTCTCAAAATAAAATATTTTGATATTAAACCGCGATGTTATATGGCCCGCTGATTACGATAGACTAATTCCAATCAGTCGTGTACACTGTGCATATACTGTGTTATGCTTCGTAGTGACGACTGATTATCTTACAGTTCATATTGTGGTGGACTCAAGAAATTATTCTCTTGGAACTTTGGTTAATGCACCATAGCGCTATTGACTAGCGGCGCCCATGTACCGTGCCATGTGTACTGCGCTGTTGTGACAAGATCACGCTCAGAAGTTCTAAAAACAACAAAATCTGTCTTGGACACAACTGCGCAGTCTCAGTGAAAGTTTGCAACCTGCTTAATATTCATGTGCAACCAGAATGTGCAACCAGAATCTGGTTGCAAAAGTCAGCCACTTTTTTCCACATAGTTTTCTCTGTCATCAATCCAGAAGGTTGACGAATGAGGGCAGCAGTCTACGATTACGAGATGATCAGAGTATAGAGTAACTTACGGTAACATTGTAATCCAAGCTTGATATTTTGTAGCTCCCTTGTTACCTAAACCAAATCATCTGGGATCAAACCTAGAATTCGACTGCTCAGTGCCAGAAGTGTGCAAGTGCAATAGCTGCCCTGTGAACATTTGGCATTTTACACACAGTATATTGTCCTCATCTACACATGGCAGATATTGCACTTACTCACTTCTGGCACTGAGTAGTCAAATTATAATCTACAATACTTAAATAGTGCAGATAGTATTGTCTCACATCTGTATTTTATAATATATTTTGCTTGTCAGATATTTGCAATACTTCACAAAGCAAAGAATGTTATTGTTGGATTCATGATTCTTTGTATAAATTTACAAACCTTAGTTGTGAAGGCTACCATAGCCACAAACTGCATAATTCTGGTTGTACCATCAAATTTCATTGTTTACCATTGTTTACTTATTTGTAGTAACATTTGATGTGGCACCAGATACCACTCGCATAGACTATGTACAACCTATGGAGGCCATCAATTACTTTGTGGAGATGGAGACGGAAAAACACCTGGAGAGGTTACGGATGGCCGCTCAGATGGAACAATCCGGTCAAGGAGACGATGGAGTGAGGAATACTGTGTTGGTGCTACCAAAGATTAGACGGTTAGTATACGTGTGGATGGAGAGAGAATTGGTTGCGATAGAATCAAGCTAAATGAGCAATGAGCAAAACTAATTGAATTTTACCCATGATTCTTAAGGCCTAAAAAGGGCCTTTGGGGTTAGTTTTGGGGGTATTAATCTAGAAATGCCTTTGAAATTTTAGTAGCCCTGTAATAATTTACATAGCACATTTTTCCTGAGTATTCAAAGCGCTTTAATTTTGCTGCCATGGTGAATCATCACAATCAGATCGTATCAACTAAGTTTGGTGCAGCTAGCTGAACCTGGCGCCAATCTTTGTGCAGCTCCCCAAATTCCTTTGGGTGAAGGAAGTTTTTGATAACCAAACAACTAATCACCGATTTTGAGCGCAGGAGAAAATCAGAGATCCTGGAGAAAACCTGCGAGAGTGAGCATGTTATGTAATTTATTGGTGTCAAAAATCTGGTGGACGACATATAAAAAAAATGGGTATTCCGGGACATCAGGCAGCCAGTTTTTTGAGCCCTGCTGTCTGTGTTTCATAATAATCCCTTCTCATATCTAAATACCAATTTTCTACCTCATTTTGCAGTTTTAAGTGCAAAGAAGTTTTTATTTTCTTCTAAAGTTGGTCTCCCAAGTATTACTTACACTTTTGTCATTAAATCAAACTTCATTTTGATTTCATAGTTGACTCATTTTTGCTTGATAACATTGCAATATGATATGCTCTCATGAAACTTTGACAAAAATTGCAAGAGTGCCTGTATATTATTTGATAACAGTTTTGATTACTGGTGTGTACATTCAGCGCTGAAGCTTGCCAGTCAGGTCAGTAAGCCTAACTCTAAAACAATACTGGATCCATATTTAGGATTACTGACATAGATACACCATTAGACTGGTAGGTTATTTTTGAAATTTTACCCAACTGATAGCAAAGTTGGTCAGGTAATGGAGTACAGCGTATTAAAGTACAATCCAGTGTGCATTTTGAGAAATGAGAGATGCAAAGTTCAATGTACCAGCTAAGATCAGATGCAAGGAGTTGCAACAAACACACACAACCCACTGTGCAATAGCCAGCAACCATGGACATCCACCAATACGTTTTTATTATTTAACTGCGGACAAGTTTTATTCACCTTACTGTGGACCATAATGTAGTGTACCTCAATGTAGTCCATGATGCTCATTTGTGTGTATCATGAGTTTGATTTGTATTATCGTGCTGCAGGTAATGTATTTGTATAGCATCAATTATGAAATGAAAATTCAACGTAATATTTTGATGTCTAATTTTATGCCATATAGTGGATCTGGAGAAGCACTGGTTGCCAGGTAACATTGAATCCCATGAGGAGGAAGTATATCTTAGTCAAAATCTTTGGACATTCTTACTTTCTTGTTTTGTACACAGGACAGTGTGAATTATAATTTGACAAATTGATGGTTGTATCAATTACACACTTATGACATGCAGGGCTAAACAAATCACAATACTTCTGATGGTCTGATTAGTGTATGATTATCAAGTACATCCAGACCCTGGGTGATTTCTCAAATATAAAAGTGCTACCCATATGCTAGTTAATCAATCCACAAAACAGACTCTAAATGTGACAAATTTGAAACCCTAGCTCACTATTAACATCAACATTTTATACCCTGAATGTCGTAATATCATTTTTAAAACCATGATGAAAAAAATATTTACCACTAGGTTTGCCTCAGGCTAAGAGCATGTCAAGATTTTAAAACTTTTGTCAGTATTTATATATGTGATTTTGTAGGTTCATATAGCCAAAAATGGGACCCTAATTAATGAGGATGCATAGCACTTTTATGATTGAGTGAACCCCCCCCCCAACCCCACATCCAGACCCAGCTGGATCTTTTACTTTTGTCAATGTCCAAAGATTTATGACTGTTGGAGATTTATTTTCCAACTATTGATTGAAGTGGATGTGTCTGTTCTTCCCTCCCATTGTTAATATACATAAATCACAATTGCTTTGTATAATTATTTCCACCATATTTCCAATTTTGCACCCTAATCATTAATACAATCAGCTTTACTTTTCAGGTGATCTATTAATTCAACACTTTCGTTGAAGTTGATTTTTTAACAGCCAATAATCTCTGGATTTGCACCTATGACCCCAACTATGTGTACCTTTCTTTTGCACCCTTTTACTCTATTTTAATATTTTTCACTTTTTCTGTATTCAGAAATTTGATTTCATTAACAGGACTGAGTGATTGTAATCCCTAACAGTTGATTTTGCACCTTAGTTCCACTTTAATATACTCCTTCTATTAGTTCCACTTTAATATACTTTGTTTACTAAATGTGGCACCTTTCAGGTTTACTTAATCATATATAATATCTTAATCATTTCAGGTGACAATGCAGATTAAAATATTATTTAACAGTCCTGTGAATGACTTTATCCATCTTACATATCATTTTGTACCCATAAAATCCAATTTATATGCACTATACTCACTTAATGTTGACTAAGATTATTTTGAAGTCCCTTAATTATGCTTGTACCCATATTTGTTCTTGTACGCAATAGCAAAGCAGTAGGAGATGACGGTGCCACAACTCGTAGAAGGGTGCCATTAGACAGGTAATTGATTGGTTGATTGATTGGTTGGTTGATTGATTGGTTGATTGAGGACTACATAAGTATATACATAGGTTAACTTGGAAAAAAGGGATCTGGGAGAATACAGAAATGTATGAAACATAACTAGAGTTATGTAAATGAGAGAGCAGCTAGAGGGTAAACACAATCTGTGAAATTGGTGTTAGGGTTTCGGCTCTGAAGTGGTCAAGTGGGAGTAGGCCACCACTGTGGTCATTGGTTATCATGAATATCTCGGTATCTGGAGTACATGTATATGCATATTGTACAGGATGCATCTCAATTTTAATCAATTTTTCCAACCAGAAGAAAACAAATATATATCGGAAAAAAAATTTCCATTGGTAGTTTGTGCATGATGTCGGGCAGGTCCAAATTTCTGTTATGTGATTATAGCTTTTTGTTTTAAAGTGACATTAATTTTTTTTTAAATTAATTTACTGAGGCATTCAAAACATTTGCTTGGTCCAATTTCCATACGTTGAGCCATAGGGAATTTAGGAAGTATTGATCACACCATGCCAAGTATAGGGACAAGTAGACCAACTAGGATTGTCTCTACTTTTATGTAAATCACCCATACTTGTGGATATAGATGCTTATGGGATGAGATCAAAGCCATTGTGCTACGTAATTGTGCTGGATTTTAACATTTGTTGAGATACATATATATGCATTCTGTACTGCATCACCTAACTTAATCTTTTTGTCTTTGACCAAATCCATATAAAGGGAAGAAGTACAGATCGAGTCTGCTAGAAGGAGAAGGTAGCCAACACAAATCTTTGTGATGTTTGCTGTGATATTTTTTTTGTTCCAAAGAAGTCATTGATTACATTTAGAAAGAATGACTTATGTGATATGTTGACCCTTCCAAAGAAGTCATTGATATTAAGAATGACTTGTGTGCTTTATGTTAAATAGTGATCTTGTGATTAATATTTCTAAATGTTACTTATAGTACTTACATTGCACATGGAAATTAGAATTTATAATAGATTTTGACACTTTGTTATGACCGATCTAAGAGTGAGAGAGGGGAGTGTACTTTCTTGACACTTTGACGGAACAGTGTGATTTGCTGTGCTATGGGTGCAACGGTGTGAAAACTAATACCTGGGGTTTTTTGTTGGGATTGTTTTTTTTGATAACCCAAGAAAGACACTATAGAGCTTATTTCCATTGGAGTCCATTGGGTAGGGTGTACAAACACACCCCTACACAAATTTCATCAATGACAGCAAAAATAATAACACTTCACAAGCTTAATTAAATCAAGGAATAGTTTAATCATAGGATAGGAACAGATGTTTTGAAACAAAACAATTAAAGCCATGTTATAACATTTCCATAACAAATAGTTACTAGCCGATTTCTTTTCCATAAAATGTTAGCTTTTACTGTCAGATATGACCCCTTTTAATTTTGAGCTGGACAACTGAGGTAAAGCAAAGAAAACAGAAATTTACTACCAGTGCAGATGTCACCAATGTATGTCACTCCTTCGGTTGTGCTACTGCACAGGCCTTTGATGTGTGTGTACCATCCCGAACGCACATACGTGAACATCGGTATGCTGCGGTAACTAATATTTCCATCGTAATAATTAAGCGACGGTTCCTGCGTTTTATTCAAATTTGCGAATTTTGACAAAACTACAGCACCTAAAGTCTTGATTTTTGCAGGGTATGTTAGTTTAATCAAGTATATTACAATCATGTAAAAAATAGAATTTTGAAAAATATTGAGGACGTCCTCCTCAGCAATGTTATAATATGACTTTAAGGTTTTTTAAAGATCATTCTTGTCCAAATGTATTATACTCAAAGCTTACCAACTCAAATTTGCACCATGCTATGGTAAATCCACCATCTTGGTTTGTCGTTAATAGAGGGCAGATAATATGCCTCTGCCATTTTACGGCAACAGTCCGAACAATAATTTGCATCTTTAAGCTTGCGTGTTTGCAAAGGTGTGCACAAAAACTGCACATGAAATACTCTTGGCACAACATGTTACACACAGAACGTAAACAACCGCAAACTTTGAATTCAAGTTTGTCGGCCGCATAGCGAAATAATCCGGAGCTATAATTTTGTGCATAATTCCTTTTACAAATTCTTGAAACAATTGCACGCGGAGCGCACAAAATTTTGAACAAACAAGGCCTACCACTAATTAATTTTGGTCACTAGAAGTTGAATATCAGTCTTAAAATGTTCTTTCAATTGATTTTGTGCTGAAATGCGAGCGAAAATTTTGACTTTCATCGCTTGGAGGGGTGCAGAATCTATGCTGAATTGGTCAGTTACGCCACTGGGTGTGAATTGGGATATATCAATACTGCATCATCACTTCAGTCATGTTTTAAAATTGTTTAGAAATGTGAAGAAACTGTGAAATTTGTTTGTGTGCTATAGTTCAGGATACACAAAACTGGAAAGAAAGAAAAACTTTTTTCTGCAATTTTCGAAAATTAAGTTTGGTATTCGTTTAAACAGTTAAAAACCATTTTCAAGATAAGATGTGGACAGACAAATAACTTTATTTTGGGTGGGGGTTATGGTCAAGTTTAATTCAAATAAGACTAATGCACACTAACAATATGGTGTACACTTCTTTGCTGTGCTTCACTTTGGTTTTATACTATTTAGTTTAAATTATACAACACAACAGAAGTAAAGCAACTTTTTTCTATGTTCTTTATCTTATCAATGAACCTCACTAGTAGGACATCCAACGGAGAGCAAAAAAGTGCAAGGTATGACATATGACATGTTGTCATGATTTTGATTGGTTTGGAATAATAAAAAGCAATAAGATCCGATATCGGATTAATTCAGAATGAAGTCAACACATAATTAAAACGGAAATTGCTCTGCCTGGAATAGACGTAGATCTATGTTAAAGCTAATTGAGCAATAATGGAAATAGTTCCAAGGATAGCACTTTTGGGCTGTTAAACTTATATTGTAAAACACTCATTTATGCTTGGATGAAAGTTTTGGATTACAAATGATAATTGAGCTTCTTGTATGTTTGTCATCTACCTTAGTTCAAATGGCAAAATGATCACTAAAGTGTGCTCCTAGAAAGTTTGCTGCTTGTATAACTGCAGTCATTAACATTGTATATTAATACATATGTACTTTCAGGAAATTGTGTATTGTAATTATATTTACTTTGTCTGAACAACATAGATTCCAGTAAAATGTCGTTAAGTGGTTGCAAATGAATGGTTTTCTGAAAATGTACCTTTCCTATACACTTACATTAAGCAAAATATCCTGAATCGGGACATTTCCTGGAACCTGGCATCTCTGGAACTAATAATATGATCAAATACTAATTCAACATGATTTTATTTCCTAAATATTCTATTTCAGAGAGTTATGGGAAGAGCTACAGAGGTATTATTTCAATTGTTTTATCTTATATTTTATACATAAGAGTCCACTCTTTGTCTTTTATACTTTTCTTATACAAAATAGACCAATTTTAAGATACACAGTGAAGGCTGTGATGTTTCCATTATATCCAATAAGTATTTAGTTCAGTCATCTGAATGATACCTTTATTTTGTACAGTAGCCTCTATGTATTAGTTATATCTTAAAGAAATGATATGATTTTATTGACATTTTATTTTACACAGTTTTATGTATTACAGAAGATCTGTGTTTAAACCATGACCTTGATTACTGCTATTCTGTTCATATAATTTATAAATGCTATATATTTTGATATATTATATATCATTTAACCATTATGTTACCCTGTTGGGCCAGCTTCTTATCTACCTATTTAAGATGAGTTTTATCTTTCCATACATAGAGCCCCGTATATTGGTAAATGTACACTGAGCTTTCCTTGAGATTGGGCGTGAAATGTCACCGCTCAACTGTGCCAGTTGCTCTAACACCACTTTGTTTTGAAGAGCTAGAAGTATCAAATGCTCAGAAACTCCTAAGACCCTCTTGTGGCCAATACTAATTTTAATTAAAAGTTTTTCTCAATTTAAATGTCTTTGAATGCCTCGTTATCCATGTCTAATTACATAACACTATTTTTGTACCCTAATCATGCTTGCCTTAGACCAATAAAGAAGAAAAAGAAGGAGTCAGAGAGGTAATGGGGTATTAACTGCACGCACACCTGAATTTCCTATTCTTAAAATTTCTAAATATTTTGTAGATGTAGGATTAGAATAGACTAGTTAGCTAGTAGAAATTAGTTTACTACAATGCTCACCAACAGTGTCGGTACACTTTTAATAGGGTTATGTACAGAGCCCCATTCCCTGATTAATGTTGAATCAAAAGCAGTGTTGCTCATGCATGCTCAAGCACGATATTGCAAACGAGCCCCATTCCCCGATTAATATTGAATCCTGATATTTTGTTCATGTGGGCTCAATAGAACCCAACATTGATTGGTGGGGCAGGGGGAGGTATCAGGGGTGCGGGTAATGTTTAGACTTGACACTAAAGAAAGCACTATTTCATATGGCATTTACAAGGTGCATATTCTATTTTTTTTTATTCCATCCTATTTTGTCTAGCAGTAGCATTGTAGTAGCACCAGTGGGGAAGGGCAGAGTTGTGAGGTTAAAAAGGGTGAAGACTTGACACCAACGAAATTGCGATTTCAGCATTTTAAAAATAAAAAGAAATAAGGTCATAATACAGTTCATCTTTAATTTTGCATAGGTGTCTCAACAACTTTGATGAGCATTGTAGTTCAGAAAGTGAACCATTGTATATCATAAAATATATGATTTTGTGACCTTTTATTGACTGTTCTTCAATTTTTGATTCCTAATTTACTGAAATTTATTTGATTCACAAGTATACTTTTTAAGAATATTATTTCATGTCACATTGAGATATGTCTTTTTCATGAAGCTACTTGTCATATCTATATGTGTTGCCACAGTGATAAAGTACTCCTGTAATGCTTACCATATATGTGTCTATGTTAATACTTTTGTTTATTTCTCCTTCCCTTTTTGTTTGCATGCGTACCCTTTTGTTGCTTTGGCAGAATCAGGAAGAGGTAAACTGATCCTGTGTGCTGTGCTTCTTTTATTTCAGGTTCCCAATATACAACTGTGAAATTGTGAAATTTTGTCTACCATATTTCATTTCATTGAGATTTATACATATGATACATACTTATTGCAAGCAACTCTATATTTTGATAGCCCATCTTGATAATAGTTTGAAGCCACAATGCTTATCAGACGGTCTACTCAGTGTATTGTCTCTTGTAGATACCACCATTGGTTGGCACAAAAAGAGACTGCTGCTTGCCAATCCAATAATGAACTTAAGAGCTTGAAGGTACATGTATTATATTACTTGACATGTGTCATCATTGCCCGGCAGTATGCACGCGAATTATGGCAATTTCCATTGTTCTTTCCCCTGCAGTGTGCGTACGCATCGTAGTTTGCTCAGGGCATGTGCATTTTAAATCGCTCACCACATTTCATATAGTACTAGAAAGCCATTGAACAGTGTAGCGGTTCATTCAAGCATATCGATAAACCAGTCCCTCACCTTTGTTGATAAACAGTGATATCAAGTGATCTATAGTTGACCCCATGAGTACTATCTCTAAGAACTATTTTGATTGGTTACAAAGAAGACTGTGTCATGTATTGAGCCAATCAGAGATTTTGTAATAATGGACAGTGGGGCTGATGGAGATTATGCATAAAATTGCTTGGAGATAATCCTCTACAGCCCTACCATTATCCTTACCATGTTGCTGATTGGCTCATTAAATCATTATTGACTTCTTGTAACCAATTAGCAGGCTTGACTCATAGGGGTTAAGTGATAGATAAGAAGGTACTCACTACAGGTCTACACCTAGCAGAGATGCCAGTCAGTGTGTCCAAAAATCCTGAAATGGCAACAAATTTCCTGAAAAATGTACTTTGCCGATACATTTGTACAGGATCGTCCGAGTAAAATTTCCTAAAATCAGGAAATTTTCTGAAGACTGGCAACACTCTGTGGGAAATTAATTAATGGTGAAATATTAAACAGCATAATAAAGCATTTTCAGTGTATTGGTTGTGTCCAGGAATGGCACATTAATCACTAAAATTAATGAATTCATATTAACACAAACATTTCAAAATCCAATTTACATTGCAGCCAACCTAGACTGGTTCGGTTAGGAGAGTCACATACCAGTAAGTGTAGGCCACACAGAGAGACGACGCTGGAAGTCGGTAAGTCACATATTTTCATAGTTTAATTTACATTCATAAAAATGGCAGTTTATTGTACTGCAGTGTGTATTTGGATAAAATTCCTACTCAAAATAATTAGAGGATCAGACTTATTTATTAGGAGTTTGCAAAAACAGCAGTAACCTTGTAAATCAGATGCGTGTCATTTCATTCAGTAATATTTAGGCAACAGAACACTTGTACTACAAAGTACTGATGTCCTGCGACAGTGAAAAACACATTGGTTAGCACCATAAGAACAAAACAGAAAAGTTAAAATTAAAATCGTCAGATTCTGATCCTTTAAATTTTTTGAGTATTGTAATAGAAAATAAAGTAAAATGGTTTTCAATTTAAGTGCATTATTTTTATCAAATCCGGACAAGTTAAAGTATGGGGTTATTTCTTTGAAACAAGACTTATTATGATAATATTTGTTAGACATGATTTTAAAGGGATTATCAGTGACTTGCCAAACCAGGACACCCTGAAATTGGCCCAAAATTCAGATTTTTGCATTTTTGGAAAAAACATTGATGTGAAATGAGTGGAACAAATGACATGTGAAAGCAATTTGATAAACACAAAATCTGGCAAGAGGGAAAATTTTTCCTACCACATGTGTAACAAATCCAAATCTAATAATGAAGGGATGAGGCAGCCTATATGCTTCACCCTGGCAGGGCGTACGACAATGTGAGACACAATTAATATATGTCAGGATCAGAAATAAATGATACAAGCCCAAGAAATTATAATTTAAATGACCTTATGAAGCTCAAGCAAACTGACATATAATAAATTGAGAGAGAAAAAATCTTGCTCAATTTATTATATGTCAGTTTTCCCAAGCTTCATCAAGTCAAATCCAAATCTAATCAACTAATCAAAATGTACATAATTTATTTCTCAATTTTTGTTCCCATTATCACAGATTTACGCTTGCCACCAATTCCACAGGCAACACGAAGGATGGACGAAGACGGACTTTACAACTTCACCAATAAGATAGACTTCCCCATGAAGACATTCTATGTGAATCCATTTCCAAGTCCCATCGATGTATATGATCAGCTCCATCAACCTATACTTCTCACTCTGAAGTCGTCTCAGAAATACTTTGTACCGGGTCAATCTGTGGTGCAAGATGATAGTTTTGGTAGATGATAGTTGCTTGTCGGTTTCATGTCAATAATATCCATAGTGGTTTAACAAAAACTTGGTTTGGCGGTTTAAATTCAGAAATGAACATTTATAGTCTGTATATCTACCTCGAGTCACCGGCATTAGCTTTGAAGTTCAGCGTGTTCTGCGTTAGCTTAGCGTTACTTGGTGCGTGCGCATACTTTAACGTGCACAATCAACATGCCGCATATGTACACGCAAGAAACTACGCTAAGCCAACGCAGCACATGCTGAACTTCAAAGCTAGTGCCGGTGACTTGAGGTAGATATACAGACTGTAGTTCCTAACTGTCAGTTTATACTTATTTTATGTGTCAAACAAAAAAAAGTGAAAATTTGTTGTTGGATCAAACAAAACAAGATATAATTGTTACTAATATTGATTTGGAACTATGAACAAAAGAAGTGTTACAATTCTTTTGTATTCCATTGTTTTTGTGACAATGAAAGTGAAATTGCAGGAACAAGTTGTAATGTGATTTTCAGCAGTTGTAATGGCAAGACAAAGGTATTTCCATTAGATGGTGTGTGTATGCTTGCCTATGATATAATTGTCAGCCTAATTCACAGTGTATGTAAGTAATGTTTGAATATGTGAATGCATCAGCAGCTAAATGGAGATATGTCTTTGTGCCGCTAAGCCATTGATCATGCTGTTGTGTATGATTGCCTGAGATATCTATGAATTCACACAGGGCATACACTGGACACTTGGACACTGAGTGAACTCATGTAACACAGGCAGTCATTCACACAGCAGCTAATGGAGATATGTCTTTGTGCCGCTAAACCATTGATCATGTTGTTGTGTATGATTGCCTGAGATATGCACTCATACAGGGCATACACAGGGCACTGAGTAAACTTATGCGTAACATAGGCAGTCATGCACACAGCAGCTAATGGAGATATGTCTTTGTGCCGCTAAGCCATTGATCATGTTGTGTGTATGATTGCCTGAGATATCTATGAATTCACTCATGCACTCATATAGGACATACACTGGGCACTGAGTGAACTCACCCCAACACAGGCAGTCATTCACAATGCAACTAGTGGAGATACGTCTTTGTGCCGCTAAGTTATTGATCATGTTGTTGTGTATGATTGCCTGAGATATCTATGAATTCACTCATGCGCACTGAGTAAACTCATACGTAACACAGGCAGTCATTCACAATGCAACTAGTGGAGATACGTCTTTGTGCCGCTAACCCATTGATCATGTTGATTGTGTGTATGATTGCCTGAGATATCTAAGAGTTCACTCTTGTTCTCATACAGGGCATATAATGGGCATTGAGTGAACTCATAGGTAACACAGGTAGTCATTCACACAGCAGCTAATGGAGATATGTCTTTGTGCCGCTAAGCCATTGATCATGTTGTTGTGTATGATTGCCTAAGATATCTATGAATTCACTCATGCACTCATATAGGACATACACTGGGCACTGAGTGAACTCATGCATAACACAGGCAGTCATTCACACAGCAGCTAATGGAGATATGTCTTTGTGCCACTGAGCCATTGATCATGTTTGTGTGTATGATTCCAACATATCCATGGATTAACTCAATCATCCATACACTGTGTATTGAGTAAACTCATGCGTAACACAGGCAGTCATTTGCAAAGCAGCTAATGGAGATACATCCGGGGATACATCTTTGGGCTGCTGAGCTATCAATATGAACAAACAAACAAAAATTGTTTTACATATTGCTTGTTTTGTTTGATCACAACATATTTTTCCTGTAAGGCCATAATAGAGGTTATCCACTTCACTCATGTGTGACTTCTAACAAAAGGCGCTGATTCCCGTAGTATTCCTTATTCAAAACAATTCAATGCATGACCTCGGAGTTACCTGCATGACTCTTGGCGGGCTATTTTGAAACAGTCATGGTTGCACGTGCAGGTACTTCTTTTGAAAATCCTAAACAAGGTATAGCAGTCGTTGATAGGATATGCAGCTTATAGAACACGGATAACCTCTATAACTTGGGTTGGATTTTATTGACATGAACTGATATGCAACTGTCACCATTTTGTGATACAAAGACTCTCGGCATATATTTATGATGTAACAGTGTAGGGATAAATTAGTGTAAATATGTATAATTGTATATAACATTAGTATTGCAGCATTTTGGACATAAAATTATTTATTTTTAAAAACATAATTTGGACCTAAACACAAGTATAAGAGTGTTAATTATGTTAATTGTTTTTTGGTGCTTTGTAATCCAGTGCATGCTTAGTTAATATAAAATAATTGTTGTTCATTTATTTTTCAAACCCATGTGCCCAGTGCATGTTATTTTGTAAAGTTGTTTAATTCAAGTGCATATTGCATGTTTGGAAGATTGTTTAATTCCGTCCAAACATATAAACCAAAATGCCTTATATTGTTATACAGAATGTTTTGTATGTCACAAAGAACTATATTATTATGGAAGTGTATTGCCGTCCAGTTTGATACTAATTTGAATTTGTAAATGAGAAAGTAGATTTAATTATAATACTGTATACTCCATCCAAATATGTGTACCAAAATGTATTTGAAAAGCTTATTGTCTGCATATCATGCAAAATGTGTAGTTTATGCCTATACTCTGTGACTTGAGATGTGAAGTAGCTCCCTCAAGCAGCAGTTGCTTTATGTGCAATGAAGTAAAGGCTGCTACAGACTTTTTAGTGAATGTAGAATATTCAACGTAACATGTCTTTGTTATTTAATCTATTCCCATTCTATTTCCAGTCATGTTTAATTTCTAACAAATGTTTGATGATGTAAACTTAGTAATATATTTCCACCAGACATTCTACATAACATATTATCAAGTTTACATCATCAAAGTTAAACATTGCTGGAAATATGGTAAATCGCATTATAAGCCTTTGCGGGTAGACTTCTGAAGTCATCAAACCGATTTGCACATCGTTACTGAACACTTCATGACTTCAGGCGCAATAAATATGTTCATTAAATAATGTGCTCATCAGAGTGACGTCTAATGACAACATCTCAGGTCTACCCGCAAAGGTTTATGGGATTTACCAAAAAGGTGGATTAGCGCCCCTGTAATCGTGCTTATGAAATGCATTACCCAGAGGAACTAATTAAGATACGGCAGTTGCACTGAACCCTTGATATGTAAGAATGATGTGTTCACTCTAAAGCCATCTTTAAAGGGAATGTTGGAGTGATGCATAAGTTTGTATCATGGTTTACTTCACATGTCAGGACTGACAAAAGTATGATAACTGCATATTAAAATGCAAGTTCATCTGTGTTGGTAGACATTATAATTGTCGTTTTAATCTATGATTTCAACCAGTGGTGGCACTAGGATTTTTTTCCGATAAGGACACAGTGAAATGGTGGGGTCTGAAAATGTGACATTGGGCACTGAGTGAAATCATATTTAACTCAGAAAGACATTCACATATCAGCTTTTGGAGATACATCTTTGTGTCGTTGATTATTTGATGGGGATATCAGTGACCAAAGCTGACATGAGGGAGGGGGAGGGGACTTAGCATCACCACTGATCTTAATGCTTCATTAAAACCTGTCCTGTATTGGGGCTAGATTCAAATTTACTACCATTTCATTGACTGTATAATTCGTCGGTCGCAACACATAGTGGCGTACGTGAAGGACAAAATATGTTTCCGAGCAAAACATTTTTGAAGGATATGCCTCTAATAATGGAGTCGATACTCCTCCACTGTTATCTCTCAGTGGCCCTATTCCATTTGAAGGTTCAAACTATTAAATTGTATCTTTAATAGTTAACAAGGAATAACTATTATAGGATAATAGCTAGCTCTAAACCTATACGCCACTATGTGAAACGGAAAATTTGGAAAATCACTCTACGTCACTATGTGTTGCGACCGAAAAATTACAAAGATTAATATAGAATAAATGATAAAACAATGAGTGAAAGGTTTACAGTAAAAGCCTAGAGGTCTGTAATACCATAACCTCTTGAATAGGTATGGAGTCTACTGTACTTGATGTGTGCCCAAAGGTGTCTAAAAAGGTCACTGATCCTTTAAATGGATTTCCAATCTCCTGAACGTCAAAGTTGTGACTGAAAATGTGAGATATGTCCTAATTTTGTGTTGAGATCATATGTTAAAATAAAAAATTGTTACTATACTATGATCAGCTCGTAATAGGCAGGAATTATTCGATTTTGTTATTGCGCGTGTCAATAAAGTCCAGTGTAAATTCACAAAAGCGGGCATCATTCACGCAATACGCAAACTGCAGTTTGCGTAGGTGCTGTGCCCAGCAGTGTGTACGCAATTCTACATTAATCCACGATGTTATGAGTCCCACCTATTACAAGCTGATCAGAGTATAACTGCCTCAATTGTGCCTATTGTATAGATGAAGTGACCAGTGATGTCACATGTTTACATTCAGAACCTTTAACCTATAACCTTTTCAAAACCCAACTTACAAAAACCTTTGTGGTTTTAATTTTGTGATATTACGAAGCTTGTGACACTTGTAATCAAGTCGGATAATAATTTTGGTATTATTTGCTTTGAAACCAAAAGTTCATGCAAAACGATAAACTTTCTCCATGTAAACTATACTCCTTTGCCTGGCAGTTGCAGCGTACAAAAGGTAAACAAAGGTCACCTCATCTAAGTAGACTTACTTACAATTATCTATGCAATATTTCAATACCATCCAATATTTTGTAAATTAAATTAAACTTTGTAATTTACAATGTTGTTTCAAAAGCATTGGTATGATATTTTTGTACAAATGTAATATAATTCAAAGTGTATGATATTATATGAAAGTTCAAGGTATATATTTGCCAATTGGATCAGTGGTGTATTAAATGATTGTAAATTGATGCATGTCATTGCATTACATCACATTGTAAAGCTTAGCCAATGGCATATTTTCTCCCTTTTTAAAAATTTCCCATTTTGTCAACTTCATTACATATCCTTTTAAATTAAAATAAAGTAAATAGATCACATAAGTAAACATAGTAACATCAACATAACTGGTAAAATGAATTTTTAAACGGTTCTCACAATAAAATAGTGACTTACTCTTAATATTTTATCACCACATCCATGGGACTTTGTCAGATTGGGACTGGAGCGATAAAGCTAATCAGTGTCATTTTGGTCCAAAATAATGTGACACATTACGATTTTAATTTACGATAAAATCTTTACTTTTCTTGGGTTCCTACTTTGTATGTACAATAATGTATGCAACAGTCAAATTAGTTCAACAGTCCGGTGCTACATGTAGAGGGCTGAAATGGAGCATTAAACTTAGAATTGCTGAGATATCTAAAAGCTCTCTTTTGACTGGTGACTTGGATGATAATACCACATAATTTACAAATCGGGGGCTCTGTAAAAAATGCATGGAGTTTCACCTTAAAAGATCACTCTTGGAAAAGAAAGCAATGTCAAACATAAGTATTGTTATTTGATATGTAATAAAATTTATTTATTAAACAACTGCCAATGGTGGAATTAAATAGTTTTATCATTTATAAGTCTGTGATTATAAATAGTTGAAGGCAAATAGAAAATAAATGTGTTGTTTCTTAAAGCTATTAGGAACAAGCTAATTAGCTGTTACTCCTGAAAAAAATTATAAATATTTTCTGAGGTACAAGCTCTAAAACAAAGTATATCCAAGTCGGGCATTGCTACTTAACTTTGTGCTTTGTACATTAGGTTTGGTGTATTAAGTACCACCAAAAGGCGCTGAGTTAATTATTTCTTCAAAAAAGCCTACCAGGCTTTTTAAATGACTTTCCCGATCAGCTGTTTGTCCCTGTCTGAACCATTGATTTATTTTTCCTTTGTGAGATCAGAAATATCTACAATACTTTACATTCTTATGTGCTTCGTCCCATCTTTTCTTGTCAAGTATTCAAATGATTTTTTGGCATATTTTGTAATGGTTACACATGTTCCAACTTGTACTTTATTGGAATCAGCCAAATTTGTTGTGCTAGTGAGAAAACTAATTTTGAATCATTATCTGAATTCAGATTCACATTAAATGGCCAAGATAGTCAGTGGGTTTCTTTCATTTTACCTCATTAATATTTTGGCTTTGGACAGAAAACCTTTGACAATTCTTGCTAATATATTATCAACATTTTTGGTAATGAATATCAAAATTAAAATTTGATGGAAATTACGCATTACGTCTTAAATTTTGACCCATTGTAATTTGTAAACATGGCATGCACTTCCACCGACCTACCCAAAATTGTCCAAAATCAGGTCGGCCCTTGCAAAAGAAAAGTTTTTAGTTTATAATTTTAATGGTTTTTTATTGCTTTTTCTGTGTTTAAATTTCATTTCAAAGCTAAATTTGGCCAACATTTTTCTTAAGAAGAAAATCATTACTGTAAACTTATTTTTACATAAACTGTCCATTCCTGCATCAATATTTCCAATAAACTTGGTGTCTTATGCCTGTATAGTGTAAGTATGCAGTCATTGTAATTGAATTAATTTCTAGTGAAGTATTGATATATCTTTCCACATGACCAATGTTCATTGCCTCCAGGTCTATAGAGTAGTGAGTCATTAAAAAATATATATATATTATTTTCTGACCGACCCACCCACCCACCCCAAAAATCCCACTGGAGGGCAAGCAAACAATTTTTTCTTGGCCTTGTCAACACAGTGCAATGGTATTTGCAGTGGCTATTAGCCACCTTCTTCTAAAGAAGATTTTTTGTTTGTACAGCTGCTATAATCTTTGGAGGACGGACATCATATTTGTAAAAACAAAAATATAGTAAAGAAATATTAATAGAATATACAATGTATCAAAAATAAATCATTTTTATACCCAAGCTATGCTGGGTAGTTGTGTATGATACTAGGCACATGGTTTGCAGTCTGGCGTCATCATACCAGCACTACAAGTCCCATCACAATCCTTGTTTACTTGCTAATGCATGTGCCCTGATTATCACATATAAAAGAACCAGGATCATCACTTAAAAAATACAAAGCAATTTCTGCCAATAAGGTGATTAATTTATTTTCTGATTCAATCAGCCAAAAATTTGTATGTGTACACCAAAGGGCAGATCCAAGTTTTGAAAAATGGTTGAATGTATGACGGACTGTAGTCTGTAATAGTCTGACCTGCTATTGCATCCATGTATAAGAACAACATTGACAAAATAATGTGAAAGAATTGTGACGGCACCTGTAGATCATATTTTGTAGACCTTTTCAGCTGCTGATTGGAAATCTTTGGAAATTAGTTCAGAAAGATGTCTTGTGCGGTAAACAAAAACACCACAACCAATCACACTGGTGACAGTCCATTCAATTAGTGTGTGGCATGGTGTAATTGTTCACACCAACCATGTATTGTATTGATTTTACTTGACACAGAGTATTGAAGCCGGTGTCCACTGTATGACTATACGACTAGACTCAGAAGCTCACTTCTAAGAGGGATGTACTTATTGGAAGAAGTATGGTTGATATTCATTCAAATCCCCAGAAATTGATTGGTTGAATATGTAATGTTTTGTTTGTCCTACACAATCTGTTTTTTTGTAAAAGTCTTCCAGAAAAGGTCTGTAGGCTTTGTGATTTGTTAAGTTTGTATGATTTTTTTGAAGAAGTAAGATTGCCTGTTGGTTTCTTCTGTTGAAGAAAAAATCTGCACTATGGTCAGTTTGGTTCTCCATCTCCAAAGAAGTCTTTCACAAGTTGCTTTTTGTTAACTTTACCCATCACATTCTTTGGGATCGTTTCAACGATCTTCATCTGGTTGGGGATCTTGTAAGACGCCATCTTATCTTTAGCCCACTGGCGCAGTGTGGCTAAGGTCAACCCTGACCATGGTTTCAGTACCACAATTGCAGCGACCTGTTGACCCCAGGTCACATCAGGGATGGCAATGACAGCACATTCTACAATGTCTTCGTGTGACAAGAGGTGGCGCTCTATTTCTAGTGCACTGATTTTGTAACCACCGCTTTTGATGATGTCCACGGATGTACGGCCCATGATATAGTATATATCGCTTTCAAATTTAGCTGTATCACCTGATTATGAAGAATACAAAACATAAAGAGAATAATGTAATGGTAAATAGCAAATATGCAAAGAATACCGTTTTACGATGTTTGAAATATTTCTTGTTTCTAAATTTCATCTTCCAAATGTCTTTAGTTCTTTGAAATGTTACCAGTTATGGCCATGTGCTAACTAATAGCCCTTTTGGACAGCTTGTTAATTTTAAATAAATGTGTTTTCTTCTAAATCAAGGATTCAACTATTACACATACAGTTCTGTAAATTTTTGGGGAACCCCTGCGTTATGCCAATAACATGCTAAGTGCTTTGTGTGCAAACCTTTGAACATGTGAACCTTATAACGTAAATTATCATTACAAGCCGACGACGAACGTCGGCTTGTTCTGTCTCTTCCCAATTCTTCTTCTTCTTCTGGCAACTCGTGACATTTTGCGTGACTTGCCACGTTTCGCCCTAGCTCTCTTATGCTTTGACAGATTTCAACCATACTTGAGCCAAATGACCACTGGACTAGGCCAAACGTTTCATTTGACTTTGACCTGACTGTGACCTTTGACCTAGCTATAATGGTCAAAAATGTGACCGTACAGCACGAATGAGCCGTAAATGTCCTCAGTTGTATTCTGAGTTACAGTGTAAAATGGGCATGAAGGTCATATTCATAGGTACCTCAATTTGGTGCTACGTGTACCTCATTTAATGAGATACATGTAGCACCAAATTGAAATACCTATGAATATGACCTTCATGCCCATTTTACACTGTAACTGAGAATACAACTGAGGACATTTACGGCTCATTCGTGCTGTACGGTCACAAATGTGATTTCACAAAAAATGCTACTCCTTCCACAAATTTCATGCGATGAGAACATGGTTATATCATGTGACTCGACTTTAGTCGGTGTCTATAGGGTGTGCTCAGATAAGGGGTCAAAGGTCATTAAGGGTCATTTCGGTCAAAGTCTAAAAATATTCAAAAAATCACTGTCTTTACAAATTACATAGCAGAGAGTCACCATTAGCACACATGCATTGCTACTAGCCAGGGTCGATAGGATGCCTACAGGTTTGGGATCAAAGGTCATTAAGGGGTTACTTCCGGTCAAAAACCAAAAATGTTAAAAAAAATTTTATCTCAAAATGTAAACAGACCAGAGTAATATAACCATCATACATAAATTAGTGTTACCTGATGTATGCATGGTATTTTTATTTGGGGGTCAAAGGTCATTAAGGGGTCACTTCCTGTTTTTAGCTGAATAACTTCAAGAATTTTTATCTCAAGAACTGAACATGTTAGAATTTTTTAATTAAAATTGGAACAATACATTTTGTCGGTGTACATAAGGGTTTTTTTTCATTGAGGTCAAAGGTCATAAAGGGGGTCAAAAGGTCAATCAAAAATTTAAAAAAATCAAAATCCATGTCAAAGTTCCGATTAAGCTGAAATTGACCAGGAATATTTCTTATGACATCCTAAGCACAATGCAAGAGCAGTTGACCCCATCCGTGACCCAGGGGTCAAGTTATAGGGGTCAAATTGCGGCTTGTACTCAGCGTCTGTTGACTCTAGTTTGATTTTGGGCCTTTGCAATTGCAAATATTGCAGAAGATACACTATTTTGGTATCTAGTACCAAGATGGCCAATTTACTAAATAGCATTACCACAGACTATACAGCCTGTCTCAAAAAAATTGTGCAAGTGAAAAGCGCTCTCTTTGGCAATAAGAAAATACCGTTGTGACATAATGCTTACATCAACGTTACGGGCGCAGTCTTAGCTCTCAAATGCTGTTTGTTCTGTTCAATTTGTTTGTTCCAATTTCGAGATATGTTTATTTAACAACGAAAGGGTAAAATGACAACTAAGGGAAGAGAGCTGTAAATGTAAATCAATGATAGCTGATGTTGATGCGTCTAATGCACTCCCCTTTGGAGCGCATGCATTAGACGATCAACATCAACACGCGATGCATTATTTTGTCTAATATCTCTCCCAACAAGTAATACGTGGTCATGAACCTATAACATGTATAAGTGCGCAATATTTGTTTGTCTTTTAACATATCTTAAGTGACTAATAAGGGAACAGTATTTACTAGTACCATGATAAAATCATTTACATGCACATGTATTTAATTTTTACAGCAGAATGTTAAATATTTATTTATCTTTCAATCTCTTTTAAGTGAAAAAAGAGAATCATCATTCCTGCATCATGATAAAACAGTCAAAACAGTCAAAAACATTTTGTATTGTGTAATTGATGCATTCTTTTGATTTCACGAAGGAACTCTTGATAAACTTGATGCTATCACTGTTACATGTATAGCCCACTTCCCTAGTAAAAGTGGCACAATTGTCATTTTACCCTTTCGTCTTTAACTAAACATATCTCGAGATTAAAACAAGCAAATTGAACAGAACAAACAGCATTTGAGAGGTAAGACTAAGCCCCTGACGTTGATGTAAGCATTACGTCACAACGGTATTTTCTAATTGCCAGGGAGGGCGCTTTTCACTTGCACAATTTTTTTTGAGACAGGCTGTATAACAGGCTATCCATCAACAATCAAAGTCCCAGTGCTTTGTATACTGTGAATTCTCACATATTCATTAACAATATGAGGTAACTTTCTAAAGAGCTGGACGGCTGTTACACCCGAATGCTAAGGGCAGTGTACAACATCCACTGGAAGCAGCACATTAGCAACAAAGAGCTGTATGGAGACCTTCAAAGACTCTCAGAGAAGATCAGAGAAAGGAGAACACGCTTCGCTGGGCACTGCTTCAGGAGCAAGTGTGAACCTTCCGCCAACCTGATAAACTGGGCACCCAAACATGGAACAAGAACCCCTGGTAGACCACCCCTTACATATGTAGATGTACTCAAGCAAGACACCGGACTGGAAGCATCTGACCTGGGAACGGCGATGCAGGACAGGAGGATATGGAAAGCTGTCGTAGTTCGGGAAAACCACCCGAAATAAGCAAGCCAATAAGCATGAGGTATGTCCGTAGCAGTATCACCTGTCACACTTCATGGAACGATCGGCCCTCATTATCTGGTGATCCTGAAATTTTCCCTTCCTTGACACTCAAACATAACAGAGTCTAATTTCTCCTGGTCTAATTCAATTTTTGACCCAAAATTGCAACAACTGAAGTCATATTTCTACAATAAATGAATAAAATTACTTTGCTCTTGGCACACCCTACCATTAATTTGGAAAACAATTTTAAGGACCCTTACATCTTTAAATCAAAACTGTGGTATTCCCAGCCTCAAGTCTTACCTGTTATAAACCACCCATCTTTGGTAAAACTTTCAGCTGTTGCCTGTGGTCTATTCCAGTACTCCTTAAAGATCCCAGGTCCTCTGACCTGTAGTTCTCCTTCAATAAACGCAGCATTTGTCTTGACCTCTGACCTATGGGAGTCACCTTCCACCAGTACCTTGCCATCATGATCCACAATGCGAACTTGCATGGTAGGGAATGGAATGCCAACAGCGCCTGTATGGGGAAGAATATTTTGAATCAATGAAGCAGTTAAAGTCATAATGTACGACCTTATAATATGAAATTGGTTAATTTTTTTTCAAACCTGATTTTTTTGCATATTTGTAATGTTTACACATGTCCCAACTTGCACCTAAATGGAATCGGCCAAATTTGTTGTCTTTGTAGGTCAACAGAGCAAAGTTCGACATATTATGATAATATGTCCTCCCATAGAACTGCATGTTAAATGGCCAAAATAACCAGTGGGGTTTCTGTCATTTTACCTTGTTATTTCAACTTAAAATGGACAGCAACCCTTCCCGGCAGTTATTACTAATACTATTTCAACATTTTGAATAAAGAATAACAAAATTAAAATTTGACGGAAATCGTACATTAAAACCATATTATAACATTTGCTGAGGAGAACGCCCTCAAAATTTGTTTTAATTTGACGGAAATCGTACATTAAGGCTTTAAGACACTATGTATTGACCCTTTGCAGTCATCTCAAAAACAAGGTTCTACCCGCAAAGTGTGTGTTGTGTGTGCGTACGCCTATCAAACGCATGCTTTAATTATAGCATACATTTTGGAAAAGCCTTCTGGCGCATTGCTAGGAAAGCGCGAGATATACAAATGCACTTTTTGCACATGTATCTGCAGGGAGGACCCCGTTTGACAAGTTAGATAGTGACGTCAATGACTCTTCAATCAAATATGTTGTCAAGGCACAAATTGCTTTTGTTGTCCATCTGGCTTCCATGAAGCAGTAATGTTAGTGCGCATCCAGGTAACCGCATTTGGAATGCACAGTCCCTGTGTGGAAGATAAAGGCAATGTCTTCCATAGGAGGTGTATGGAAACTATGGATTTCAATTAGAATAGCCCAATGTTATTTTACAACAATTACCTGGTAGTCTTTCCCCATGGAGTGGGTTAGTCAATGCCATTCCTATTTCTGTCATTCCATACCGTTCTAGTAGCCTATGTCCTGTGATCACCTCCCATTCATTCAGAATAGGAACAGGCAATGCTGCTGAACCAGATACCATTAACCTGAAACAAGAGATAATCAAAATGGTATCATCTCTGATAACACCATCTGATAACACCATCTGATAACTCCATTGAAAACCCATAGATTAAAAGTTGACATATGGACATGGGCATCAATCCCAGGGGGGACATATCCCCTCCACATTTTGGGATGGAGGGACATAATATCAAATGTCCCCCACCCACATTTCGGCAAATACTTCCCTGATCTTGTAGAAATACAGGCAATATCCGGTTTTATACCTTGATTTTTGACTAAAATAGTATGAAATTGAAATTTTCATTAAGTGCGCAGTAATGTGCCCATCGGCATGACGACATCACAGGTCTACCCCCAAAGGCTGATTTGAATCAATCCACAAGGGGTTCTTATTAGGAAAGAGGTGCTAATTCCAGTATTACATACCTGATCTTTTCCTTGAGTAAGGCTTCAATAGATTTCTTTTGTTTTTCTGATGTGTATTTTTCATGGTAGTATTCTATCAGCTTAGCATAAATGGTAGGAACAGCCATAAATACATTGATGTGTGGTTCAACATTTGACATGAGTAACTCCCACACCTGAAATATAAAATGAGTATAATGACAGGAATTATTGACAAACATATTTCCTTTGTAAAGTTAAAGCCATAATGTGTGATATGCTTCACAGCGACGCCCTCAATTTTAGTCGGATTTCTACTTTTTGCATAATTATAACGTCCAGTGGTGTACTAATATACCACGTAAAAGACTAAGCCTGAAGTGCTTTAATAACAGTAAAATTTTACTTTTTATATTAAAACCAGGTTGACCTGCTTTGATTCAGCGTTTGTCGATCGACTGCTTGCTATCACCTCCCGTTGATGTCAGCTTATGTGTACACACGTCGAGCGTGATGCTCCGTGCAGTATTACATGTTACGTAGTACACGCATTGTAGGCTCTGGAATGAAATCGCAATTTTCTTTGTTATCCCTCATTTGTATGGCTCGAAATTAAAAGGGGATACTAAAAAGTAATGTGATCAGTGAAAAGAAACATTTAAATAGGAATCTATTTTTATGCAAATCATACATTAAGTATAATTTGACAACTACAAACTACTAAAGACAGTTTTGTGCACTTACAGTGAGCCAGATGGCAGAAGCCATATTTTTCAAGTTTTAGCAATTGCACTAAAAACTACAGTGTACATCACTTGAAAATGAGTCAAGGAAGCCATGAAATACATTTGTATTTGCATAGGTCTTGCAGATAATAATAATATCAAGCCTTGTGATATCCTATAGAACCCATACCACTCCTCTTGCATAGCAGTTTTATTTGTCTCAATATTTGAGTGCAAACATTGCTAGGTCATGCTCAGCATTTGAAATAGGGCCGGTCAGCTGGCCATTGGCCTGTAACTTTTTGGCCTGGCCGGTAACTTTTCTGACTGGCATCTAGTTGCCAGCCCGACTGGCCGGTAACTTTTTAAGGTCAAGCCCGGCTGGCCTGTAACTTTTTGAGGCATATTTCGAACACTGGTCATGCTCCCCTCAGACCCAACTTGTAAACGCAAATGTTGCTAATTGTGCAAACCCAGCTAATGTACCGAAAGCACTCAGCTTCAAAAATTTGGCAGCATTGGGCTATTCCAATTGAAATCCATACATCCCCTACAGCCCTCGAATTAACCCACGGCACCCATGGCATTTTGCCGTGGGTGCCCATCCCCACTGCCGTAATGCCCTCAAAATATGTCCTTTACCCAAGGCAGTCATTTGCCGTGCCCTCTAATCTGTCGGTGCCGCAGCCCTGCCCCTTCATTATAAAATCATCTATCTATGTTTGTGTGTGTTTTCTTCACTTTTGAAAAATTGCCTTGGTGCCTTCTCAAATTTTCAACAGTTGCCATGATGCCCTCTTGAAATATTACAAACTGCTGTGCTGCCTTGCCTTTTCATTGAAAATACAAGGCAATTATCAACTTGCCCTAAAAAAGTTGCAGTGCCCTTTCAGATCCTTAATTCGAGGGCTGATCCCCTATGGAAGACATGACCATAATCTCCCACACTGGGGGTTTAGATTTCAAATGGAGTCACCCATTTAGGTTTCTCCATTTGAAATTCACACTCCCTGTGTGGGATATTAAGAGCTATCATCCATAGGGGTGTATGGATTTCAACTGGGATAGTGCATTACAACCAGAGTCTTAGCCAGAAATCAGAAACCACCCTTCCAATCTATACCAAAATTTGACCCTCAGATATAAAACAACTTGTCTATATCCATGGAAGGGTCACTGGGTTCAAATATGTCCTGATTTGGCCTTTACATGTCACTTTGAATTAGTCCCAAGTTCATATACCCTTAAAATCATCTGTTTTAGAGCTATCACATATGTAAAATCCATTAAATCTACACATCTAAATTTAAAGACAGGCAGAGGTATGGCTGGCTAAGACCTTGATTACAACTGATTGAGAGCAGCCTAGCAGGTTGGAAAACAAAGATGATGTGATGCAGAGGGAGTTTTAGGACTACATCCTAATATGAACCTAAGCATGGGGTGTGTTAGAATCTAGAATACATCAGTCCGAAAACCTAACCTATACCTCAGCAGGAGAAATAAAGTTTAACTACGTGGGAAATTAAATATGAGTGTTAAAAATCGTCCTCACATACCTTAGCAGCTTCAAATTTGGGTAGCATTAAAACTGTGGCTCCTACCCATAGAGGGCAGCCTAACAAGTTGACAACACCATGGATGTGGTGTAGAGGGAGTGTGTGGAGTACTACATCCTTATTACACCATTCCCATGCATCAATCATCATGGATACCTGCATGGGGAGAGAAGAGAAAAAAACATGAATTCATCAGCCTGTCCTTTGATCAAGTCAGAAATGTAACAAACCACATTTTTTTTTATTTCGGCTCGATTGTGTGCTTCTAATCTACAAAACAAAAAACATAAATAAAAGGACAAAAATCACTAAATTTGCAACATGGATAAAAGAGAGGAGGACTACATGTATTAAAGTGGCAACATAATGTGTACCATTTCAATTCTAGATAAAACAATTTTTCCAGAAAATCCAAAATAGCTCAATTTCCGAAGAATGACTCTGCATTAGGTTTCACTGCCTGAACTGAATTGATCATGTCTCACCTCCTTTTTCAACCAAATCGACGGTAATAACTCTTGTAGTAAAGGGATTAACATTTAAACACAAATTGCCTCAAGCAAAACTCACTTCCTGCGAACTAACTACCACACAAGGTCATCTTTATGTAAATCATTGACCCATGTGTGTCATATACATATACTGCCTCTAGCTATAATGACAGCCTGATGGTGATCTGGTCCATTCATTGACAGTCTATACTAACCTCAGGAGGGAATTCAATTTTTGATCAATTCTCATCAAGTAGTGAAACGTAATGGAGATTTTGGGTTTTTTTAATCTTTACGAGGCGCTAGTGATTCCCTAAATCAGAAAATGTACACAATTTAACATCAAAATCAGATTTTTGCATTTTTGTATTCGAAAAAGAATGTGTGCCAATTTTCCAATTCATCCCACAGTGCACTTTTTTAAGGGTATTTAAATTGGTACTTGCACCAGACATATTCTCGTAATAGGCCTAGATCCACATTTTATCTGAAATTTTGTAATTATGTAAAGTGTGCAAATAACTCCCTGGAATAGAGTTATGGGCGTTTGAGTGGCTTCAAGTCGGATTTTTAAAGCTGCATCATGGGATATTCAGGGGTGTGAGAGTTCAGATTAAAATCTGAATTCAGATTTTTTGATCTTGATTTTTATATCTTTTTCTGCACTTCCTCTGTACAAAAGTATAGGAGCTTTCCAAATTTCAGATTTTTTTCAGACTTTTTCAGATTTTTTCAGATTTTTTGATCTGTGGTCACTCACACCCCTGGATATTATATTGAAAAATGTCACAGTGGCATACAAACCTGTGCTTGGTAAACACCAAATGTAGTGATTGCTCCTTTTGGCCTCCCTGTGGTCCCACTGGTATAAATTATCATTGCATTACGATTCTTCCACTTCATCTCATCCCAAGCATGTCTCAATACACGCTCCTCTACGATGCCAAGGCCAACTGACTCTGCATTAACTGAACTCAAAATCAATGGTATTCTGTTCAAACCTGATGAAGACTCCTGTTCGAATCCTGTTGGGTCTGTTTTATCACTTAGCGCATTTTCATTCAACACCAGATATTTAAGGTTGAACTTCTCCGCTATCGGTCGCATCACACGTTGATGCGTAGCGGTGGAAATCAGCAAAGAACTCTGGGAATCTTCAACGACATATTCAATTTCGGCAGATGGGTGTTTCTCGCAGAGTGGAACAGCCACTCCACCCGCCATCCATATTGCCCATTGTGTGATGACGTAGGTGGCATCGTTTGGGCACAAGAAAGCAACTCGCTCACCATCTAAAATCACTTGAGACCGAGTCTTTTCACCGTGAGCATCGGCTATTATAAACGGTGCTAAGGCAGTACTATGATTTAAAAGATCCTTATACGTATGTTTCCGAGGGAGTCAACTATAGCGAGTTTGTCACCATATTCTTGTTTTAAGGCATGATAAAATAAAGGTCTTGTGCTGGATGACGAGCAACATCTTAATGATATATCAAATCCTTTTTTGTATTGATAGCGATACAGCCTTAGTGGTGATGTGACCAATGTTTTCCAGAGATATTTTGAGGTTGTGTGGTGTCTCCATGATGGGGAACACAGAGATCTGGCTGCCATTATCACGAACCTTTGAAGTCACCTGTAAATAAATAAAGAAACAAAAGTACATTGTCCATCATGCAATGGCCAGTTTAATCCCACCAAAAATAAATGTTTTAGAATATTGTAATTGTAAACATGTTACGCGCACAGCGTCATCATCCTATATCTTCGTGTCAAAAATTGCTGTGATAGTACGGCTTGTTCAAGATAGGCCAAGCGACTCGGGCCAAGCATACCATTTACACAATATGAGATACCACAGAGTTTCTATTTTACATGTTTTTACGATTTGCGCATGCTCAGTACCCCATATGATGTTGCTATTACAAGAAAATTTGATTTGTTGTCAGGTAAAACCCAGGTTTTGTTTTCAATACACTAACTTGAAATTCAATACACTAATTAGCGGCGATTGCTATTTGCTGTGGATATATTTTACTGCATTTTATCCATAGCGATTTTTAAATTGTACGTTAAAATTGTGATATATTCAACTGTTTGAGAATTGTAATCATTATACAAAAGAAAGTTAAAGGAACACGCATAGCCCATTCAGTTCAGATCCAGGTGCTGTATAAAATATTAAATCACAAGTCTAATAAATACAATGCACATGGACAATATGCAACTTTCTTTATCTGCGTCAATAGTAGAATATTGATTAAATTGATTTGAATACATCTCTACATTTTGAGTTTGTACTTCACCACTGAGCGATCTAGCGATCGATTTCTAGCCAATCAGAAAGGACTCCTTTTCTTAAAAGGGCATTTCGTGATCCACAGCCTCATCCCCCCACTTTTCTCAAAAAAAGTTGAGATTTTTATATCACTGGAAACCTCGATAATGTTTTATATGTACAAAATATTTCTTGCAGATTAATTCGTTTAGCAAAGATATCGTGAAATTTGAATTTCGTTCTGGTATACCAGAACGAAATTACAACGCATTGTCTATGGAGCAGTGTAATACAAATAATCATGCATAACTCGCAAACGCAAAATCAGAATCAACTGAAATTTTGGGAATAAGCTTTTTTCGTGGATATGTACTGAAAAATGTCATAAAAAGAGGATGCTAGGATCACGAAATACTCCTTTATTAAGTTCGGTCAAATACCAATCGCCCTTTGCTCACCAACAGAGTATTAAGTTGCAGGGGAAAATATTTATAATACAGGGCACACCGACATCGCCTGGCTAATAATTATTTGGTGCAGCAGAGACACTAAAATGAATACACGGGATCGATATATGTGAATTGCTATGCACGATTTTGATATCAGACGAAAATCTTCGGATACTGGGTTAGAAAATGATGAATATCTCCCGTAAATGATTTCGTCTCAAGAAACCAGATGTGGTCTCATACACTTGAAAATATGTGTCGAACAGATATGATAGTCGTTAGCGTGCGCTCTGAAAATTGGCCGTGCGCTTTGAACTCAACATTTGACCAAAACTCTAATTTTATATTGCGTTGGTCCTGTATGGACTACAGCGCAGCAGCAGGCTATAGCTGCACTCACTACTCAAGTGGAGGCAGTATAACCATTGACCGCAATGTCGTATACAAGCTTACTCACACAGCGAGAAATCAATTACCCCGGCTATTGTCAGTAGGGTAGCCTTAGTCAGGTCACTTCGCTAATTATGCATCTCATAAAGGTCCGAATAAAATGGCCATGGGTGGCTGATGTGGATTCAACCTACCATGGCGATTTCTACCATGAAGATATCGGGGCGATGACACTGTGCAGGGTGTCGACACTGTGTCGTGCGTACATCGCTGACATAAATGCAATGGTTTACGGCATACAGTAAAAAGGAACCTTGAAAATTAACCCATTGCATTGGCATTGGTCATTGACATTGCGCTAGATAGCTATTGCATCTTGAAACTATACAATTGAAAACTACAATGGCAGTGTCATCCCCCCACCCTGGTCATTCCCCCGGTCAGCCCATTGTTAATATAGTTGCCATGCCATTCATGCCACCCACCCGGGCCACCCACCTGATAGCTGATTCAGGTGTTTTCCTGTCAGCAGCATGTCAGCAGTCGACAGTCAGCTGTTATTTGTCACATGATATAGGAAATGACTCATAAGCAGGGAGCTACATATGGCTGACATTACTGCTGTGTATCTGTGTGTTAAAAAGAAGTTTAAATGTCAACCTTCTGTCAAAATAGGAAACACCATCAATTTGGAAGAAAAGTATAGCTGAGTAGAAATTAAACAAAAAATAATTTGTAAGAAAAACTCAAATAATTTTGAGTACATATATGATAATTATTAATATTTTCATTGATTTTGTTGCAAGTTCATGAACGGTAAGAAATAATTCTATAAAAAAGATCCGTTTGAACCTGCTACGTTTAAGCATACTCATTCCACAAACATGGCGGATAGGCGAGAAGAAAGCGAACCGCTCCTGAGTAACCAGGAGGAATCGGTCCCTACTGGGCCGATTATTCCTAATGTTCCAGAAATAACAGACCCCGGTAAGTTAAAGAATATTTCGGTGAAAATGTTGTGGTTAGAATCCAAGTAGTTACAGCGGTGTAAGCTTTGACGCAATGGGTTTAAAGTCCAAGCAAGTTCCGGGCGAAAATTAAATTCGTTCTTGTTTACTTTTAAAAATTCCTTTTAATTTTATCACATTATGATTATTTCATGATAGCATAAGGTTGGGGTTTAGTTAGGTTATACTAGCATCAGAATTAGGATAAGGTTTGGGAGTATGTTCAGTGTTAGCCTTTGGACGAAATAATCGGAAGTTCGGAACACCCCAAAAGCATCCTAGCAAGGGCACCAGACAAAACAAACAAAAGCTTGAAATTTAAAATAAACAAAGCATTTTAGATATTGCTTGGCCTTTTGGGTGTACAACCCCTGACCGTCATTCATCCATTGCCTGTTACTTCCCTATTCGGTGGGATGACAATTTTGTCATCCAGACTCATCCTTTAAGTTGTCGGTTTACAAACCGAGAGGTGACAAAACATGAAAAGACCTGTCAAAAGTCAAAACTGTTCCAGTCAATAATGCCCTCGCTCAGATTTGTCTGTTCCTACATTCCTACCTGACACGAAAGGGACGCTTAACATGCCATGAAAGTCTTGATGAAACAATAAAGTAATTTCGCAAAAGTTTTTATCAGGGATTCAGGGAAATCAACTTCTTATAAATTAATAATATTAATAATTTACCAAAGAAAGACATTAAGACAAATTGATATAATTTTCTGTGCTGAGAAAATTGACTGGAACTGAAAGGCCTTACCAAACTAGCATGTGCTAGTACAACAAGTCATAGTCATACCTATTTTCTCAATTTGAATATGACCGATTTTACTGTAATATTTGCGTCAATTCCCGATGTCATGATATATATGTGCCACATTTTGTAAGCTCTGATTGCCGATTACATAGACGAGTACAACTGGTATTAACCTATACGTCGAACAACTGAATACATGCACAACGTTATTTCACAACGCGAATTCACATGGTGATCCAGTGATCGAGTATAAATTCAGCATGACTTCTGCTTTCGCAGGTGCAATAACAATACGTGGACACAATCAGTGACATTTACACAATAAAATAATGAATTATTTATGACATGCATGGGCTGGATTTTACGATCGAGGTAAGGTTTTCGGCCCTCCCTGCGTGAATATCAATAGTTTTCAGCATCAAAGATACTTGCGATGACCAGTTTTTTGCGGACACTTTGATAACAGGTACCTTTTATAGGTCATAGGGTAGAAACGATAGTTGTACAATTGTACGAAAATATACATTTTGTTATAGGCCTAAAATGTTTACAAAAATATATTGGTCCACACGTTGTGCATGTATTCAGTTGTTCGACGTATACTCATGCATATTGTCCGTCTCTGTTGAAAAACTGGATCCTCCGAAGTAAAATCCATCATGACCACTTGAAATAAGCCTCCAGCTAAGGGAGTGTTCATAAATACTTTGGTGGGGTGGAATATGTGGGGGATTTTAAAAAAATTGGGTCCTAAAAAGGTGGTGATCAAAAAAAATTCAGTCCTTTTTAGGGGGGATCAAAAAATTTGAGGGTAAAATTCTGGGGTAAAACGTACGAGAAGGCATGTACATTCCAAAACTTGCACGCATGAATGTTTTGAAGTATTCATAAATGTACTCTCAAGCTTCAAATCAACAAAATGTGTGCACTTTAAAATTTGGGTGTAACACTATGACTCCAAATGAGTAATAACTCCAAACGGTAATTTTTAGCCAATGAGTTAATGACCATAGGCGTAGATTCCGGGGGATGGGGGGATATCCCTCCCCCAATATTTTGATAGGGGGGTGATCCATACAATCATCCCCCAAATGTTGACGCCTGTACCGTATATGGTTTCTGACCAAAATTAACCCCATATTTGGTAATTTTTTTGCACTTCGAGCAAATTCATTTCAGTTTTGTACCATATTTCACCAGTTTAGCTTCAATATGGCAATTTTTTTGCACGCTTAGCGTGCATTTGTACCATAAACTTATTTTGTCGGCAAAATGTGCTGGATTCACTGGACTTCTAATCAGTGTTGTAGTCAAGACCTCTATGTCCGAGACCGAGACCGAGACCAAGACCTGCCCGTCCGATAACGTGTAGCGGTGTCAGTAAAACACCCAACACCGCCACCGAAAATAAAACACCGAAATAACCGGGTCAACCGAAAATGAATGACTGGCATGTCAGGCTTCAGAACGTCACATGCAATCAATGATGGCAAGTGTAAACACCGTCGAAATCACCGTACTCGACAGACTGATTATTGATTTCTGCTTCACTTCTGCCGATCATTATAATAGAGTAGGCATGCCTCCTGTACAAACAAAGTAATTTGGGAGGCCAAAATACGCACCTTGAATTTTCAAATCTGAAAAAAACACAAAAAAACTTTGAAACCGCAAATTTGCGTTTTTGCCAAATAAATACCCCTTTCGTCATGCTCAAATCCTTGAAAGGCCTACATTTTTACCTCATAAATAAAGTTGCATTTCCTCACATCTCACAAAACATTTCTTACCTATTTAGATATATATATTTTCCACCAAGATCGTTGTTTATATCCTGGGAATTGTCTATCGTTGTTATTCTAAATTCTGAAATTATCAGGTAATTATCCTGGCACTAATTCTACCAAATCAAAACCGGGATCAAAACACGTGTACGGTACTTTCCCACACATCAAGCCGGTCTAAATATAGATTGGGGTTTGACCTGACCTAGATAATCTAGCGACCCTGGAAGCAAGTACCGTCAGCTGGACCCGGGAGCTGGACCAACTGAATGGATGAGAATATTTTTCGTTGTATTAAATATCCACAATAACAAGAGAAGTAAATAAGACACTCAGACATCATTTTAACATATGTGTTTCTTTCTTTTTTTCATAATACTATAAAAACAAAACTAACAAACAAACAAAAATGCTGTGATTATTTAAAAAAAAAATCTAATTCAAACCTGAGAATGGAAAACTTTGATTTAAAAACATTATACGCAAGCACAGCACATGACAGCAGTGCCATAAATTGAAATAAATAAATAGATAATCAAAAAAACCCAAAAAAAACAGATGAATAAATAATTAAATTACTAAAAAACGGCCTAATTTTTCAAGAAAACACGCAAGGCATTGTGAAATTGAGAAAAGAAAGATAAAGAAACACGGCAAGGACTCAATTTTTTTTTAAATTTCGTTAAAATCATGCATGGATTTATGATCACATTGCTACAAAAAAATCAATGTATCAAAATATAATAATAATAATAATAATAATAATAAATAAAAGCAAACTAATTAACAAAAGCTACGTAAACATGTTGAATATTGTGTTCTAAAAATTGATCATCATGCAGATGGACCTCATTAATACATTTAATTATTTGTCCGCCAGTATTATTTTTCAAAAGACAAACATTTCATATTTATAGAATATCGAGGTAAAAAGTTCCCCATACTTTAATTTCCCGGTCCCACACTCACAGCGGAAAGGTAGACTATTGCTCATGCTGTAAGAATTTTCCACTGTGGGAATTTTCCATATAAAACGACGTTTGTTTGCCTAATTAATTATTCATGAGCTCATCAATTGAAGCATTGGGATGTCTAGGGATTTTCCGTTCAAAAAAGGGGGAAATCCCTTGGTTTGTCTTGGTATATTACATTAGCTTTGTCACGCCTAATATTTCCATATTTGGGTATTGTTGACATCATCAAACAACAGGCATCCAAATCTGACCAATCACAATCAAGATCTCTAAATGATACTGGCGCCCGCCCTTGCTTACTAAATAAGTCAACCCCGCCATGTGGTCTTCTGTGGAATTTCCCTATCAGGGCCTGGCTTGGAGCCGGCCGCCAATGCATTTGAAACTTTTGAGTGACTGTTCGCCGTGACTAAAAACCATGCGCTATTTTAGCACTCTGTGAATGGTAAACAATGACATCGTGAAGAGGCTAGACGTGGACTGGAAGAATTGATAACTCGTGAATAATTTTCCGATTTTCAGAGCAAGTTTGCACTATTATTTTTAATTTATTTTTGTTTGTTTTTATTATGTGGGAAATGGTCTGGGAAAATCAAAGGAATATTTGAGTATTGTTTGACATTGTGATTTGAATCTTTTTGAGTGTGTCACTTTTTGGTGTTGTTTTTTTTTGCTCTCGTGGTTCATTTTATACCAGGGCGATTCTAGAGAGTTGTAGGATGTAATCGCCCATCGTGTGATGGATGCCACCGCGCGTGTCCAGGATCTTTTCATGCGGGGGGCTCAGAGGGGCTTTCAGAGTTATGCAGCAGGGGGCTTAATGGCTTAAAACGGCTGATTTTACATGATTTTTAACAAAGTGCGGGGAGCTACAGCACCCAAAGCCCCGGCCCCCCCGGACATGCCACTGAACGCTGCCTGTATTATAATAATGCTTTGTAATTGTAAACAGCTCATAATCAACACAAAATCGATTGCCGTGCATGAATACACGGTCTTGTCGGACGCTTTGAGAAATTTAGCGATCTCAAGAGTGATTCCAAGTAAGAACCCGGGGTAAGAACTCTCTTTTAAAAACATCAAAAACCGCCGATGGGCGACGGTGTTTAACTTACTTTTGAGAAACTTAGCGATACTCAAGTGTAATTCCAAGTAAGAACTCAATTTTAAAAACATCGTATTAAACATAAACATCAAAAACCACCGATGGGGACGGTGTTATTAAACTTAGTTTGGTGTCTACCAAACCATCAAAATTTTCGTGTACACGGTGTATAACGCTTTGATCCACCGTCGAGTGGGTGCTTCAATAGCACCGGTTTTTTTCGGTGTACCGAAACACCGCTACACGTTACCGTCCGAGATCGAGACCGAGACCAAACCTTCCGAGACCAAGACCACCCCTTCCGAGACCGAGACCTCTAAGTTCCAAGACCAAGACCGAGACCGAGACCTTGGTTTAATCCTGGGGGATACTCAAGTTTGGTTTGGGTAGGGGTGTGCAGCTGGGAATTTGAAAGGAGACCCATCAATGTACCAATTTTTCAAGAAAATGGACCCAAATTTAACAAAATGTGTCTTAATTTTTCCTCCAAATTTTGTGAAAATTTCAAAAATGTTGGCTATAGTGGAGGCAAAATTGAGCTATTTTCCGCGAAAATTTTGAAAAAAAAGGGCCCATCCAAATACCAAATTTGGTCTAGAAAAAAGGAGGTTATTGATATACCAAAAGGCTGAAATTGCTACCCATGTTTGCAGCACGTCCCCCATATGGCCATTTGTACTGAGTACCCCACCCCAGCTTAATCAGAGTGGCGGCGGAAGTATTAGCATTTTTGATTATGAAATAAAATTTAAAGCTCACATCCGAACATGCTCACTTTTGAGTCATTTATAACTCCACATATTGTTAAATCCCTAACCTCATACATGTCAGTATCATAAAAATGATTTCTGCATCTTTATTCTTAACAATTTCTTCAACATTCATTGAAATTTAGGGTAAGGAAAAAGTAATGATCAACAACAGAAAGTCAAATCTTTTTCTTCAGGTCTCGACAGGTCTCGAACTAAAAAACGTCCGAGACCAAGACTTTTGAGGTCCGAGACCGAGACTTTTGAGGTCCGAGACCGAGACCTTGACATCGAGACCCGAGACCTGCAAAACCAGGTCTCGAGATGGTCTCGAGACCGAGACCTACAACACTGCTTCTAATTTTCTCCGCCCCAATGTCAAAAGTTATTTATTTTCTCGGCTTTGTAGTGTCCATGGACCTAGACCTAAATGCCAGGATCATTCATGGTTGATCTGAAAAAAAAATTGCATGATGTTTTGTGTTTTTAATATGAAAATTTATATTTTGTATTCATGTCATACTCTACAGGGTGTAACAATAAAATGTGTACAATTTTGAAAATAGAATGACACAAGTATGCCGCTTATTTTTTGGTTTGATTATTTATATGGCTATCAAGATAATTTCTTTAGCCACCAGCTAAGCTTTGTTCCAATAAAATCGACGATATACAAGTGAAGATATGGCCAAGTGTGTAACCTAGTCTTAAAACAGCTTGGGCCACTTTTGTCTAAGTGTTACAAAAGTGACTGAATAGAGTTGAACCATGGCCCAGTTGGACGATGCTAATAGGTAGTTTTAAACAATGGGGTATTCGAAGTGGTAGAAATGATTACATAATAGAATATCTCCTTGAGTTTTTGAAACTAAGCACTGACATAACAACTTCATTTACTAGAAATCGTGGCTGCAGCTCAACAACTTCAACCCCAATTTACGTTGGAAGTGCGTGTTTTTATGGTTGTGACATTCTTCGGTAGCACATGGAGTCAAGCAGAAACCATAAGATTGTTTAAATAGCTCATTTTCCAAACTCACGTCTTCCATTAAGGCATACAATTACATATAACTATGAGAAGTATGTAGAATTTGTTAACAGAAATGCTGGCAATAGTGGTCGCCCCAGAACAGCTAGAAGCCCAGCTGAACTTAATTTCAAAATTTTATTGTTTTGTACTTACGGATGCAAAAACTGTTCTCAGTTTTACCAATGATATCTCAGGGATATGAGAAATTACTTTATTTATAAGATATTTTGAAAGAAACTTCATGACTTCATTTATATATTTTAAAGAAATATCATAATATGATTATTAGGTTCATGTTAATTATATGAAGAAACACCACTTATAATTCTTTTGTGTCAGGTGTTTGATGTTTAATGCACGATAAGCATATCTACGCGGTTCAAACTTGATATGCGCAAACATGGCAAATGTGGCCCAACACGTTTTCTGGACGATTTAATTAATCGAACACTACTTTTGAATCCAAGCTAGTAAAGAAACCAACTAAACATCTTCCTTTAGCCAAGATATTACTGATTGTATTGCATATAACATTTGTGCCATAACTCTTTTAGTTTTTTCATGAGAAGTCAAAATGCAATTGTATAAATTTTATTGTTACACCCTGTATATCAAAATGCATTGAATTTTAATTTTTTTTTTTTTTGGAATTTGGTACCCGGCATGGAATTTCCTGCCCGGTACTAGGCTACCCAGGCGGGACTTGAATTCACGGGACTCAGTCCCAACCTTACTAATTATTCACTAATTTCATCAGATTCTTGCTTGATGATGCACTTATGGGTGTAATTATGTTGTATTTACCACGAAAATGTCATTACTCCATACTAAGGCTGGCATTTTCGGGCGGGCTCGCAGGTACCGGCCCGAGATTACATTACCCGGGCAGGAAATACCCTGCCTGGGTGCCCGAAATTTTTTTAAAAAACATGGTCAATCATGAATGATCCTAGCATTTAGGTCTAGGTCCAGGGACACTACAAAACCGAAAAAAATAAATAACTTGCGCTGAATGCAGCGTGCAAAAATTACCGAAAATGCCAGGCCTACTCCATACTCGTTAATCCCTCCTTTCTACAGGAGCACCATCGGGAAATTTAGCCCGATTTTAAAGTTTTTTTCACTGAAAATTCACTTCCAATAAATAAATGCCCCCCCATTTTGAAAAATTACAAACAATACGGTAGGTCCAGTGGTTCTCCAAAGTCGCTGAAAACTTTGAAAAAAATATAAAATTTTTTTTTTTTTTGTATTTTCGGGTACCCGGATTCCCGCCCGAAAATTCAATCGGGTACCCGAGTACATAATTACCCGTTAGTTGAGAGCCTTAATATCTTATACGATTCATCATTGAATACAAACTACGGAATTATAATGCATCATTTTAGTACCGTAAGTTTTGTGTTTAAACGATCGCTGTAGGGTTGATTGTTTTCTGATGATTTTTGACACTTTGACATGGAATTGAATGGTGCAAAACAGTGGAAGTGAAACTACATTTAATAGTCGGCAATAGCTGTGGTGTACCGGGCGCCGAATGCCGATTTTGTTCTTGCACATCGGCCAGTCATTTTGCGATTGAACAAGGTGCAAAAGCCTTCGGAAAGGTGATATAGAAAATTGGGGAAAAGGGTGGAAAAATGTAGGCCTATTCACAGTGTTCGATTTTCATCTATTTTTTTGTAGCAAAAATTGCTACTCACTTTCAGATTTGAGTAGCAATTCCAAAATTTTGAGTAGCAGTTTGTTTTCACCATATTTTATCGATTTTTTGTATTTTCTTGTCTTCTCACAGATTACTCAATCCCGGTACTCAATGCTTAAACAAATAGACAAAAATCAAGCACTGCATGGATACCATCTTTAGGCCCCTATTGGAAAAGAGAAAGACCTCACCTTCTGGGAAAATCCACCTTATTCTAGTTACATTGCCCTTCCCATCCATGGATCTGATGTTTTGAAATTGCAACAATAATTTACATACCACACCCATGCATGGAAAACTGTAACATTTGTTAAGCTTAATATTACTGGGTAATTTTGTCATTTGGAAGGAAATTTACTAGATGATGTGAAACTTTACCATATAATGCGCCGGTTAACATAGTAGAGAGGCAACGTCCCGGGCAACGTTATGCAATTGCAATTGCAGACCGAATGTGGTTCAAAATTCGGCACCTAAACTTCCTAAGCTGATTATCATGTGCCCTTTCTAAACGCAAATTTTCCTTCAGTAATCAAGAGAAGTCCTACATTTTTGAGTAGAGGAAACTCACTTATTTGCTAGCTGAAGCATTAAAATAATGTGAGGAATCTATGAAATCCTAAAAATCTTGTGTAGTTTTGGAAGATTGTCACCAAGGACACACGATATTTCCGTCTCACCACTGAACTATACACCCATATAATATAAACATTGCTACTGTATCCTGTATCCTGTATCCTGTATGGGAGATCCCGCCTTTTGTTCAGGCGCACCGCTGATATAGCGTAAAAAGTTACATGTAGAACAACAATTAACAATTGTCACTGGTTTCACCACAGTTCACCGACCACCACCAATAAACATTCAATTGTTAGGCTCACTGCACACCTCCAGGCAAGGGAAAGTTCAGGTGAGGAGCAATAATGCAGATGCAACGGAGTATGAGTTTACATGTATGATAATATTGAGCATCTGATTAGGGTCATGCAAAAATGTGAGTTTGTGAGAGCCCTTGCAAGGGGCATGCATTATTGTGGATGCCTAACTGCAATACAACATGTATGTCATTGGGATTATGCAAAAAGCACAATAGTACAAACACTGGCACACTTTAGGGGATACAATAAATACCATATAACGTGCTGGGGTGCATGAATAAACACAGGAACCACAATTAAATAAATATAAATATGAGTCAGTACATGGCATAGAAATATACAATGAACCTTATTCATGTAAACATGATAAAACATACATAGAAATATAAGTTCAGCAAACATTAGAATACACAAAGGGTCAAATTGGGTGTCAGGAAACATAGGTCTCCAGACTTTAAATACGATGCATATAAGAACACTAAGGTTTAGACAGGTTCTCCAAGAGCATGCTACGTTGTCTGTGGGCGCTTGAAGCACAGCTTCCTGCTAATAGGTTCCACAATTTCAGCAAGTTGAAACTCTGAAGTCATGGCCCTTCTAATAACTTGATGGGAGCAGTCCAGAATGAGCTGGAGCAGAAGATTCTGGTTGCTGAAGACTGTGTCAACTTCACTTTGAGAGCAGATCATGAGCAGCTCGTGCTTAAGCAGTTTCATGTAGTAAGATCTCTGTTGGTTGAGTTCGGTGCATCTGATAAGAAAGTGACATCTGTCTTGGGTTCTATCTCACACATCAGACAAGTGTCATTGGTCTTGTACTGGTTGAACTTAGCTCTGTTGCACTGGAGCACATATGTATTGGTAAGCAGTCTGGCTTTGATGCTGGCATGAGTCGCCTCACGGGGTTAGTGGAAAGAGCTGTCCATACTTGGTGTGGGTGGCCTATTTGAAAGTTGCTAGTGTTAATATGGTTAAGAGATGATTTCATCTGTGCTTCACTTTGCATGTTTTCATTCCAAACAGCACTGATAGCTCCACTGGTTTGAGAAGTCCACTTGTTTTTTCTTGGGGGTTAGCAATGACATCATAGATTGATGGTAAATGATACTTGTTAAGCACTTTCCTCACCTTCATAAACCATGACCTGCTGTTGAATGATTTAACAGCAAGTTGCCTGATAGCGAGTTCTCTTTCAGTGCAGCTCATATCTCTAGCAATGCTTCCAAAAAGTGAAAGAATGGCAGCATCAACACAGGCTTCGACTGGTTTTGCACCTAGTAGGCCATAGACGGCAGCATTCGCAGGGGCTGGTGACTTTGGCAAAAATTGAAGTTGCCGTAGTATCTTACGCTGAAACTTCTCAAGTTTGTCGATATCGGCCTGCTTGTAGCAAATGGCATCAAGACCGTACAACATTCTAGGTAGGGCATAAGTTGACCAGATGTGGTGAGATATATGTGGTGCAAGGCCATTCCTTCCATGGAGCCCCGCACCCATTAATGCATACATAGTTCTTCTAGCCAGTTGGACTCTGGCATCAACATCAAGAGTGTTACTAGTATTCCGGCAAATTCCTAGATGGGCCGTTTCATCATTGTAAGGGATAACTTCACTGTCTATTTCTAGGTCAGCCTGCACATTCACATTGAAGGAGATTGTAGCACTCTTGGATGCATTTATTTTATATCGGTGATCGTCAGCATAATTGTTGACTAGGTCTAGCGCAACTTGTGCATCAGTGAGAGAGTAAGACAGTACCACCATGTCATCTGCACATGTGGGGGCAGGAATGTTGACTGTGCCGATCTGATGACCCCTGTGCTGTTCATACAGTTGGTCGAGGAGTCTATTGGTAAACACTTTGTAGATAGGAGCAGATGATACGCCTCCTTGTCTGACACCTTGCTGAATTTTGAAGCTGTCAGAAATGAATCCGTTCCATTTGACAGAGGTCACTGGATTTGAGTATAACTGTTTAAAGGTCAGCCATAAATCTCCGTCAGCACCGGCTTCATAGAGTTCGTCGAGAAGAATCTCATGGTCTACCACATCGAACGCTTTGCTTACGTCGAGGAAAGTTGTATAGAGCGGTCAAGTGCTTCATTAATGGACTCGGTTAACAGCATTGCAGCATTCGAGGGTGAGCAGCCTTGTGTAAAGCCACATTGCATACAGTTCTGCTTGGGAGCTAAGATTGGATTTGCTCTCTTCAGCCAGGTTTTCTCCATGAGCTTTCCCATAATTGGTGTTACTGTAATGCCACGGTAGTTATCAGCAAGTGTTTTGTCTTTTTCTTCTTAGGGATAGGTGTCAACACTCCATTCAGTAGGTAGTCGGGGACAAAGGTTGTATCCAGCATATAATTGATAATGCTTGCAAGTACTTTGAGGACACTAGGTCCGGCATGTTTTAGATGTTCAGCTGTTATGCCAAAGCAATCTTGGATTTACCATTTTGAACGTTGCAATAAGTTTTGGATTTCTCCAGGTGTTATTGGTTTAATCTTTTGCTTACTGCCACGGGCTTCACTTTCGATCAATGACACCTTGAACTTTGAAGTTTCTTTGAAGTTGTTGTTGAAGTTTGCATCATCTTTGGAGACTGCAAGTTGGCTAAAGTGCTTCCTGAACCCGTCACAGATATCATCAGGCTCGGTTAGTTCTTCACCATCTATTTTTAGCAGACTAGTTGGAGCTGCTTTCTCAGCTCTTTGCATTTTGACAAGTTTGTGGAATAGCTTGGTGTCATTAGTATCAGCCTCCATGATATCAGAATAGTGCTGCTCTTTGATAGCTCTATTGGATCTTCGTATTTCGGATCTAAGCTCTCTTTTGATTTCTTTTCTCGCAGTGACTATAGGATGTGTTTTGAGTAGGGGTCTCCCCTCTTCCTTCCAATAATGGTGCATCATTTTGCAGTCCTTCACAAGTTTCCCAATTCTTGTATTCCAAACCTTGAGTCCTTTCCCAGACTTCTTGTGCTTACTAGGTGGTTTTGTAAGACTGTCTTGGAAGGCCTTAGTCATATTATTGGTGAGAGAGTTTATCAGACGCCTGAGGTCTTCATGAGTCTCAATTCGCAGATCAATCTGGGCACTGTTGGTGGTCATAATTTCGTTATATTTGTCCTTATCCACCTTGGTCCAGTCAATTCTGGGAGCTGAATATCTGTTGATTTTACGATTGCGCTGTGATGAGGAGTTGGTCAAAGTCGCTTTGTTGCAGCTGTACTTTAGTGTAGCATGCACTGGTTCATGATCAGATACGTTGTTACAGTTGGCATCATTTGGTACGTTCGCATTGATCTGAAGAAGGCTTTGGTGCTCCTTGGCAATTAGAAGGTAGTCAATTTGAGAGACATCAGTTCCATTGACATGGAAAAAGGTGTCCATAGCAGGTACCTCAGTAGATACGTTATGATTGTGGCAGAACTTCTTAAGAAGGTTATCTCTGGAATTAGGTGGCACTCTAGTCAGTGATGCGTTGAGATCACCCATCATTACAATAGCATGTGTGTCGCTATACTTGTTGTAGATTTCGCTAATTTCATCTAGGACAGACTGGTAATCATCATCAGCATAGCTTTTCCCTCTGCAAGGAAGGTAGGCATTTATGAGACAGTAGGTCACAGTACTGGTGCTAAGTTCAATGCAAATCAACCTGTTACCACCATCGGGCAGCAGTCTAGTATTGCCATCCAGCTCAATCCTCCAAAAGAAGGCCACGCCTCCGTATCCACATGGTTTTTGGAAGGGGGATATTGGGTTATCATCGTCAACAGATTTCGCTGCAGCTCTGAAATTTGCATCGAGTTCATGTAGCTTCTGCTGCTCGAAATTAAACAACCAATGCTCCTGTATAGCAAGGATATATGTTACCTTCAGGATGTCTTGTACGGCGATGGTGTTGGCATTGATGTTATTTACATTGAAGGTGATGATTTGGATGTCTTTTACATTCTGCAATGGTAGTTTTGGTGCCATGGTGTTACCTGGGAGGCTCTGCCCATTCCTAAAAAAGGCTTTTTAGGAATTGCGCCAGTTGCAGGAGTACATCCTGCTGTAGGTTGACTGAGAGTTCTACTACTTAGGTTCATATTGTTCATTCTTCCATGAGCATGTTTGCTGGTAGAGGCTCGGTTTCTTGCTTGTCTATAAGAGTCCGCATGTTCCCTACCGTTGGCATCTTGATATTCTCCGGCCGGTCCCATTTCCATGCCAGGTTGGTTTTACATCAGACAGGAATCTTGGTCGATTCGTTCTTATACTCCGACTATAGGCTTCACGCTTCATGATATCTTTGCTCATTGGTTCAGCATCTTTGTTAACTCTAGTACTATTCATTGCAGAAGTCGTAGGGTGCTTATTCTGATTTGTGCTGTCATGAGCAGGCTGAAAGGAATTCAGGATGTAATTCTGCTGGTTATTTCGCAAAAGACCCAGCATGCATCAGCGGTAGCAAGACGTGTTCTGGAGACGTCCGGTCTTATTTTTCGTCTTTTTTAATGGAATACGGTGGAAATGTAGTCTAATTGTTGGATATATATCTGCATAAGTGTCTCGAGCTTCTAAAGAAACTATAAAACATGTCGAACGGGCGAAAATCCGGAAAGAAACACAAAAGACATTCATCAAGTCGATCCAGCACAGGTGAAGAGTTTGCGAATTCGGAAACCGTAACAAGTAACGAGTCTCCGGTGTGCAGTGAAAGATACGGCATGGCGACTCACGAAAGAACAACTCGATATAATTATGAAAAAACTTGAGAAGCTCGAGATACTTGACACAATCAATAAGCGGCTAATGGATATGGAGAAGGATATTCACGAAGTTAAGTCCAAGGTGGCGGAATTAGAAGAAGGATTAGAAGAAGCTGATGCTTCTATTAAGGACTTGACTGATGGGAAGGTAGACAAGAAAGACTATGACAAGCTGGAATCACAACTCGAGGATTTGGCTAACAGAGCAAGGAGGAACAATCTGGTATTCATAAACGTGCCTGAAGGCGTTGAACAAGGTAATAATAAATGTGCTGAACTTATTAAGACGATTATTGCTACGCACCTTGAACTTGACCTGGATGATAATGATATAGAAAGAGCTCATAGAACCCCAACGCATCTTACGGCCCCAGAGCCAATCCCAGGCCAATTCATGTGGCATTCCACGCCTTTACTGTGAGACAGAAAGTGATTAAGGCTGCTAATCTGTTAAAAACTAATCCTTATCCCGATGGCGAGGCTCAGCGTAAACTTGTGATTACGGAAGACGTCACCCCCACGCTGCACATTGAGCGTGCCAAGTTGTGGAAACTTCGAGAAAACTTTGGAGGAGAATCCAGCTAGAAAGGCCTTTGTAAATTACCCATCGTCGCTCAAAGTAATAGAACCAGATGGATCCGTAAGGCGGATAAATGCAAAGAACATTGAGTAATTGTTTCCAATATGATTCGGACTATCCGGATAAATACTGCATGCATGCAGAAAGGTAAACTTTAGGAAAACACAGGATTTGACTTTGTTTACAAACAGTTAACTGTGGTTTCATGGGTGTTTTTACCATCTTAAGCCTGCATTAATTTGTTTTTTTGTTTGGTATGTTTTGCAAACTTCTGTTTAAGAATCCTTATCTGTGTGTTTTTTGTTTTTTTGTCAACCCAAAAAATTTCAAGATTAAAAATCGTTACCTGATATATGTTTATTTAAAATATTTTCTGAATTTTTTCATGATTAATCTAAGATTTTGTACATACAATGCCAAAGGCTTAAGAGATGGTAAGAAACGTTCCACTGTGTTTTCGTGGCTGAAGAACAAAAAACTTAATGTTTACTTTTTGCAAGAAACGCATAGCACTCGTTTTGATGTTAATGCGTGGAGTGCACAATGGAAAGGCACATCAATATGGAGTCATGGAACTTCAAATAGCAGAGGTATTGCCATTTTATTTGATGAAAATTATGACTGTGACATTATAAAAAACTTGTCGACCAAGATGGGCGTTATATAATTGTGGATGTTAAAAATTTTGATGTTATATATACATTGGTCACTGTTTATGGGCCAAATAGAGACTTGCCGCTTTTTTACAGAGAAGTGGACAATGAACTTGATAATTTTTGTTGTGACAATATAATTTATGCCGGTGATTTTAATCTTGTTTTAAATGTGGCTTTTGATAAGAAAGGTGGTCGCAAACAAACAAATTTTAAATCTCAAGAAGAGATTCACAAGTGTATGGCCAAAAGGGATCTGGTTGATATCTGGCGTTTGAATAACCCTGGTAAGATGATGTTTACTTGGAAATCAAATCACCAACCACCTATCATGTGTAGATTGGATTTTTCCTGATTAGTACAGGTTTAAAGAATAAAGTTAAAGATTCTGGGATTCAACATGGTCTAAGATCAGATCATTCTTTGGTTACGCTTTCTTTATATGGTAACGAAAGCAATCATAGTAAAGGAATGTGGAAGTTTAACACCTCCCTCTTACAGGACACTGAGTATACTAATTTGATACATGCGTAATTAAGGATATTTGTTCAAACAATTCAGAGGCATGTCCTGATATTCTATGGGAAACTATGAAATGTGTTATTAGAGGTGAAACAATTAAATATGCAAGTCAGAAGTACAAAAATATGAATCAAGCTGAAAAAAGTCTTGAAGGTGAAATAAATGATCTTGAGCATGCATATGTTAATAATCCAAGTGTTGATCTTAGAAATAAAATTGAGACCAAGAAACATAACCTGGAATTCATCTACGAAGAAAGAGTTAAAGGTGCAATGGTCAGAAGTAAAGCAGATTGTATTGAATATGGTGAGAAAAGTTCAAGTTCTTTTTCAATCTTGAAAAATCACGTGTTAAGAGGAAATCTGTCGAAAAAATTGTGTTGGATGATGGTTCCATTATTATGGATGATAAAAACATTCTTGATGAATTAAAAAAATTTTATTCAAACCTGTTCTCGACAGAGTGTGAGGATGAAAACTATATTGATACAGGTATCTTAGAGTTGGGAATACAGCCTGAGGACATTCCTAAAATCAGTGATGACCAGTGTAATTTATGTGAAGGTATTCTTTCTCTGCATGAATGTTCTGAAGTGTTGAATGATATGCAGAATGGTAAGAGCCCAGGCTCTAATGGTTTTCCAATTGAATTCTTTAAGTATTTTTGGAATGACATCGGCCAAATTGTCGTTAACTGTTTCAATTACTGTTTTGAAAAGGGATGTATGACTGATGAGCAGTGTAGAGGAGTCATCTCATTAATTCCTAAAGAGGGTAAAAATCATGATCAAAAAAAAATTGGAGGCCGATTAGTCTTCTCAATGTAGACTATAAAATAGCAACCAAAACAATTGCAAATAGGTTGAAGAAAGTACTTCCTTCTGTAATCTCTAATGATCAGACAGGCTTTTTAGCAAATAGGTACATAGGTGAGAATATCAGGCTGGTGTTAGATATGATTGATTATGCTGATATTAAAAATATTCCAGGCCTACTCTTATTTTTAGATTTTGAAAAGGCATATGATAAGTTGGAGTGGAATTTTGTTGAAAAATGTATTAACATGTTTGGGTTTGGTGAGAGTTTGAAAAAATGGATTTCTCTTTTTTATAAAAATATTCAAAGCTGTGTTATTAATAAGGGTTTTGTTTCACCATATTCTGAATTAACACGTGGTCTGCGTCAAGGATGTCCCTTGAGTTGTTATGTTTTTATTCTTTGTGCAGAAATTCTTGCAATTGCCATTCGTAAAAATGATAATATAAAAGGGATTGAAGTTAAGGATTCTATTTCTGTCAAATTAACCCAATTCGCAGATGATACTACCTTAATTTTGGACGGATCTGAAAACTCCTTCTGAGTTCAGTGGAGACCATCAAAAATTTGGCAAAATTTCCGGTTTGGTTGTTAATTATTCAAAATCGTCCATTTTAAAAATTGGTTCTTCAAAGAATGAAGACGATATCTTGATTCCTGGCACAAAATTTACTTGGACCAAAGGCCCAATAAAATTTCTTGGTGTGAATATTTCTTTGGATAAACAAGAGATGTTTAATTTAAACTATGAAAGTCAATTGCATAAAATGAACACAGTTTTGAATATTTGGTCACAAAGGGTCTCACCCCAATTGGCAAAGTTGCCATTATTAAGTCGCTTGCAATGTCCCAGCTTACTTACCTTCTTTCAGTGTTATCTAACCCCCCTGATGCTTTTCTTAAGAGAGTTGAGAAACTATTTTTTAAATTTATTTGGAATGGTAAACAAGATAAGATTAAAAGAGAAACAATGTATAATAAAATTGAAGATGGTGGTTTGAACATGACTAATATATTTCTTTTTAAAGAGGCAGTTAAAATATCTTGGGTTAAAAGGTTCATGAACCCAGATAATAATGGCAAGTGGAAATTACTTTTTGCTAGAGAACTTGACAAAATTGGTGGGTCCGGAACAAGTAACTGGTTATGGCAGTGCGAGCCATCTAAGATTTCTGATTTTAAATGTCACACAAGTAATGACTTTTGAAAAATATTTTGGAAGGCTGGTTTAAATTGCGTGCAGAATATGATGTTACAAACAAAGTTATTTGGTTTAATTCTAAAATTAAGGTGAACCGAAGTGTGTTTATTACCGTAGTTGGAGTTTAGATGGTGTGAACTTGTTATCAGATTTAATTGAAAATAATCAATTTATGACTTTTGAGGGTTTTAAAAAAGCATCCCAATGTGAAGTGTAACTTTATTCAGTATTATGGTATAATTAGGAGCATCCAGAATGCACAGTGCAAGGTTTTTTCAATGAATGATAATGAGATGAGTGACTGTCTGTTGACTGAACTTTGGAATACACAAAGAGTTTGCAAATTTGCATATGAAAAGCTAAGACAGCAGGCATGCCCCACATCACAGGCATTCTGGAATGCCAGGGTAAATGATTTTGTTGTACCAGTACCTATTGAAAATTGGAATGAGATATATACTATGGCTTTTACTAGCAGTATCGACACATACACAAGATATTTTCAATTTAGATTTATTCATAATATTTTAGCGACAAACAATTTTCTTTACAAGATAGGATTAAAAGAAACAAATTTGTGCAGTTTTTGCAAGACAAGTATTGAAACCACTAAACATCTGATGTGGGATTGCAATTTCTCCAACCTTTTCTGGAAGGAAATTATTTCCTGGATAAAAATGATCTTCATCTTTTCATAAACCTTACTTTCAAAATAGTTTGTTTTGGTTTGCTTAACGAGGAATTTGATTGTTTCAAAATTTAATTATTCTTTTGGCCAAGCGCTACATTTATAGGTGCGGGTCGAGGAAAAGCCTTTGAGCATTTTGGTGGTTACATCGTGGGTCAAAACTTTTGAGAAGTCAGAGAGGTTTATTGCTGTTAGAAATAATAAGTTTGCTAAGCACACAAAAAAAATGGGAGCCTTTGATAATTTGATTTTGGAGCTGTAACCCTTTATTTTATTAATTCAGGAACTGTACATTTAAAAAAATTATTTTTGGGCTTTTTGTCATGTGTTGTGTTATTTTGTTGCAAGGTACATGTACATTGTATGTTGTATGAATTATGAAACTCTTGATTTGTAATTACATTTTATGAATACAGTCTATAGTTAAAGTTTGTTTCCTTTATATTATAAAGTGCTTTACTGATTACATGTATGTATCTTGCTTGTTTATGTGTGTAGGGTTTGATGGTTTATTTTGTATGTTTTTTCCCCATCAAACCCAAGTACAGGGAATAAAATACGAAAGAAAGAAAAAAAAAGAAGTCGTAGGGTGCTTATTCTGATTTGTGCTGTCATGAGCAGGCTGAAAGGAATTCAGGATGTAATTCTGCTGGTTATTTCGCAACGCTGAATGACTCGGTGACTTGCCGCTTTGTCTCTAGCCTTTGTATGGCATTGGGGTTGGCGTCTATGCCGCTTACTGGTCTGGGCATTGTAGCCAGAAGGTCATTATTATCAGAGGTTTGAGACATGTTATTTCCATGTAGGTTCATCATCTTGCTGGTTGGAAGGATGGAGCTAGAAGGTTGGTCATATTTTTGCTGTTGTTCAGTAGCTATTCTTGCACGACATCTGCGCAGTAATTTCTGTGCAAGAAGTTGAAGTTCTTCATGGGTGGGTAGTTTGTAACTGGTTGATGATGCTAATTGGCACACTTTCAGTCCGTTGACAGTATTATTTGCATCAGTGCTTGGACTGGTTTTATTACTTGTGTTGGTAATGTGTGAGAAACATTCTGCAGCGGGTATACGTGCTGAGTCAATCAGATGATCACTTGGGTAGCAGTTAGAAGGCAGCTCATGATAGCGTTGGCTCACAGCATAAGGGTCCACTGAAGTTCCACTTTCATTCACACCTGGTGCTTGTTTGACAACATGCCTGGAACTATCATTTCTATTGCTACTAGCATGAGTTATCCTGCTATTAGTGCTTGGTATAGTTGTTGGGGGGTATCCACTGTCACAGTGCAATTGCATTTGATGAGTACATGCAGTTTGGCATTGACAAATGTTTGCGTTAGCCATACCTTCAAGTTTGATCACTCTCTGTTTTAGTAGTTCAAACTCCAAGTTGTTAACTCTTTGGCTGAGATATGTGAGCGAATCTACCTCAGGCCTTGAGTAGGTGGTTTTCTGTTCCGTATGATTAACGCTTTGGTCCTGAAGCTCAGGTTGTTCTACAGTTTGCGCAGCAAGTCTGAGTTTGTACAGGCGTTCGTTTTCCTCAGCCTTTCTTATTTTCTCCTCAAGCTGACATATGTAGGACTGAATATGAGAGACTTGTTTATTTCTATCGGTGATGTCAGCAGTTTTCTTTTCAATCTCCTTTTCTCTGTGGGAGAGTTTTCTTTCCCATGATTTCAGTCTCTTCTCCTCTACTTCAAGGAGTATTTTCTGCTGGGCGTCATTTTTGCTGGTAGATGTGGAAGGTGTTTTCGGGTTAGGTTGCACATCTGAAACCATCTTGGCTGTAGCATCACTTCTAGTAGTGTTCACTTTGGTTATGGGATGATTATAGTCATGAGCAGGTTTCTTATTTTGGGTGATAGTTGCAGTGGTCTTCTTTTTAACTTCCTTTTCCTTCATTGCGAGTCTTTCTTCACGAGCTTTAAGTCTTTTTTTTGCTTAAATTCGCAAGAAATTCCAGTTCCATTTTCTTATTGGTAGACAGTGCTTGGGGTGTTTTTTTCAGTTGCTTGGTAAAGACAGTAAGGCTTTGCTGTTTGTGATTGGTGCTACTTCTGTGATGTCATAAATGAATATGCATGTTTTTTGTTATCTGGTAATACATGGAAGTATGTAACACAACATGTCATTTGCATAAAATTTGCATATAAGGGAGGATACTGTATTTCGTTTAATGGCGTAAACATCACGATTTGGGGACTTTTGGGTCATATTTTTGTGGATGATTTTCTTGGAAATGGAATTTATGGAGACATTTTGACTTTGACAAATGGTAACTTGCAAATGATGGTATATCAGCGTGGTTCACGGTGCAAGTAGGCATTTTCCCCAATTTTTTTGGATCGCATTTTTTGCTACTGGTCTGTGTAGTTGAGTAGCAGTTTGTAGAAAATGACTCGCATTTTGCGATGCGAATCCAGGTAAATCGAACACTGCCTATTCACCATCGAAGTGGTTACGTAATTCCCTTGGTTACCGGATCACGCTATTTTGGTATGCCTTCGAGTGCCATATACTTTACGTGGTGATTGTTTCGATCGTGGTTCACTACTCAAGTGCGTGATCTCGTTGACATAGTAACATTACGTAACTTCGATACTGAATTAAGCTGTAAAAAATGCTACACAAAACTGTGAAAATGCTATACAAACATATTTTGCATAGCATTTTTTTGCTAGATATGCAAAACATTTACACTAATTCCAACACTGTAGACTAGATGCACTATCTAATCCTGCACATCATGACACTCCACCCATTGAATCTAAAGTGACCTCAAGAAGTGAAGTTACAAGCATTTGAATACACAAAGGTCCAGTTTTAAAAGTGGCAAACTGGCCTATTTAAAAATCCATGGATTAGACTTCTGGTTTGACAATGGTGGATGGCTAATTTATGCTTGCCTTTTTTTTTATCTAAATTTAAAACAAAAGTAACAAAAGAAAAATGAAACAAAAGAACTGAAAAATGAAATAAAAGTTGTGAAAAGTACAGAGAATAAAAACTGAAATAAAAACTTACTGCAAAAATAAAACTTGACTGAAGAAACTGTGTTGATAATGAGCTTTTAGAAGAATCACATTTCATTTTAATCATGTTTTTTACTACTTCCTTGTTTATTTGTTTATGCAACAAAACAAATCATATTGCTGTGAGAGTCAAATAATACATTGTTTCCATGGCAGCTAAATCCCAATCATGTCTAGCATTGCATTCAGGAAAAAATAGTTATCAGTGGCTGTGAAATTGAAAATTTTCACTTGTACATTTTTTCACTCCACGAGTCCACAATTTTGATATTTTTCCCTGTAATAATTTTCACTTGATGTATGCATACTGAGTGCAATTTAAATGTAATTATTTCGACCATAGGAAATTAATTAAATTGGTTACGATTCCCTGCCGCTCGAAAAAGTTTTGCAGCAAAATCATTAAAATTTATTTACTTATTTTGCATGATAAGCGATGCATCCTCTGTCCATCACTGTCTGGAACACTATTAGTTAGTGCCCCATCATTTGACAAAATTGTGTTATAAAGAAGTTACTTCTAATAAATGGCGACTCCAACTGTTGATCCACAAATGATGGGCTAGTCGGTTTCACTGCAGAATTACAGTTTATATGCATATGGGGACAAGAAAATAAGATGATATTTTTCTAAATAAATGGAATCTCCACCAACTTTTTTATTCTATAATTCTTCTAGAGGCCAAATAATATTTTGGGATGAGGGTCTGAGCTTTGTTCGATCAGGTACCCCTAACCAAATAATTATTATTCCATGACCCTAGAGCACTTAGCAGTAAATATTTATTGTGCAAAAATTTCTGGAGACAAAAATTTTTTATTGGAATGACACACTCTGCTATCATTTCCTGTGTAACTTACCCTCTTTTCCTGTAGAATATCAAACCCCCCTTCTTATTACGAAAATGGAGTATTATGACACAAATGTTAACCTGTATAATCCAATCTATGTTTATTCCTTCACAGATTTACCACCACCGCCGCTTGGCAGCATACCCCCTCCAATCCTACCCGGTGAGCAGCCCCCTCCCTACTCACCCACCACAAGCCCCCAGGGTGGGGTGCCTATGATCAACTGTCGCGTGTGTCAGTCGATGATCAACTTAGAGGGACGTCTGCATCAGCATGTCGTCAAGTGCGGTGTTTGCCATGAGGCTACGGTGAGTACAAGTCTTTTTATTTTACTACTTTTTTTCTTAGCAAAGTAAGTGTTTTTTTGCCCTTGTTGAAGTAATGGAAACAACAACTTGACCTCTTTTGTGTGACCCTCTCATTTTTTATTTCATTATAATGAAGTGATGAAATTTTGTTTGTAAATTACTGCCTCAAATATGAAGCAGTCAATATTTTTACTTCCCTTTCTTTGATTTTTCTTTTGTCTTTTCTCCACCCCGGTGTGATCACACCATTGGATAATGCAAACATATGCCCATTCACAACAAATTCACATTATTTGGTACAATTTCAGACAGAAAGGACCTGTACATACTACCATCAAATTAGCTACTACATGTAGATTACTTAGTTTGCTGTCAATTGTAGTCAATTGGTAGCTTTATTTCGAAATTTACATTCTTCTACATATGTATAGTAAACATGGGAAAAAGTCTTAATCCAGGCCAACTTCTTAGGCCATGGAAAGTTCAAGAAAATGACATCTGTGAGTAATAATCATCAAATGCAATTGCCTGTCACCTGTTTTACTATGATTGGCTGGGCCTTCCTGAAGTGAACTTCCTGAATTGGTCAATGATATGAGTGCAGTTTGTAAACACAGAAGAGACTGACTAAAGGGGAACTCCAATTCAACTGCAGTCAGTGCATACATCCATATACATACAAGTGTTGAGTAATCAATTGCAAAAATTGCCACATGTGGCATGCCTAAAGATTTCAAATATTGCCATTTCATGTATAATTGTCAGTATAAGGTGGAAGTTAACCCCATTCATTAACCATTGTTATCTGATCTCATACACCCTGTCCAAAGTCATGTTCCATGTTTTCCTAAATGATCTCAAACAACTAAAGTATGTTCTACTATAAGTTGGCAACATGACCAATGCCCCCATTTGTGTAATATCCATGCATTTTACTAGTGTAGGTACATGTCCATGTAATGTTGCAATACTTGACAGACTGCATTTCTTGATCAGGTTGTTTTGTTTCTTTGTTCGGTTTACTGCCTTCCCTATTTTGTTGTTCAATCAATCTTTTTAAAGTGTTTTTTTTTATAAAAGAAAAAGGTAATTAAGAAACTAATGCAGGTGCAATGCATTATTTAAGTCATTTTATATAATGATACTATTGTGTTGTCAACAGAGATAACAACTAGACAGTCCAATGTCCAATGTTGGACTTTTGCCCTTCTATTTATAACAAAATTGTGGTTTATCAAACTTTAGTCAAGTCATTGAGCCTATATCAAATTTATGTCACTTGTTAGAATGTTTCTTTAAAAAATCTTCAAATTGATATGCTAAGTTCAATAAACCTTGATAAAACTCACACAATTTGTATTTAATTCAATACTTGCATTGTACAGTTAAAATTCCTTATCAAGGTTACAGAACCGGTTGTTTGAAATTATGTCAAGGATTGATTTAATGCTCTATGACTGTTCTTTGAAATATGTTAATAATGTGAATATATATATATATCTTTTCCCCTTTTACTTCCATTTCTAATAAAAGTAACAATTACGAACATATATCATGTTGCAAGACGAATGCATTTGAACAGACCAGTAAGACAAGTGACATTGTTTAAAAAAAGGCTGTAGCATTGTTTGAAAAAATTAAATTTAATATACATCCAATCCAAACTTGAAACATTGCTTAGTAAATAACTTCATGTCAAAGAGTAGCTGAATATCAGAGGCATATTTGTGTGTGTGTGGGGGGGGCATGCACATGTGGCCTAGTAAATGACCAATGAATATGGACATTTTCTGGTCTGAAACCTACCACCAAATGGGGACATCTGATGACCGGGACGTTCCCGGTTGTAGAGACTTCTCCCCTGCACTCCCTATGGCTAAAAGTGCCAAAAATGGCATTAATTAAGATGTCCCTGGTTGTCAGGGGGTTTAGGACATGAACCCGATTGTAGGTTTTAGACGAATGTCCACAATTGACACAAAATGTCCCCAATTAGTGGGTTTTAGGCTAGAATTGTTTGTCCCCTTTTGGCAGTTTTAGGCAAGTGCCCCCAATCAACACGCAGTACAAGAGGTTGTGGGAGCCGGTGTGTTTTTGGAAATGTGTGTTTGTAAATACCGGCAAAACAAGGAGACATGCATATCCTTATGGACCAACCATGTTTTACAAATATGAGAAATCAGTGTGTAACAGGAGAGGCACAAGACCTACGGATGTGCACAGTTTCTGAATTTGTATTACTACATTGCAAACACAGCATAAAAATGCATAAACCATGAACGCATTTGGAAGTCTAGGGTGATAGGGTCAGTCCGCACTTGGATAGTAGAACTTAAATGTGTGTCTACAGAAGTAGTGAAAACTCAATCACCATCTTAGTTTGCCAGGGTGGATACATGTGTGTGGTTGGGTGACCTTCTTTTTGATAACAATTTACCTATTTGCTCTTACTTAATTGTTCTTTTGCTTTGTCATCTACACAGCCTATCAAAGATGCCCCTCCTGGCAAGAAGTATGTGCGTTGTCCTTGTAACTGCCTGCTCATCTGCAAGGCCTCATCAAAGAGAATTGCTTGTCCAAGAGCAAACTGGTAAGTACTGTCAAAGGGGTCATTTTTGCGCTTGTAATATTTCACCCTTTTGCTGATTTTGAAAGGTTTTAATTTTGAAGCTTGTCAGGGCAATGGGTGATTTATCCCGAAAATGCCAAAGTAGTCTTTGAAAAAATTATTTTGTCATAGAAAGTAGCCCCAAGAAGTAATACATATATAGTACATAGTAGATTGTTATAATGTTATTTGTGCTCTTTTTTCCCTTTTTCAGCAAACGCATCATTAATCTTACGCCCACAGTGATGTCGTCGTCAACCGTAGCCACGCTGTCTGGCCATCGTGTCGTATGCGGTCATTGCAATGAAAGATTTAGGGTAAGTCCAAACAGCGACCAAAGTTTACACGACATTATGGTGGTGAAAAGTTGCAACTTTAATGTGAGACCAGAAAAAGAATACATGTACCGGTATGTGAGATGTTCTTGTGGCAATAAATTTATGCGGTGGTATCAGAGATGAAAAAATATACAGACAATTCACCAATGGACAAAATCCCCATGCTTTGTATGCTGCGAATTCTAGCATATTCATGAGGGCCGAGCATACAAATGCCTGTTTCAACATTCACACATTCTCATTTGGGTATACAGTTCGGTATACAATACCTGATGCTTCAATACTTTTCAACAGTACCCCCACTTCGCTAAAACAATGTCAAGTGAGGCAGATTTGAAATTATAATCTGTTCCAACTTCGATGGCACCTCTGTCACTTTCAAAAAGGTTATAAGAGTGATTTGATGAGGCAGGTGCCCTGTTCAATTCTTAGCAAATCAAGGCTGTATTGATTACAGAGTTAATGCTTCATTGCATTCGTAACCACAATACTTAAAAGAATGTGATACATTGAAGCTTTCAATGATAGACAGTTCATTCTTGTAAGCACAAGCGTTTTCAACTCTACTGTACAGCCAGTGTGTATTTCTCAGGTGCCACCAGTTTACAACTGCATGGTTTTGGGCCAGTTCATTTTGTCTTGTACTGTATATGGTCACAGATTTGAGCAGAAATTGTGCAAGTGAAATTTTGTCCGATAGATATAGTTAAAGTCATATTCATGTTTTTGTAAACTAATCAGTTTATTTCTTTATCTTTTTCCCTACAGTTTCCTCACACATCCACTTTGGCAAGGTGCCCTTACTGTAGAAAAGTGTAAGTTTACAATTACTGTTTGTACTGTAAAGGAATATGGATTATAAATGTTTTTCCTATGTCCTTAAAAACAACATCAATGTTATTTTGACTCACTTCCACGTTGTTACAGACGGGGATGGAGGAAGTCAGCTATGTAACGAAACTAGTTCCGTTTATAGGACGTCGTTGATCTTTCATGTTGTTCCCTAAAATAAAAAATTCAAAGACATTTTGACCTTGAGAGTAAATTTCAACAAGTTATAAAAAGTAGAATGTAGTTTCCACCCAGCACCCACAAAAACTTTTTACAGAACACATTCAAATGTTGGGTTATATAAAGGATATACCGTTAAGATTCGACAAATGGCGCACATGGGTTCCTTTACCCTAGGGTAGATTTCAAATACAAATAGAGAGCTCCCAACAAGAAGTAAGGGTCTGTGCCCTTAATTGCTGGTGGGATTTTTTACAGGACTTTTAGTTTGTGCCTAAAATTAGAGTTTTTCAAGGGAGCTCATGCGCCATTAGGCGTATCTTTACGTTATGATGGTATAAAACTTTTTCATAACATTCAAAACATTTGTGAAAACTTGCTGCAAACCATTCTAACATGTTATTTACTTCTTGACAAAATATTTTGCAAGAGTGTTTGCAAAAAAAAATTTTACAATAACATCTTGACAAAATGTTGTACTGTTTTTTCATTGAAAACGTTTAAAAAATATTTCATGACCTTTATATAACTTGACATTGAAATGTTATTCACATGTTTTGGGTTTGCTGGGCAGTAAGTGTAAAGTTATATTGTATTATAATATTTATTATTTCCCTACTATTGATAGATCATCGGTGGGACCAAGCTACGCCAGAACTCGATGTATAATTTACGCTATCATCGGCATCATATTCTTGGCTGCTGGTGTGGGAGTTACGGTATGTTTCTGCTTTCTATTTCGTAATTTTAACAAGGAAGTTGGGTGCTGTACTGGAGGGGGTGGAGGAAATTGGGTCATTCCAGTTGAAATCCATACACCCCACATCGAAGACATGACCTTAATATTCCACACAGGGAGTGTGAATTTCAAATGGGATTACCTGAATGTGTGACTCAATTTGAAATCCACACTTCCTAGTGTGAAATTAAGGTCATGTCTGCCATAGGAGGTGTATGGATTTCAAGTAGAATAGCCCATTGGTGAACCACTAAATGGGTGATATGGCTAAATTGCAGATCACTTGACACAGGCATGATGTTGAAGTTAATGGAAAGGCGTAATGTGTGCTGTGCATAGAGCGTGAATGCAGAAGTGAAACAATCATGCTGATCAACGACCATGTAAACAACATGGTTGACCCATTGGTCCTCAGCGGATCGAAGGGGTGGATACCTTGCCTCTTGTATGCGATCACCGATTTCCGGACCATGCAAGAATTAAAAACTTTACTTAATGTACATATTCAACCCAAGACACAGGCAAATACTTATTGGGGGAATTAGAGGCATATCATATAGGAGCATTCAGGTTAGCTTTCATCTGCCCGATTTGATACACATAGGTATTATACAATATAGAGATTTACTCTTATATGTAGATGCTCATACCCCAGTGATAAACCCAGAAGATTGACCTGGGGCACCACATGTAGAGCCTTCAGTATAGATGGGGCTTAGCTGTAGGATACAACCGGTAACTGTTTTGAGATTATTTGGAGGGTTCAAACTAACCACACTTTTGTTCAATGTTTTGAGATTATTTGGAGAGGTGAAGTTAACCACGTCATATAATTGTTGCATTTGTAGGGCTTTTTGGCGATGGGAAGGGTAAGAAGGAAGGAATAAAGAAGTTGTTTGCTCTGGGTGGGATTTGAACCCGAGACCCCTCGCATGCCAAGCACTGGGTCGGAGACACTTTGCCATGGGTGTTGGGCTTCACTGGCCAGTGAAACCATGCCTAAATATATCACTTGGGCGATAGCGTCATCACACCACTACCAAGTAGTATTTTGTAGTACCTGGTACAGTTAGGGTTAAGAGATTAAATCTAGGCTATAAACATTTTAATCCCAACAGATTGGTACCTATGAGCTGGCAAGAGACCAAGGTGGAATATACTTTGTATGGATTGGTAAGTGTCTACTAAATGTATGGGTTGTAAGGATTCTTGGGCCACAGGACAGGATTATTTGTAGCGTCTACTGAATGCTTTACCCCAGGTTTTAAACCACGGAAATGAATGGAGTGACAGAAACAGGTATCAACATGGAGCTCAATGCCAAAATAATATTCTGTGAGACCACAATTTCTAGAACTAGCATAACAGATTTGTGCAAAAATAAACAGTTTTTGAGAAAATCACCAAATTTGATTTTACTTCACTGCCTCGAAGAAGGCATACGGACTATAGTTGCCATGGTTGCGCTTTGAGTATGTGTGTCACTGGTGAGCACTTCAGTGAATTCACGTGAACATATTATGACGCGTATGCACCTGGTGCAAGGGGCTATTAGGCCCACTAAGTCCCTGGTTTTAAAATCTGCAACTTAATCTCCATTTCTTCCCTATTTACCCCATTTTTATGCTTACACTGGAGGTAATATGTTTCCTGGTTTTCCATCCGTCCATCCATCAAAGGTTGCGAGTGCAATTTCTTGGAACTGGCAAGGCGTATAGTGATGTGATTTAGTGGAAGGTGGCAATCTAATCCTTCAAATTTCTCTCATTTTTTTTTCACAATTTGGTAGCTCATTTGCATTTTTTTTTTTTAGGTGGAATTTTTTATTTCTTCCATTTCTCTTCCTGTTTTACATTTTCCTCCTAAAAAAGGCCTAAATTAAATAATTGATCCGTTATTTTTTTGTTCCCCTCATACAGGTGCCTTTGTCATTGGCTTACTCAACTTGCTACGATCCTGTTACTATGGAAGCATGAAAGTCAGCTCTCTGGAGATGGATTAATACGATTCAACCCCGACTTATGTTGGGATATCGATTCATATCTTGACCAAGTTTTGTCTCAAGATTTTTTTTTCATGTAATTTTTTTATGGTGTATATGATGAGTATATGACAGTATGTTAGAGGTAAGCTGCAGGTTTTGACCTATGAATGTTGTAGGTGAGCTGCATATCACTCTCCTGAGGATTGGAGAGGTATGAGAGAGCAATTTAAATTGAATATCACAGCGAACGTATGGTTGCAGGTGAGCTGCATAATGCTCTCCTGAAGATGTTTCAGGGACTGCCTTTTGAGAGGAATGAGAGCAATCACTCCTCAGCTCTTCTTAAATTGCATTTGCAACAATGCAAGAGCAATTTATACCTCCTCTAGATGATTCGTTAAATTCTTTATGCTTTAATGGCCACAGTTGCAAACAGCTCTTCTAAAGCTCTTCTTTAAGAGACCAGAAGAGCATTCTACAGCTCTTTTCTAATTTTCAAAAGGCAGTCCCTGATGTTTAGGAGAACTACCAGGGGAGTGATTTGAATTGAACATCATTGGAGTTTTGAAGTTGCAGGTGATCTGCAGAATACTGCAGATTTTGAGGAGAGTTATTAGGAGAGTGATCGCTTTCCCATACCTCAATAGTCTAACCTGCAGCCACCTGTTTTTTCTTTGATATAATTTACCCCTATAAAATGTGTGAAGAGAATAACTCAATATCACTTAGTATGAATGGGCTATACCAGTTGAAATCCCTACACCCCGTGAAAGATGTGACCTTAATCTTCCACACAGGGAGTGTGAATTTCAAATGGGGATGCCTGAATGGGTGACTCCATTTGATATCTACACTCCCTGTGTGGGAGATAAAGGTCATGGCTTTCAGAGGGTGTGTAGGGATTTCAACTGGGATAGCCCAGAGTGACATCTGATGTGATTATGTTGCATACCAAAGTTGCTCATAAGATACGATGAAGCTGATTAGAAAGATACGGAAATTGCCCCCTCAAATTTGGTAATAGATAATATTACGCTTGCAGGATCTTTGTCAGTATTAAATTGTGTGCAGTTATTCAAAGGGCTGACAAGTTTAAATGCATGATTAATCAAGCCTTGACATAAGCAGGCGCAAGGAGCAAATGTGCCCTCGTAAAGCCATCAATTGCTCCTGGTTCTTGTAAAATTCACACAAACCAGGAGCAATTTTCTACAACAAATCGTTCATGGTTTTGCACTTGATGCAGTAGCGCTGGATGGTATGCTGTATTGAATATGCAGAAAAGGATTTACTTTTTGAAAATTGCTCCTGGTTCTTGGAAAATCCCAGTGAACCAGGAGCAATGCTCAAAAACAAATTGCTCCTGGTTCCAGTTAGCTTATTTCAAGGCTTGTGATTAACGCTGGTGCATATGTAAGTATAACTACAGCAAAGTATTGATAACACTGCCTCAAGGAAGCCAACTAGACTATAATAGAGGTTGGGGTGGAGTGTGTTCACTCCAAATCACAAGTATTGAACAAAATATAATATTAAGTATTGAAAAGTGCTAAATATGACTCGTGGGCAGTTTCATCTCTCGTACAATTAAAGTTCATGCTCGAACTAGTGATGTTGTTGAGTTTGATAGGTGCTTAAATCATGACTGTTGCTTGGATTCGTTAATTTTGGTGATGTCGATATCAAAACTAGAAATTGAGCTAATTGAATTGTCTAGTTTCCAATAAAATTGCACATCTTGCCCAGCCTAAGAAGCACCATTTTGCACTAAGGTGTCGGAAGAGGATTTGTTTATAGAAAAAGAACAATACACTTAGACAATGGGCTATTCTAGTTGAAAACCATACACCCCTCATAGAAGACATGACCTTAATCTCCCACACAGGGGGTGTAGATTTCAAATGGAGTCACACATTCAGGTAACCATACTTGACATTTCACACTCCCTGCATTGGAGATTAAGGTCATATCTTCCATAGGGGGTGTTTGGATTTCAACTGGAATTGTCCAATGATATAGAATTTGCACAAAAATGGACAATGCATTTTAAGTTTCTGGTGATGTTAATGATCAAAATAAGAATGCCAATCACAGCTGATTGTGGTTCTTTCATTTGTTATTATTATTATTTGATAAAGTTTTTGTACTGGGGGTGTAGTATAAGAAATATTAAGGATTATGTTTATTTGTAACATACTTGATGCCCATTTATTATTATGATTTATTAAGTTTATTTGTAATATAGGCGATACCCGTATTTTATGATTTGTTGATGTTTAGGCTATTTACACAAACAAAAGATTTATCTATTTGATGATATATGATTGGTCTGTACCTTCAGAGATATTAATATTCATGCACTCTGCTTGCAACTGGAGTTTGACATGTTCAAAATTCCTCCGGAAGCTCTGAGAAAGAAATTGCAGTAAACTCTTTCTGACAATGATTTTAAGTATGGGGATAATCACCCAGAGAAGCAATAAATAACTATCACTTAAAACCAATTGGTTGTACTGGCTGAATTCCCAGTGTCTAAGAACTATTTTGATCGGTTACAAAGAGGGCTATATCATGTATTGAGCCAATCAAGAGATGTGGTAAGAATAGTAGGGCTGAAAGGGTTTAAGCTCAAAATTACTAAGAGATCTAAAAGCTATATTTTAATTGGTTACTCAGATGATTAGATCCTGTAATTAACCAATCAGAGGCACTCTTTGAAAGGCAGTAGATCGATCAGTTCCAGGTGTTCTTATTTGCCACAAAAGGCCATGCCTGAGTATGGTGGTTTGAGAGAATGGTAAATAGAATTCTACCACTCTATATCGAACATGGTTGCAAAAGATAGATCTTCTTGGTTTGTGTGAAAACCCGTTTGTGATTATAATTTGTTGTCTTACATTTTTAGAATCAGTTTGGGAGACTTGGTTTTAAAACAATATACTCTGTCTGGCTTTGAATATATACTCTGTCTGGCTTTAAATATGATTTGGATTATGAAATATGTTGATTGGTACAACTTTCATCTGCACCGTAGAGCGCAATTACATTTGAAATGAAAATATCACTGAAGCTGAAGGCAACATGATTGTCATCAGTGTCGATCTAATTGATTGATAACTATCATTTCTATTGAAGCAATGTGGTTTTTCCAGATTGGGAAAATATTTAAACTTTAAGCAATATAACTCATCAGTCTGCCAACTGGGTTTATTATTTTGCCTTTTGATGTATTTTTCTGAATCATCAACATAAAGGAATAATTGGATATTGCAGTGAAAAATGTGGTATATAGTTTGATCGAATTTGCAAAAAGCCATTGTCTGCAATGCAAGTGTGAATGCCTGTCATCCAGGGTTTTTTGTTTGAATGTCAAGGCATATCCCGGTATTAACAGCACGATGCTGCTGACAAGTGATCGCATAGATGGCATTTAGCCTCCTTGCTAAAGCGAGCCTGTGGTCTGATAGCAGGGATATGCACAGAAAGAGCATTCCATATAGATGGCAAGAAAGATCTGATGGATGACAATGTTTACTCTTGGTAGTTCAACCATAAGGTCATGGGAACTTAGAAATCTTTGGAGCCTGGGATTTGGGGTTGGAATTCATGAATTTGTGTTAACTCACAAAGTAGCTCAGGAACCTTATGGGGTCCATTTTACTAAACTTGTAACCCTTCGTAACTCAAGTAACCATTCGTAAACTTACGAATACCCAATTCTAGACATAACTTCTGTTACAAAGGGTACCGTTCGTAAGTAAGTTTAGTGAAATGGAATTTGTGACTCGTCGTAAGTTACGAACAATTTCGAGACTAACGAAGCTTCATAAAGTTTAGTGAAATCATAGACCATTTAAATGATCTATGGTGAAATGGGCCCCTGGTAAAACATGCGATGGAAAAGACTTGCTGCCCTTCATTGATGAAAGCATAGACTCTTGATTAGATGCTGAATCCGAGTCTATGTTGCAATGCGATTGAATGTAAATTTCGGCCTTACATTAATTAAAGGTGCAGGTCATCTGATGACATAGAACAAGATCATTCAATTAAAGTCATATAGAGTATACCGTTTCAACCGTCAATAAAATATTGACAAAATATTTGGTGTATATTGTAAGGGTGGAAATATTTTTTACACAAACGTATTGCTGTTTGATACTAATTATGTAAATATGAAAATATAACCATTATGACATGAGTAAATTCATTAAATGTACAAGTTCCACTAGATAAATATTTCATATATTTTATCAATGTATGTACTTATTGTTCTAAAAAAAATGAATTCTTTAGTTACTTCCATCGTATCATTCAATTTTGTTTTCATGTGTGAAATTATATGTTTATCAATGTATTGCCTTCTATAGACTAATTGCTGTTAAGATGACACTGACTGGTTTAACCCCCTGAGCACTACCTGCCGATCTAACATTGCCTCTGATTGGTCAATTACATGATATTTTCACTTTAATCACCAATCAGAATGGAGCTTTGCAAATAATTCATCCCAATTTTTTTGTGTATTGAAATTATTCTAACAATGTTGCTGATTGGGCCGATTGATAATGCAAACTTCTTTTTGGCCAATCGGCAGGTAGTTCTCATGGGGTTAAAGGTGGATGGTCTGATTGTAACACTGGGTGTTTTCTATCTTGCATCAAGACCCATCCCCCAAACAATTGTATTCCAAGTTTTTTGTTAAATTGCCCCAGCGATTTGGATTCTAGACACAAAAATGTGCATCACAGTGGTCTGTAGAACAGTACACAACTTCTAGGGTGGTAACCACAAAGCACCCATACCACGTAGGCAAAACATAATCTAATCCTAGCATTTTACTGGGGGTATGAGGAAATGAGCTTTCACTGGATACCAAAATCTCCGTTTTGCTGGGGTACAGTGGGGGATGAGGCTGTCCATGAGATCACACAACTTAATGTTCTTTTGTGAAAGTTTGTTTGCAGAATGTGTAACAATTGATAGCTGCTAAAAAAAGTGCACTTGCACACTAGAACGTAAGTACTTACTGTTTGGCTATGTCCTTTTCCCATATGTGCCCATCCACCACAAACTGGTCGTAAAGTCGGCATTTTCCATTTTGAGATACAATCAAAAACAGTATATGGATTTCTATGTAAAATATAGTAGGAATTTGACCTTTGATGAACCATAACTTCACTTCCAGATGTCCGATGAAGCTGGTCGAGGTGTCATTTTAAAGCTGAAAGGGCATCCTTTTAAATTCTGTAATAAACAGAAAATGATCTAGAGCCGACTTTACTACCACTTTGTGGTGGATGGTCACATATATCCTTAGGCAGTGCTGATGGAAAATACTTAACTAAACATCCCAGACCACAAGACCACAGACAACTTTGCATACTACAGGTCTTTCAACTAATTATTGGGGTATTCCAGTTGAAATCCATACACCCCTATGGAAGATGTGATCTTAAACTTCCACACAGGGAGAATGAATAACAAATGGGGTTACCTGAAGGGGGGGGTTCCATTTGAAACATACACCCCCAGTGTGGAAGATTAAGGTTATGTCTTCCATTGGGAGTGTGTGGATTTCTACTGCAATATTTAAAAGACCTGTTTGTGTAACAGCCAGTGTCATCTTAGCTGCTAAAAGTTGTACATATATAATATTATCACAATTGGATTTCAATTGTAATGTAATATATTAATGTTTTGGTGAAGGGATACTTTTGAAGCCATTTTTGTTTTTGTATCCTACAATATATATGGTACTTGATATTATTATTAGGCCAAATAAAACAATTTCTCTTCTTCAGAGCATTGGTATTAAAACCTACATTTATTTTCCGATGATCAAATTTCGATAAATTATATACCGCTTTGGGCGCTCTGAAGCAATCTTTTAATAAATGGGTTTATACATGAATTATACATGTATTTATTAAGAGTAGGCCTACTTGTATGTTCTTTATATGCAGTAAAGGATCTTTTATGAAAACAATTCTTGCATGCTCGAAATGCATTTTTAAAAGTTCACACAATTTCTTTGCCATTTCAAGTACAAGTCGTTAAATGTAAGTCTTTGAATTTGTTACTCAAATGTACAATCCCTTCACATTTAAAAGAATTATGTATTAAAACAATGGGAATTAGTATTTGTATCAAATGGTACCCAGTGTTGTTAACACAATCCCTGCACATTGTATAAAACTATTCCAGTTGAAATCCAAACACCCCCTGTGGAAGACATGCCTTTAATCTTCCACACAGGGAGTGTGAATTTCAAATGGGGTTACCTGAATGGGTGACTCCATTTGACATCTACACCCCCTGTGTGGGAGATTAAGCGCATGTCTTCCACAGGGGGTGTATGGATTTCAACTGGAATAGCACATTTTTTGTGATTTGCAGGTAATTGACATAATGATGATAAATATAACATGTAAAATATTATAAGGTTAAATATTGTAAATAATATAAATATATATTTTTTTCTGCTTAGGACTTGATTTATAATAGAAATACAGTTATGATTTTCCTGTTAGTATTCTCAGTAACTGATTTGTTTTTCCCGCGATATTTATTAATTTGTTGCCAAGATTCCAAAGTAACTTGTAAAAAAGTCACATTTTTGGGACAAAGTTTGTTCTTTTTTCATGAAATTATGAGGACATTATTCAGACTTGTACTATTGTATTATTTATTAGACCACAAGCTCAATGTGCACACAATTTTATATAGGCTGATTTGGTCATAATATTACATGTCTATTTTATATAACATGTAAACCGCTCTTAAAAGGTCATTTTGTGATCCACAGCATCATCCCCCCCCCCCACACTTTTCTCAAAAAAAGTTGAGCTTTTTATACCACTGGAAATCTCGGGCTACATGTGTTTATTTACAAAAAGTATCTTGCAGATTTATTCTTTCAGCAAAAATATCGTGAAATTTGAAGTACGTTCTGGTACACCAGAGCAAAATTACAACACATTGCCTATGGAGCAGTGTTATCATGATTCATGCATATCTCGCATAAATGCAAAATCGGAATCAACTGAAATTTTGGGAATAAGCTTTTTCGTGGATATCTACTGAAAAATGTCATAAAAAGAGGATGCTAGGATCACAAAATACTCCTTTAACATGCTGAAAGTATAATATGCTATACTTATGGTCTACTTCAAGCATACGTATTACCATACCATGCCATATTTGACAGCCTAACTGGTGCGATAAGAAAAATACCGAATCTGTTTTCATAATTTTGATTTCAGATTTTGTCATTTATCTGCTTCAGTAGCATATCTAATATGCTTGTTCCAATATTGCAAGAAAATTAAATTTTGATGAATTTTAGGGTGTTTTGGTTTGGCAAATTATAATCCTAATACGCATATGCATGTTAAATATAATGCAAGCTTTGAGGGCACATAAGGTGTGAACGTTTCTATGTACCAACATTTGTAACTTTGAGTACAGAAATTTTGAGGTTAGAAAATTTACTCAGCTTATCAGGCATCTTTGAATAATGAGGTTATTCCAGTTAAAATCCATACACCCCTTATGGAAGACTTAACTTTAATCTTCAACACAGTAAGTGTGAATTTCAAATGGGGTTACCTGAATGGGTGACTCCATTTGAAATCTACATCACCTGTGTGGGAGATTAGGGTCATGTCTTCCATAGGGGGTGTATGGATTTCAACTAGTAGAACCCAATGTGATACTGAGTGGCACCCTTTCCTTATTTTCATATTTTGTGCGGTTATGCGTATTGTCAAAAACACTGCACTCATGAAGTGCTATGATCTGATCACTTACTGGTAGCTTGATCCATTATTATGAGTGTTGTTTATTCTGTTACTCTCTCTCTCTCTCTCTCTCTCTCTCTCTCTCTCTCTCTCTCTCTCTGTCAGGTGGCGCTGTGTAGCGCTGCTGTGGTCTTCACAAGAGTACGCCATCTCACTCGATCTGATACCAAGTGCGTTGCACCTTGCATTCCCAGGTTAGAAACCAGCTTCACGTCATTAGTCCAAGATGTTGGTGGACGTCCTCTTCCTCGTTTGCCTTCCATAGCCCCTTGCAAAATCTGTTTTTCTACACCTCCATGTTTCCTGACAATATGGCCAAAGTACTTCAGCTTTCTCTCCATTATGCCGCTTCTGATGGTTAGACTTGTACCAATCTTGTCGAGGATCCAGGAATTTGTTCTCCTGTCTTTCCATGTCACTCGTAGAAGTGTAACACCACATCTCAAAAGCATCTACTCTTTTCCTATCATTCTTGGTCATAGCCCAAGACTCGCATCCATAAGTGGCAATGGAAAACACAGTTGCACGAAGTAGGCGTACCTTGAGGTCAATGGATAGGCCTCTGCTTTTCCATATGCTTGACATGCCCTGCACAGTTGTCCTTGCAATAGCCATTCTTCTCTTAATTCTGTTACTGTGTCCTTAAAAATAAATGGTGTTCATTTTGCTACTGTTAGCATTTAAATATCACATTTAATTATACACATAGTATTATTAGTACACACAAAGATGACATTCTGCTGGCTCAGATATCATAGTGCAAGATGTTTAACACATAATCCCAAAGATGTAAAACCCAAAGAGAACAGACTCGGAACGCTATGGTAATTAACACCATCAATCATGCATTGATAGAGAACAAAATAGTGTACCACAGGCATTTATCAGCAAGAGCTTAAAGGCCCTTTCAGTGATTTCACAGGAACAAAAAAAAAATGGAAATTTGTCAGAGTTGCTTAGAAATAAAGAATAAGTCTACAGAATTTCATTAAACCACTTTTCCCTGAATACATCGACAAATTAGTCTAAAACAGAAGTTTTAGAAAGGTTTTCTACTTCAACTCAGATCGACTCGAGAAAATCGAGATTTTAGTACAGTCGCCACCAATCGACTGGAAAAACTTCCTAGTCCAGTGTTTCTAACACGGGGAAGTAGAGTCTAAATTGATTTAAAACAGATGCTTAATTTTTGTAGTAGAAAACAAAATCAGCAATTAAAGGTCACCGAGGCAAACTAACGGTCAATTCAAATATGAAAAACAGTTAAAAGCTGTTAAAATTGTGTATTTTGTTTAAAATAGTAGCTACTCAATTCAATTCAATTCAATTCAATTCAATTTCAATTCAATTCAATTCAATTCCCTCAAATGAGGGAAATTTATTCAGTATATAAAGGCCTCCGGCCCTAAAATACATTGTAAATTACATAAACAATATTAACGTATACATCTACTGACGAAAGTATATATCTCTCTTCTTACATGCATTAAATAGATATTTACACAGATTTTTCAAGATCCTGCTATCAGAAGTCTGCATGAATTGGCAATACTTCAGTTCAGTTGGGTTTTCACGATAGTATCTAGGTATAAAACGTTGCGCTCATTCCTAAAATAATCACACACTAGAACAAAATGCAGTTCATCTTCGACCAATCCAGACTCACATAATTTACAGAGAGCGTTCATCGCGTGGTATACCTTCATATCTTCCTAAAACTACTTCCAAATTCAAACTACCCAGTCGGAGTTTAGTCAACAAAATCTTCATCATAACATTTTCAATTATAAATAAATACTTTTCACATATGATATCAGTCTTAAAGATTGAATAATATTTTAACTTAGAATTAGTACGCATAGACTCATCAAAAGCGTTGTAGTTCTATGTCTGTACAACGTTGCTTAAAAAGTGAAATAAAAACATTTTTATTGGCAACACCTTGAGCAATCCAAGCGTGACCAAATCCTCTAGAAAACAAAATGTTTTTGACAGCTAGTGCCCAACACTCCTGGCCACGTTCGGCTTTGTTGAACTGAAATTTATAACACTGAAATAATGTTCTATTATGACTTAATTCAAGAATATATAGCCAATACTTGATAACTCTCATCAGAGTTTGAATAAACAAAGGATATCTGCCCAATTCACCTCGCACACCATCACTAGAAGTTGTTTTTGGTATGTTGAGTAGGTACCTGCAGAAACTTAAATGTACTCTTTCAATTAACATTGATTCATCTGTTCCCCATAATTAGCAGCCATAAAACATAATTGGGGCAATTTTAGTATCAAAAATTTTGCACATTACATCAGGAGGTAGGCGACCAAATTTACTGGCAATGCTTTTAACACTAAAAAGGGCTTTCTTAGCCTGTACACTTAAATACTCTTGTGATTTGATCCATGATCCAGACGAACTGAATGTAACTCCTAAGTACTTAAATGAATTAACAGTGTCTATTTGCTCGTCTAAATAATACCATTTTTCATATCTCTTTAATACACCACCACGACGAAAAACAATGATTTTTGTTTTCTCAGTATTGACTGTTAGACCCCATACTTTACAGTAGTTAGCAAGAATATTTATTTGTCGTTGCAGTCCAAATACTGTATCACTGATCAGTGCTAGATCATCAGCATAGAGTAAGTGGTTTATATATGCCGCCAAGTTGGATTTCCTGGATGTCGGAAGAATTCAGCTGTTGACTCAAGCTGTTGAGGAACAAATTAAAAAGAAATGGTGATAATACAGACCCTTGCTGAACACCTGATAAACAAGGAAAAGAATTTGTGACTCCATTAGGAGTTTTAACATGTGCATTTAATTGCATATACATGGAATAACACTTCAAGGATGTTACCTGTAATTCCAGCATCTTTTAGTTTAGAAATGAGCAGTTGGTGATTCACAGAATCAAAAGCTTTACTGAAAATCTACGAAAGCAATATATAATCGACCTTTTTACGTGACAAGTATCTATTAATTACTGTATACATAATAAAAACATTATCTGTTGTGCGATAACCTTTTCTAAAACCAGCTTGTTCTTGGCAAAAGAAATTCACTGCGTCTGCCCAGAAGTTCAATCTATTCAGGAGAACTCCGAGAAAACTTTACATAGAACTGAAATAAGTGATATTCCCGATAATTACTGGGCTCATCACGTTTACCTTTTTTAAAATGGGGACAATCAGCCCAGTGGCCCACTGCAAGGGAAAGCAACCAGAGCTTAATATTGCATTGAATAAACTTACAAGCATATCGAGCAAGACTTTTGGCGAATGTTTAAGAAATTCAGCAGGTATGCCATCAATACCAGTCGCTTTGCCCTGTTTCAAAGAGTTCACAGATTTAGCTACCTCATCCTCAGTTACTTCAGTGTTAAGAAACGTATCCCATTCGGTGTCACTTTTATTGGCCTCCTCGGAGTGGTTATCAGGACGACACTCACTTTCGATGATTTCAATATCATCATCACTGGCATCATCTTTCTCTGGGTTAAAAGATTTCTAAAATGATGCAGCCACTGATTGGTTGATATACGACCAGATACACTTTTAGGAGGTGACTTTATTTGTGCCCAGAAAGTTTTGATATCATTACTGTTGAGGGAATCAAGAAGAGACTGTTGCTTCTCTTTCCTGAATAAATATTTCTTTTTCTTTAAAAGAATTTTATACTGCTGTTTAATGATCTTATATTCTGACAAAGCCTCTTCTGAGCGACTCAATCTAAACCTGTTAAGTTTTCGCTGAACCGTATTTTTAAGCTGCAAACACTCGGCATCAAACCAGCTGTCTTGTTTCTTTGCAGTAGTTCTAACTTGCTTTTGTTGTCGGAACATACTTTTTCCAACAAAGTAGAACATGTCACCAAGAATTGAAACTGCCTGATCAATATGAAGTTCACATAAAACCTTTCTAAACCTGTTATTCATGTTGATGAAGTCTGGATGTTTCCATCTTTTCATAAATGAATGCAGGCAATTGGTATTCCAAACAAAGCGCTTCAATAAGTTATTCATGGTGGTGCCTGCCTCATCATCATCATCTTCTTTATCTGAAATGTTAACATTCTCATTGTCCAAATGGTTCTCAAAATGCATGTTAAATACAATGGGCATATGATCTGACTCAATTCTGTTGTAAATGGCAACATCAGTAATAAGCGGGAAAATAGTTGGTTTGGTAAGTAAATAGTCACGACACTCTTGCCTTGATGACTAATAAAAGTGAATAATCCGGAAGCTTGACTATTAATTCTTCCATTCACAATTCTGAAGCCAGTTCCTTTGCAAAAATTTAACAAATCTTTACCAAAACTGTTGATTGTGCTGTCAGAATTTTTCTCTTACACATTTCTTCATCCTCTTCATATGTCTCTGGGAGCCAACCATCAGGGCATTCATCTCCTTCAATAAAGTCGTCCTCATTACCTGTTCTACCGTTAACATCACCGACTATAATGAACTTGAATTCACTGAAACGAGACTGGTAATTAGAGTATTCAGATTCGAGAATGTCATAAATATCTTCATTAACAGTAAATGGGGAGTTATGAGGTGACCTGTAAACAATACACATAATTAAAGCAATACCATCATTTGATGATATTTTGACCCATAGGATATTATCTGAGCTACTAGATAATTTTTCTACAGCAATATCCAAGTTAGCTCTGTAATAAAATGATATTCCACCTGAATTCCTAATTGCATTGTTTGCTTTCTTTCGAATAGTGCTAACCTGGTGAAACCTGTAATATCAAATTCATTGATTATTGATGCCCATGTTTAAACAAAGCATAAAAAGTCAAACGTTTGCAGAAATGCTTCAAAATCATAATCGCCAATATTTGATGACATACCATTGATATTCCAAAAATAAAATGTGATTTTATGAAGCTCGTAGCATCATTATTATCTGTAACGCCACTCTCGTTGCTATTACAACCATTACTTTGATCAGTTGTCTCATTGTCATTATTATTATCACTAAGATTCTGACCTGTATCCCCTGTATTGTTGTTATTATCACCCTCAGAAGCTTTGGTTTGTTCAGTGTCATTTTCCTTCTGCTTACTATCACTTTGATCATGACAATTAACCTTATCACAAGCTGAAAAAATGGATGGGTCAGTACTTTCTTCATTTTCACTATTGTATCCACTACTCTCATCGTTCACTTCTTTTTCACCACCTACTTTCATCCCATTTACCTCACTGCCAGTTTCTACATCACATGTATCACACTCATCTTTCATCTTATATTCCCACAATTCATCTTTCATATCATTTTTAACACTTTTTATGTTTTTAACTTCGCTGTAGTTTGACAATGAATCAAATAACAACATATCATCAAACTGAGAATTGTCAGTGCAAATTTGGCAACTATGATCATTGTTCATTTTCTTCGTGCTTTGGCCAGCATCCTATGCTGTTTCCATGGCTACGGGTCTCTTGGTACCTTCATCCCATCTGTAAACCTGACTATCAATAACTAATTTATCAAAGGCTAACTTTGCTTTTTTCTTTGCAGTTTTTGCTTCTTTTAAGAATGGTAGGAGGTTGCGGCGTATATCCCTTACCCTTGTAGTATAGTCTTCTTGTATTGAAATGACGCTACCCTTCAATTTGCTTGCCACTCCGAGCACCATGTTCCTATCCGGATAAAAACTGAATTTCACAATTATTGGTGCATTTTGTTTTTTTGTTTTTAGTCTATGTGCCCTTTCTATTGATATGTCCTTGCCATCTAAGCCCAGATTGTCCGTTATGATACCCCTTACTTTGTTTTCTGAAGTATCCCAGCTCTCGTTTTTATCTCCTTCCACACCGTGGAAGATCAGGTTTTCTCTTCTGGATTGCCCCTCCAGCTGGTCAACCTTGCTACGAAGTTTCTCAACGTCTTCTCGCAATCTGTCGGCTTCCTCATAAGCAGCTGCCGCTTCATCTTTGGCGTCCTTTACATCTTTTTTCAATTTGTTAAGGTCACCCGTTAAGCCGTCAATTTTCTTATTGATTGTGGCTACCGATGCTTCGGTTGAACCTCTAAATTCACGCAACTCTTTCAGGATAGTATCTCCGATGTCTGTAGTATTTCGCCACGCAATTCAGTAATAGGTCCTGGGTTAGATTCTACGTCCATTGCAACACACAAAAGAAAGAATGTGCATAAGCGCAAGAAGCATAAGCGTGACTCGGTCATGGTTGACTACTATGCCAAAATAGATGGACTTAGCTTTCCCGCGATACATAAAACAGCCTATTCTTGCACGCCACAACCCAATTCCAATTCCCATTGTATTGGTTGTCTGACTGCCACACACTGATAATAGAGATTACTGATGTAATAAGTAGTAGAAACAATACGCAACGCGTGTTGGTACGTGGAGAGTGAGCTTCTTTCGATCTCGAGTCGGACTTTTTGAACTGTCAGTATCAAAAGTCCAGAATCATGCAAATGCTTTATTTTGTCTAAAATACACGGCTTTCGACCGAACCACTAGCAAGCTATGTTAGCACATCTATGCCAATTACAAAGGTACCAAAATCTGAATTTTGATGATTTTTACGATCGTCCGGATGAGCAAATCACTGAATGGGCCTTTAACATTGGTCGATAATTTGTGTGTTTTAGCTTGACTTGAGCATTACAATACAGTGTAGTTTGTGTGTGGTATTGCAGGTATTATTGGCACAACGCATTAGATACAGAATTCAAACAGACACACACTCTTCCAAGTGTGTGTTTCCAAAATTCAAATTAATCTGCTGCATGGCAAAATAATCCATAGGTACACTATTTTGGCTTCCATGAGTGACATACAAATGTGACTGGGTCTGTTCTCATTGAGTTCAATCTCTTTGCGTAATCCAGAATTCGAGAGTTGAGAACCAGAAAGACGTAACTCATGAGTTAGCGCACTCTGGTGGGTAACAACCATGCAGTCCTATAGCCAGTTAGCACCCTCATGAAATATGGCTCTCTGGTTCTAACTGAAAAGTGAGTCTGAGATTCAGCCATAAATGGAATTAGTGCTATAGTTTCAATAGGTAGTGTACTTGAGTAAGGCGTTTTGGTTCTGAGAATAAAGGATTTGTTACCAAAAGCTCAAAATCACCAATGGGTTGAGGCTTTATGGTTCTCAACCGTCTAATTATTTGTTTGAAGCATCAATGGAATGGTACAAACTTTGTTTTATATATGTTAGGTTGGGTTTTACAGAAGGTAACTGTTCATTACAAAGTACAGGTTGACAAGCGGCTCACCAGGGGCGCAGCGTATCAAATCAATCATATCTCAATATTATTGACGACTAATTTCAGAACATAACTATCGTAGGAATATTGATGTTAATTAGACGTTATAGGAAATATGTAATCACCAGGCTTAAACAAATCTTAAATAAACTTCCAGATTTTCTAAAATGTATAATAATATATTTCCACTTATAAATGCTACAATATTAGTTAAAGTAATACCTATTTTACTACACAGGTGTGAATCTTGTATAACAACTAATTTTGATCAATATCTTTGTTATATTGTAGCACATTTATGCACTAATATTGAAAATAAACAGCTACTATATTAAATAAAGGGAATATTTGGCTCTGAGTTGTTTCATGTTGTCTTGATTGTTTTCATTTTACTTATATATTTATTTATTTATCTATTTACTTATTTAACGTAACAGTTGCATATAGAAAGGTTTCTATACAAAAACGATTCTCTTATAAACCATCTATGCACAGTTTCCACCTCGATACACCTGAGCACACATTTACGCATCAATACTGGTATCAGCAGTAGATAACTACTTCATTACTACTGGTATCAGCAGTGAATAGCTACTTCAATAATACTGGTATCAACAGTAGATAGCTACTTCATCAACACTGGTATCAGCCATATATAGCTACTTCATCAATACTGGTATCAGCAGTAGATAGCAGGGTTGTTGATTTTTTTAATTCCAAGAACTGCTATACCCCCATGATAAAGTTAAAGAGTACCAGTGGAATGCTAGTTATATGCACCATCCTACCAGGTATTTACAAAACAATAAAAACATGTTTTTACATGTGAAAATTTCAACAACAAAAAATTGGTAAAATCATGGAAAAAAACCTGTTGAATTCTGCACCTTGAAAATGAATGTTTAGGTATTCTAATTGTATCCAAAAGTTGTTGAAACATTAGGGGTGAAGTAAAACAGTCAATTTAAGAAGGCAATTAACTTACAATTATCAAAACTTTCAAAAAATGGAAAAAGTTTATTTAAATCGCAATTTAAATCATTGATTTAAATCACCGTGATTTAATTCAAACTTCATTAATACTGGTATCAGTAAGGTTTCTATACAAAAACGATTCTCTTATAAACCATCTATGCACAGTTTCCACCTCGATACACCTGAGCACACATTTACGTCCAAGAGCTTCCAAGCCAGCAATGAATTGTCTCCACACAGTCTTCGTAAGGGCTGTGGAGCTTCTAGTTGGAATATGGGCCTCGGTGATTGGTTTTTGTCAAAACCTCAAAAGTGTTCCCTTCATTCAATCCGATTTTTTTTTATATCAAACGAAAGCTAACACTTCCCCCTAAAAACACTTTTCGTCATTAGGTCAACAGATAATGCAATTCAATATTAGAGCAAGGCGAATGTGGCTGTTGAAAACTACCTATCCAAGCACATTTTTTGACCAAAATGTAGGTTTAAAGAAAAGTCAAAACCTCAAGTGTTCCTTACATTATTTTTCAAATATTATGTCTTTAAATGAAAAAAACTGATATTGTCTATATACTAGCGTCATTAGAACGAGCAATGGCCAATTCTCTTTAAATTGCAAATCTTGCGCAAAAAGTTACTATTTTCGCCTGTTTTGTCATACGGTTGTAAATTCGATGAACTATGACTTGCTAAAGAGCGCTTACAAATTGATATGTAAATAGCTCTTAATTAACACTGATATCAATCAACAGCAGATAGTTTCTTCGTCAATCAGGGATGTAAGTTTTCTGTATTTTTACAGAATTCTGTATTTCTTGTAGTCCAGATTTACGCAATTTCTTTTATTTTCAGCCTGTTTTGGGGCTTTTTAGCCCGAATTTCCGCGCTTTTTCCCCAATTTTCCGTATTTTTCTTCAGGCTTACTTGCATCCCTGGTCAATACTTGTATCAAAAACTGTCAACCGTAGATAGCTACTTCATCAACACTGGTATCAGCAGTAGATAGCTACTCCATCAATACTGATATCAGTAGAAAATACCTACTTCACCAATACTGGTATCAGCAGTAGATAGCTACTCCATCAATACTGATATCAGTAGAAGATACCTACTTCATCAATACTGGTATCAGCTGATAGCTATCAATACTGATATCAGTAGAAGATACCTACTTCATCAATACTGGTATCAGCAGTAGATAGCTACTCCATCAATAATGGTATCAGTTGCAGCAGCTGTAGATAGCTAATTTATCAACACTGGTATCAGCTGTAGATAGCTACTTCATCAATACTGGTATCAGCTGTAGATAGCTACTTCCTCAAAGACAGATATGTCATAATTAGAACTAGCAGCCAATAGCTGTATCTTTTAGCTCGAAGTTTAAAAGACCTCATTTGTTGAAATTGTTCTAGAAATAAAACCACGACGATCCAAATACTAAGGAAAATGCTAATTCAAAAGTTGCAGTTTGCTACATTGCAAGCCCAATTGATTTATATTTAGCATTCGCGAACAACAGAACTAGCGACGTGCTTCCATTATTAGCACGTTAAAACTTGCGCCGTGCTTTCATTGATTAGAACACAAAAGTGCCACTTTTGATTTTGTTTCTTCATTAGGTTTTAGATCACCGTTTTTTAATTCTCAATCAATTTCAACAAAATAAATCAGAGCTAAAGAGTACAGGTATTGGCTGCTTGTTTTAATTTTGAAATACTTGTCTTTATTTAAGATAAACAGGCGTGAATACAACTGGTACCGGGTACCTTAATTCTTTGGCTTACTGTATAGCTACTTCATCAATACCAATATCAGCAGTAGGTAGCTACTTCATTAATACTGGTATACTTCATCAATACTGGTATCAGCAATAAATAATTACTTCATTGATATTGGTATCAGCAGTAGATAGCTACTTCATCAACACCGATATCAACTGTAGATAGCTACTTCATCAATACTGGTATCAGCAGTAGATATCTACTTCATTAATACTGGTATCATCAGTGGATAGCTACTCCATCAGTGGTATCAGCAGTAGATAGCTACTTCATTAATACTGGTAAGTGGTATCAACAGTAGATAGCTACTACATCAATACTGATATCAGCAGTAGGTAGCTACTTCATCAATACTGGTATCAGCAGTAGATAGCTACTTCATCAATACTGGTATCAGCAGTAGATAGCTACTTCATCAATACCGATATCAACTGCAGATAGCTACTTCATCAAATGCTGGTATCAACAGTAGATAGCTACTCCATCAATGCTGGTATCAGCAGTAGATAGATAGCTACTTCATCAATACTGATATCAGCAGTGGATATCTACTTCATCAATACTGGTATCAGCAGTAGATAGCTACTTCATCAATACTGGTATCAGCAGTAGATAGCTACTTCATTAACACTATTATCAGTAGTAGATAGCTGGTATCAGCAATAGATAATTACTTCATTAATATTGGTATCAGCAGTAGATAGCTACTTCATCAATACCAATATCAACTGCATATAGCTACTTCATCAATAGGCCTACTGGTATCAACAGTAGATATCTCATTAATACTGGTATCAGCAGTGGATAGCTACTTCATCAGTGGTATCAGCAGTAGATATCTACTTCATTAATACTGGTATCAGCAGTGGATAGCTATACTCCATCAGTGGTATCAGCAGCTGTAGATAGCTACTTCATGAATACTGGTAAGTGGTATCAACAGTAGAGAGCTACTACATCAATACTGATATCGGCAGCAGATAGCTACTTCATCAATATCGATATCAGCAGTAGGTAGCTACTTCATCAATACTGATATCAGCAGTAGATAGTTACTTCATCAATACTGATATCAGCAGTATATAGCTACTTCATCAATACCGATATCCTTATCAGCAGTATATAGATAGCTACTTCATCGATACTGGTATCAGCAGTAGATAGCTACTTCATTACTACTAGTATCAGCAGTAGATAGCTACTCCATCAATACTGGTATCAACAGTAGATAGCTGCTTCATCAATATCCTTATCAGCAGTATTATAGATAGCTATTTCATTAATACTGGTATCAGCAGTAGATATCTATACTTCATCAATACTGGTATCAGCAGTAGATAGCTACTTCGTCAATACTAATATCAGCAGTAGATAGCTACTCCATCAATACTGGTATCAGCTGTAGATAGCGACTTAATTAATACTGGTTGCAGCAGCTGTAGATAGCTAATTTATCAACACTGGTATCAGCTGTAGATACCTACTTCATCAATACTGATATCAGCAGTAGATAGCCACTTCATCAACACTGGTATCAGCAGTAGATAGCTACTCCATCAATACTGGTATCAGCTGTAGATAGCGACTTAATTAATACTGGTTGCAGCAGCTGTAGATAGCTAATTTATCAACACTGGTATCAGCTGTAGATAGCTACTTCATCAATACTGGTATCAGCTGTAGATATCTACTTCCTCAAAGACAGATATGTCATAATTAGAACTAGCAGCCAATAGCTGTATCTTTTAGCTCGAAGTTTAAAAGACCTCATTTGTTGAAATTGTTCTAGAAATAAAACCACGACGATCCAAATACTAAGGAAAATGCTAATTCAAAAGTTGCAGTTTGCTACATTGCAAGCCCAATTGATTTATATTTAGCATTCGCGAACAACAGAACTAGCGACGTGCTTCCATTTATTAGGACACAAAAGTGCCACTTTTGATTTTGTTTCTTCATTAGCTTTTAGATCACCGTTTTTTTAATTCTCAATCAATTTCAACAAAATAGATCAGAGCTAAAGAGTACAGATATTGGCTGCTTGTTTTAATTTTGAAATACTTGTCTTTATTTAAGATAAACAGGCGTGAATACAACTGGTACCGGGTACCTTAATTCTTTGGCTTACTGTATAGCTACTTCATCAATACCAATATCAGCAGTAGGTAGCTACTTCATTAATACTGGTATACTTCATCAATACTGGTATCAGCAATAAATAATTACTTCATTGATATTGGTATCAGCAGTAGATAGCTACTTCATCAACACCGATATCAACTGTAGATAGCTACTTCATCAATACTGGTATCAGCAGTAGATATCTACTTCATTAATACTGGTATCATCAGTGGATAGCTACTCCATCAGTGGTATCAGCAGTAGATAGCTACTTCATTAATACTGGTAAGTGGTATCAACAGTAGATAGCTACTACATCAATACTGATATCAGCAGTAGGTAGCTACTTCATCAATACTGGTATCAGCAGTAGATAGCTACTTCATCAATACTGGTATCAGCAGTAGATAGCTACTTCATCAATACCGATATCAACTGCAGATAGCTACTTCATCAAATGCTGGTATCAACAGTAGATAGCTACTCCATCAATGCTGGTATCAGCAGTAGATAGATAGCTACTTCATCAATACTGATATCAGCAGTGGATATCTACTTCATCAATACTGGTATCAGCAATAGATAATTACTTCATTAATATTGGTATCAGCAGTAGATAGCTACTTCATCAATACCAATATCAACTGCATATAGCTACTTCATCAATACTGGTATCAGCAGTAGATATCTCATTAATACTGGTATCAGCAGTGGATAGCTACTTCATCAGTGGTATCAGCAGTAGATATCTACTTCATTAATACTGGTATCAGCAGTGGATAGCTATACTCCATCAGTGGTATCAGCAGCTGTAGATAGCTACTTCATGAATACTGGTAAGTGGTATCAACAGTAGAGAGCTACTACATCAATACTGATATCGGCAGCAGATAGCTACTTCATCAATATCGATATCAGCAGTAGGTAGCTACTTCATCAATACTGATATCAGCAGTAGATAGTTACTTCATCAATACTGATATCAGCAGTATATAGCTACTTCATCAATACCGATATCCTTATCAGCAGTATATAGATAGCTACTTCATCGATACTGGTATCAGCAGTAGATAGCTACTTCATTACTACTAGTATCAGCAGTAGATAGCTACTCCATCAATACTGGTATCAACAGTAGATAGCTGCTTCATCAATATCCTTATCAGCAGTATTATAGATAGCTATTTCATTAATACTGGTATCAGCAGTAGATATCTATACTTCATCAATACTGGTATCAGCAGTAGATAGCTCCTTCGTCAATACTAATATCAGCAGTAGATAGCTACTCCATCAATACTGGTATCAGCTGTAGATAGCGACTTAATTAATACTGGTTGCAGCAGCTGTAGATAGCTAATTTATCAACACTGGTATCAGCTGTAGATACCTACTTCATCAATACTGATATCAGCAGTAGATAGCCACTTCATCAACACTGGTATCAGCAGTAGATAGCTACTCCATCAATACTGGTATCAGCTGTAGATAGCGACTTAATTAATACTGGTTGCAGCAGCTGTAGATAGCTAATTTATCAACACTGGTATCAGCTGTAGATAGCTACTTCATCAATACTGGTATCAGCTGTAGATATCTACTTCCTCAAAGACAGATATGTCATAATTAGAACTAGCAGCCAATAGCTGTATCTTTTAGCTCGAAGTTTAAAAGACCTCATTTGTTGAAATTGTTCTAGAAATAAAACCACGACGATCCAAATACTAAGGAAAATGCTAATTCAAAAGTTGCAGTTTGCTACATTGCAAGCCCAATTGATTTATATTTAGCATTCGCGAACAACAGAACTAGCGACGTGCTTCCATTTATTAGGACACAAAAGTGCCACTTTTGATTTTGTTTCTTCATTAGGTTTTAGATCACCGTTTTTTTAATTCTCAATCAATTTCAACAAAATAGATCAGAGCTAAAGAGTACAGATATTGGCTGCTTGTTTTAATTTTGAAATACTTGTCTTTATTTAAGATAAACAGGCGTGAATACAACTGGTACCGGGTACCTTAATTCTTTGGCTTACTGTATAGCTACTTCATCAATACCAATATCAGCAGTAGGTAGCTACTTCATTAATACTGGTATACTTCATCAATACTGGTATCAGCAATAAATAATTACTTCATTGATATTGGTATCAGCAGTAGATAGCTACTTCATCAACACCGATATCAACTGTAGATAGCTACTTCATCAATACTGGTATCAGCAGTAGATATCTACTTCATTAATACTGGTATCATCAGTGGATAGCTACTCCATCAGTGGTATCAGCAGTAGATAGCTACTTCATTAATACTGGTAAGTGGTATCAACAGTAGATAGCTACTACATCAATACTGATATCAGCAGTAGGTAGCTACTTCATCAATACTGGTATCAGCAGTAGATAGCTACTTCATCAATACTGGTATCAGCAGTAGATAGCTACTTCATCAATACCGATATCAACTGCAGATAGCTACTTCATCAAATGCTGGTATCAACAGTAGATAGCTACTCCATCAATGCTGGTATCAGCAGTAGATAGATAGCTACTTCATCAATACTGATATCAGCAGTGGATATCTACTTCATCAATACTGGTATCAGCAATAGATAATTACTTCATTAATATTGGTATCAGCAGTAGATAGCTACTTCATCAATACCAATATCAACTGCATATAGCTACTTCATCAATACTGGTATCAGCAGTAGATATCTCATTAATACTGGTATCAGCAGTGGATAGCTACTTCATCAGTGGTATCAGCAGTAGATATCTACTTCATTAATACTGGTATCAGCAGTGGATAGCTATACTCCATCAGTGGTATCAGCAGCTGTAGATAGCTACTTCATGAATACTGGTAAGTGGTATCAACAGTAGAGAGCTACTACATCAATACTGATATCGGCAGCAGATAGCTACTTCATCAATATCGATATCAGCAGTAGGTAGCTACTTCATCAATACTGATATCAGCAGTAGATAGTTACTTCATCAATACTGATATCAGCAGTATATAGCTACTTCATCAATACCGATATCCTTATCAGCAGTATATAGATAGCTACTTCATCGATACTGGTATCAGCAGTAGATAGCTACTTCATTACTACTATTATCAGCAGTAGATAGCTACTCCATCAATACTGGTATCAACAGTAGATAGCTGCTTCATCAATATCCTTATCAGCAGTATTATAGATAGCTACTTCATTAATACTGGTATCAGCAGTAGATATCTATACTTCATTAATACTGATATTAGCAGTAGATAGCTACTTCATTACTACTACTAGCAGTAGATAGCTACTCCATCAATACTGGTATCAGCAGTAGATAGCCACTACATCAATACTGATATCGGCAGCAGATAGCTACTTCATCAATATCGATATCAGCAGTAGGTAGCTACTTCATCAATACTGATATCAGCAGTAGATAGTTACTTCATCAATACTGATATCAGCAGTATATAGCTACTTCATCAATACCGATATCCTTATCAGCAGTATATAGATAGCTACTTCATCGATACTGGTATCAGCAGTAGATAGCTACTTCATTACTACTATTATCAGCAGTAGATAGCTACTCCATCAATACTGGTATCAACAGTAGATAGCTGCTTCATCAATATCCTTATCAGCAGTATTATAGATAGCTACTTCATTAATACTGGTATCAGCAGTAGATATCTATACTTCATTAATACTGATATTAGCAGTAGATAGCTACTTCATTACTACTACTAGCAGTAGATAGCTACTCCATCAATACTGGTATCAGCAGTAGATAGCCACTTCATCAATACTGATATCAGCAGTAGATAGCCACTTCATCAATACTGGTATCAGCAGTAGATAGCTACTTCATCAATACTGGTATCAGCAGTAGATAGCTACTTCATCAATACTGGTATATATCAGCAGTAGATATCTCATTAATACTGGTATCAGCAGTGGATAGCTACTTCATTAATACTGGCATCAGCAGTGGATATAGCTATACTCCATCAGTGGTATTAGCAGCTGTAGATAGCTACTTCATCAATACTGGTATCAGCAGTAGATAGCTACTTCATCAATACTGGTATCAGCAGTAGATAGCTACTTCATCAATACTGGTATCAGCAGTAGATAGCTACTTCATCAAGTGGTATCAGCAGTAGATGGCTACTTCATCAATACTGGTATCAGCAGTAGATAGCTACTTCGTCAATACTAATATCAGCAGTAGATAGCCACTTCATCAATACTGGTATCAGCAGTAGATAGCCACATCATCAATACTGGTATCAGCAGTAGATAGCCACTTCATCAATACTGGTATCAGCAGTAGATAGCCACTTCATCAATATTGGTATCAGCAATAGATAGCCACTTCATCAATACTGGTATCAGCAGTAGATAGCCACTTCATCAATACTGGTATCAACAGTAGATAGCTACTTCATCAATACGCATCCATCAACATTACGGATGAAGTGATTTTACTATAAAATAAGTTAAACCATTTTATAACATCTTTACCAAAAAGTTTTTAAAAAAGATAAGTGTCTTTCTGATAACATTGTGAGATAATGTATCAAAAGCTTTTTCAAAATCAAGAAAATCAAGTAATAACATCATACTTGGAATATTGGCGATTTCAGTATAGCTTAGTATATCAGACGAATGTTTTCTCCAATGATCTGTCTGCCACAAAACCAGTTTGATCCTCATTAATAACAGTTGGTAAAACAGTTTTAATACGGTTTGCAATACATTACATGATGAAGCAAGTTTGTATGAGATATAGTGATATTGGTCTCCAATTCCCAATACACTGTCTAGGTTTATTTCCTTTCGGAAAAAGGGAAATATTTCCCCAGTGCTTTTGACTTTCTGACAAGTCACCTTTTTCAAAACCATAGAACGACTCCTATATGGCTCCGTTCTTTTTCAATGACCGTTTGGGGTCATAGGCACATTCTTTTTGCTTTTGGCGCACAAAATTACCAATTATTGGTTGTTAAAGGGTCATTTGAACCCTTTATTTCTATTGCTTTGGATCCATAGTTTCACATAATTTCATATTTTTGACCCCTTGTTTGAAAACCTAGCGCTACCACTGGTTCTTGATCTTTCCTATTTTGTTTCATCTTTATTTTTTTGGACACCAAAATGCACACGGGTGACGTTAAAATATGCTGCTTTTTACGGCATGTCGAGGTTCATGCAACGCGCCTTTGAAATGACACATGTCGATATTATGTAAATTAATACTTATGTCAATTTCAAGTACTTCTATTGGACAAAATCAACATAAATTGTCAATTTCTTTCAGCGAAATTGATTATGTCGCGTCGATTTGCCTATAAATGGCAGCGATCGCACGTTATATATGCCCGGGTATACATGCCAATTTGTCCATTTATGGCAGCGATCGCACGTCATAGCCGGCAGTCTATGACTTATGAATTACTACCACGGGTATCCGGCAAGTAAACTATTACGTCCATTGTCCACACGGAACTTAATTGTTAGCCAACTCACAAGTATAAACGTGTGTGATCAGAGAAGTGACCTTCACTTGTAAATCTAATGCACAATCACAATAGGATTGGATCATCAAGGTCATGCTTTACTTGCAAATACTTGCACAAACGGTTGAGAGCCAGAAAGCCTTATATTTAGGGACCGTTCACAAACACTTGTAAGGGGGCCTGATGCAAAAAGGGGGGCCCTGAAAATTTTTGACCCTCCTACGGGGGGGCTGAAAAAATGACCACAAATTTTCCTGGAAAATTGAGTTTATATGCTTTTCTATGGGGTTGACCCATAATGTTCATGTCAAAAAAAGGGGGGCCCTGAAATTGTTGAGGTCTGTAAAGGGGGGGCCGAAAAATTGTCGCGATGAAATATTTTTGGGGATATTGATTTTTAACACCAAAGCAAGGCCAGAGCCACGACATATTTGTTAGGTGATATATGAAGCTAAAATAACAATAAATAAATAAATTTGGAATATCTCAGAAAGTTATGCTCATTTTGTGAGAGCTACCTGGTCATTAAGTGTGTGAGTTTACGGCTTTCTGGTTCTTTTTTGTGGCACTCACTGACCGTGACAAGTTGTGCAAATGGTGACACTACGGTTTTCGCAAACCACCGGAATTCCCGGGCGGAATTCGTCTATGTTTGCGTTGTAAAAAAGCACACCGTGAATAGCTGACCAGGACCTCGACCATGCTGGTCACCCGAAGTCTGGTCATAATAATTTCCGCATACATGTAATGTAACGTCCCGTGTAACGTAAGCGACTGAGTGTCGGGCCGAAGTTAGCATTTCTCAAATCTGAAGGTTACTTAGGGCCTATATAAGTAGGCCTATAACGTAAGCGAAGTCCCGGAGCGAAGTGCGTATAGATTCTGACCACATCTCAGCATGTCCAAATCAGACAAATCAGCAATGCCCAGGCCACTTTCTGAGGACTTAGCTCACTATACAAAAGCGTTCAAATACATAGCAAGCGTTGGAGATTATTTTGAAGTTGCACAAAAATGGACCGAAGAGACTTTCTATGGGCACGTCGTGGAGAAACTGGTCACAAATCTAGGTGATGGTACCGATGGTAAACTACTTCGTGTCTTAGGAATAGGGAGTGGAAGTGGTAAGTTTAATGGATATTTAACCATTTTTATATTTTCAAATATCGAAATGGCTCAGAGGCAGTCAAAAATATTCATTTCCATTTATCTAAATCAATATATTTTTGAAAAATAAGATCTTGATAAGTTCATCTCTAAATCATATATACTTTGAAAACCTGCTACATGTAATTATTGATTTATTGTTGTTATACGTTTGACAAAATGTGATGTTGTCTCAGCCCTCGGCGACCCTCTTTACAACATAACACATACCGTACTTGTATGATTTGTAGAATGGACTTTTCCAAAACATCAAAGTATAAAGAAGTTATTTTTCAATATTGATATATTGATAATGAAAATTGATTTGTTGGCTACTTCGACCAACAATACCTTGTCTACCCGTAAGTTCCTAAACAACATGAACAAAGTTGTGATGTGTCAGAGAAGATGTACCGGTAACAGATCTCAAAGTAAAGGGTTCACAAAAAATAACTCCCCCCCCTAAAATGACAAGACATTTCTTTGCATAACTTGACATACATTTCGTTGATTTGAAAAATCTAAAAACCAGTGAATAAAGGAATCATTTTCATACCCTCCCAAAGTTCTTTTCTTAAAAAATCTTTTTGTTTTGGCCAAAAAAAATCACATTTTCCAAAATTGATGCTTTCAGAAAAAGTTGCACTTCTCCACATCCTATACATTTAATGTACAAAAACATTCTCGATATCAATGTTTTGATTTATTTAATGGTGTTTTTGTTTTCTTTAAACTTTATGTATACGATTACCCAGTCACCCATGCATCTTGCAGTATAAAACAATGACTAATTGACATGTACGGGGATTTTCTAGAAGATTTTATTGAGTCGGTGTTTCAAAAATGGTAAAATCAATTTAGGAGTTAAAAAACATTTCTTTGCATAACTTAACATTCATTTTGTTGATTTGAAAAATTTAAAAACCTGTGAATAGAGGCATCTTTTTGCTACCCTACCAAAGTTATCCTTCTCAAAATCTTTTTGTTTTGGTCAAAAGAATCACATTTTTCAAAAATGATGCTTTAAAAAAAGCTGCGCTTTTCAACATCCCATACATGTAATGTACAAAACTTTCTCGGTATTAATGTTACGATTTATTTAATTGGTTTTTTTTTTCCTTCACCTTTTTGTCTCTGAACTCTTAGTCAACCATGCAACGATCACGTAGTGCAAAAAAATGATTTGTTGAAGCTAATTTTGACATAAATGAGGATGTTGAAAAGTGCAACTTTTTCTGAAAGCATCATTTTAAGAAAACGTGATTATTTTTGGCCAAAACAAAAAGATTTTCAGACGAAAGAATGTTGGGAGGGTAGAAAAACAATTCCTTTATTCACAGGTTTTTAAATTTTTCAAATCCACGAAATGTATGTCAAGTTATGCAAAAAAATGTTTTGTAATTTTAGGGGGGAGTTATTTTGTGTGAACCCTTTATATACTATATTAGTCTACTGTAGTATACCATTTAAATCTATCATCCCTCTAATCCCACCATGGAAAACCACCAATCCTGTTCTGAGCCAACAAGCTCCAACAGCTATCTATCCATGAGAAAAATGCTTTTTTCTCTGGGCAGGGCATTAACCGGCAGTCACTGGGGATGTGGATGTGTTGTGTTTTATGCATGGTATGAATTGTTTAAAAAAGGAATGCAATGCAGTCTAATACTATATCTGTGTACATGTAACCATGGTTATAGACCTACTCATAAACATATATCGTAATCGTGACTCCAAGGTTTATTTGATTAAAATGATGTGGTGTGTGTTTTTTTTATAAGATAATGTTGGTTATTAAGGGGCCTACATATTTGGTATGTCGGAAACGGTTCAGGCAAACGTTATATTAAGCATCATTGTGGCTTTGAAAAATCTCCATAAAAATGTATTTAAGATGAGGTTGTCCAACAGCTTACTCAGGATAAATATTTTGTTATGCATTGTGACTTCAACACATTAATAAAACATGTTTTATATGAGAAGAAAACTTCGAAGGACACCCATATCGTTTGTGGAATTTGCCAGATTTCGGCTATAGCTTTTAAGGGTAAGGCCGAGTAAAAAAAAAATACATGTTTCTCGTCCGCGCCCTCCTCATTTTTTGAAGATTTTCAAATTTCTTTTTATTTTGTAAACTTTCAGTTATAACTTGTTGAAAAAGATGTTTCAGAAGTTGAAACTTATTTTACGGCTTTGTAAATGCATAATACATCATTTAAGAAGAGTTTTGTGATCACTAAAGGGGTCTACCTCTCAAAACAATAAAATAAAAAGGGCCTCCTCCTTTTTCTCAGATATCAATCTGTATGTCGAATACCCGAAATATGGTGCCAAATACAGGTATTTAGCGTCATTTTCCAATAAAAAATACAAAATAAAAAGGCCCTCATTCTCCTAATTTTTAAAAACCCGGACGAGAAACATGTTTTTATTTTTACTTGGCCTAATACGTAATTCCGATGATTTTAGGCAATGGGTGCATCTTGACGTGAGATGAACAGTTTGTTCACGGCCTTGTAAATAGATACTTAGGCCCACAATACAAACTGTGCATACATGTACCATACCAGACTTATTGATTTAAACGTATGTTCATTGAATTGTGATATTCATTGCAATAAGTACTCACCCGATGATCTAAGTCAACAACCTATATGGAAATGGTTAAATATATTGAGGCTATATTCTGAATATGTAGCACAGCCCTACACCAGGCACAAAAAGAAACTCGTCAGTTATATTCATCCTTGCTGTTCAATAACTTGATAATTTTGGATTATTCTGAAATATACATTTTGTTAATGGACTTTTCTTTCTCATTTGACACCCTGTTCGTGAAAAACGAACAAGAATTGACCAAGATATGCGCTTCCAAAGCCTCAAACCCCAAAATCAAAAGTTGCATTTTCAACGATTTTCAATGGAAACGCATCGTTGTATTGCACACAAGCACCACGGGCCAATCAATAAAGCACACAGTGTAACAGGCACAATTGAATCGTTAAAATTGCAACTTTTCATTTTGGGGTTTGACAGTTTGGAGGCGCATATCTTTGTCAATTCTTGCTCAATGTTCACGAACAGGGTGTCAAATGAGGAAAAAAAGTCTAATTAACAAAATGTATATTTCAGAATAATCCAAAATTATCAAGTTATTGAACAGCAAAGATGAATAAAACTGACGAGTTTCTTTTTGTGCCTGGTGTATATCGGTTTTGTTGTACAAGACAGTCTAAGACCAAGTATAAACTGTAAGTTACAGTATTAGATATTGGTTAGGCTAAATTATTGGAACTAATCATTTTCGGAAATAATTTTGAAATGAATTCCATTTAGATGTGGCCAAGTTTTTAATTAAAATTTGCCTTGTACTTTTCAGACCGTTCCCCACATTACACACCAAATTCGCTTTCTTCTCTGAACCAACATATCTATGAAACAACAAAAAAATTACATTTTCAAATCAAATCACTATGTTGTAGCGAAGATTTGAGAATATCAGCATTATCCTTGTACGTAAGATAGAATGTTTGAATGATCCTCATATAAAATTGTGTCTTTTCAACAGGGAAAATAGTACTCTAATACTTTTTTTACCCACAAATTATACTATAGGTAGGGATGACCAATGAACCATCAACTTGATTAGAACACTCCCATAGACATGCAGGGAGCTCAACTGTGCACTGCTTGCACAGACATTTCTAAATTGAGCTCATTCTTTTATTTTTCATAATTTTTCTGTAAAAATTGGTGATGTTAATGCCAATTATGTTTTGTAACTATCCTGCAAATTACAGCATCATAACTTATTTGGTTTTTCTGTAAGTGTGAGTCAAAATTGGTCCATCGCCACAGTGCGCTTAATTGCCAGTGGCCCAGTGCAGCACTGCTCAGAATGGCACAAAATATTCAGATGAATAAGATCAGGTGAACACCTTGACCTACTGAGCTGTAATTTGGCAGAGTTGTTGTTATTACCTCTATCATACCCTCTGTAAAAAGAAAAAAAACGGACAAGTAGATCTCGAGTTAAAATTAAATCACCAGCTTCCCTTTGGAATTTCCAAACACCTTTCGAATCATGTTAAATAGACACCTTTCTAAACATAATTGTGAAGTTTCATGCTCATTTGTTGTATTATTCACCTGATCTCAACCCTAAACATTTTCTTATATTTATACCATCTGCACTGACTTGCTGCTATACACGCACAGGAGCTGTACTTTTAAAATACGCGCCTAATCAATAATGAGTCTTTCACTCCATTGTTAAAGTACTGTGCTCCCTGTAGCATATGGAGTGACCAGTCCCTGGAGTGTGATGGTTTTGTAGCACATGACAGTATTCATTCAAGCCTATCAAGGTCAGTTATTAGCCACTTGCTGAATGGCTGGGCATTATCAGCTATCAAAGAGATACCTTATGCTGCTGCCAATCACAATAGAGGTTAAACATTTTGTTAAAACCCCAGAAGTGATATCAGGACAAAGCTGTGCATGTTGGTACTTGATTGTTTGGATTCCTATGTTGAAAATCCCTTGTAGTACATTAGTATTTTTCTTATGTGTAGTGTATATTGTTGTGGAAAAAAAGTTCACCTGGACTTTTGATTTTGTGCCACTTTGGCCATTATGGATGATTTTTGGCAAATGTTTTCTAAAAGCATGATTTCAGTGCCTCGGTTGGAAGAAATACTTAATGCTATTGACTAGTAAAGTGCCATTTCATAAGAAACCCCTTTGATACTTTCACAATATGCTTGTTTCATGTTTGCATATATATTAAAATAAAGAAATATAAAAAGGTAAATATATGCTTATACCAATTTTGCTCACATTGCTATATTTAGACTTTGTCAATTTATTTCGTTCCAATGACCGGTCAGAATGGGAAACTTTGAAAATTCATAATTCGAAAAGTTTTTGACCGATTTTGACCATTTAACCACCAAAATACTTCTGTTGATGAGTTCTTTCCAGAAAACAATCTTTTGTAGCAAAAGGGGCAACATGAAATTATGATGGTCATACCTAGGCTACTATAGGCCTACAGCTGCAGGCAATTACCGGGCCATTCACTTCGTACAAAGATTTATTCACAATATTCCTTTATTATATTTGCAAGTTATTTCTGCTGAGAAACACAATTAATAGCCATTACGATTATTATGTTTGGTTATTTCCGGGGGTGTCACTCCCATTGTGACCTGTACACCAACCGCGGACCGCGATAATAAAAACGCGTAAAAAGGGTAGTTTTTCGTGTTTAGGGTAAATAATCTGATCTGTATTTTGATATTCTTACAGGTGAACTTGAACTCGGTTTTCTGAATAAGCTGCTTACCAAATTTCCAAAAATTCAAAACTGCGTCGTGGAAGTTACCCAGTGAATCACTACTCAAAAAGTATGAGACCAACATCAAGCCGGAGCATGAGACGGGTATTACATTCGATTGGCAAAATCGTACATTCGATGAGTTCCTGGAAAATCAGCCAGAAAACAGCCAAAAAGTCCACTTTATAAGTGCTTGTAATTTCCTCTATATGTGAAGGACCTGAACGAAGCACTGCAAACCCTTTATGATATGCTGGCACCGGGTGGCATTTTGCTAGCAATAATTACCGCAGGTAGGCCCCTACGTATTTAGTTGACTAATCAAACGGGAAGAAATTGAAGTTAGAGTTGTAAAAGATTTTGATACAGCTATAATTAGGAAATAAGCTTGAAAATGATACCATATTTGTGTTTGCCTCACACAATACCATAAATTTATTGTTTGTGCGGGGGGGAGGAGGGGCACTTAAAAGGGCATTTCGTGATCTACAGCCTCATCCCCCCACTTTTCTCAAAAAAAGTTGAGATTTTTACATCACTGGAAACCTCTGGCTACATAATGTTTATGTACAAAATATTTCTTGCAGATTAATTCGTTTAGCAAAGATATCGTGAAATTTGAATTTCGTTCTGGTGCACCAGAACGAAATTACAACGCATTGTCTATGGAGCAGTGTAATACACATAATCACGCATAACTCGCGAACGTAAAATCGGAATCGAAATTTTGGGAATAGGTTTTTTCGTGGATATCTAATGAAACATGACATAAATAGAGGATGCTAGGATCATGAAATACTCCTTTAACACAAATGACCATACGGAAATATGCCGCCCCCGGAAAGACCCCTTTTGGATTTCACAGTTGTGAAAGACTCTCTAAATTTGACCAAAACAGAGCTCCGTAAGACCCTTGATTTCGATCATTTTATCTCTAGTAAAAGACCCCGACTAGACTGGTGCATTATGGTGCTGTACTGATGATCTTCTTCATAATTATTAGATTGCGATTCAAAGTTATGACCTCCTCTCGATGCACGCATCGTTCTTTTTAAAGAATGACTGAACAATATCAATTTGTAAGTGCTCTTTAGCAAAGTCATAGCTAGTTCATTGAATGTACAAAAGTATGACAAAACAGGCGAAATCAGTAACTTTTTGCACCGTTTTGCAATTTAAAGAGAATTGACCATTGCTCACTAATGAAGCTGGTATATGGCCAATATAAGTGTGCTCTTTCATTTAATGACATAAAATTTGACAAATAATGTAAGGAACACTTGAGGTTTTGACTTTTAAAAGCTACATTTTGGTCAAAATGTGCTTGGATAGGTAGTTTTCAACAGATGTACCACATTCGCCTTGCTATAACATTGAATTGCGTTATCTGTTGACCTAGTGTATAAAAAAGGTGTTTTTAGGGGGAAGTGTTAGCTTTCGTTCATACAAAAAAACCAGTTGATTTGATTAAGGGAACACTTGAGGTTTTGGCAAAAACCAATCACAGATGTCTATTTTCCACTAGATCTTACACAGCTCTTATGATGCTATGCACTCTACAAACCTCTCTATATGAAACGCAAGTAACACGTTCTGCTTCTTCTACTTTTCTTCTTTTCAGACTACACTGGTTATGGGAAGTTGTGGAGGACATTCCCTACTCTCGGGTGTGAGACTGCATCCCAGGATGGATCACAAGACAACTCATCCCCATCACATCGCATAGACGCTGGTTATGTACGCGATGCACTGCGTCAATTACAAATACCGAACCACGAAGACGGGTTTGCGGGAAATTATAAGATCACAGAGTGTTTTAGTGATGAAGAAAGCGACGAGGGCAATCTAGCGCTAGATTTTTTAACTCATACCATCAGATTCAGAGACGCGCCAAGTGATCTTTTTCAGCAGGTGTTAGCATGTATCAAAGAAAGCTGTGTCCAACGCGGAGATGAGCGGTATTTCCAATCCAAAAACGTATGCTTTGTCATTACCAAACCTACAGAAAGCGCCACTCAATAGGTTGATTCAAGTTTTTGGTTTGAATTGACCTTTTCGGTAAAGCCCGAGTACACCCGAGATGTCGTCATTTGACGTCATGCCGATCTGCACTGATGCCCGGGCGCCGATGGCGCACATCGTTGATCGAACCCCAGACAAACTAGTACCTGGTATGTCTATGGATCGAACATTGTTGCTGTGGTGCATTGCAAGTCGGCGTGACGTCAAATCTCAAATGAAGACATCTCAGGTGTACTCACAAAGGCTTATGGGATTTACCGAATAGGTCAATTTGTAACTCGCGCTCAAAGAAAAATCGGGCCTTTTAATTAAGTGTTTGTAATCTGTATTTCTAATCCATGCTACTGCCACTGATTATGCTGGTATGCTTCTTTAATATTTCATAACGTTATGGGTTCAGAACTGAGGCCTATTAATCGTAGGCTATTCATTCACAATCTCAATAAACTTCTTGTTTTTAAATTAAGATTTATCAAAATACAAAATAACATTTAATGCTGTATATTTTGTTGAAATATTTTAAACTGTTTGCAAATGTAGTGGAACTACAATAATAAAATATTTTTACATAATTCAAGATATTTGTTTGTTTTCTTAATCCACTAATAGTTGATGCAAACATACTACAAAATTATATTTTACAGTTTAGGCAAAAGAGTGATATACACAATTTATCTGACTTCATTTTATTTTTCATCTTATCATCTCCATATCGTATGGAATCCTCACCTCATCTCATCTTACCTCTTATCTCATCTCACCTCCTCTTATCTCACCTCCTCTCATCTCATCTTATCTCATCTCACCTCCTCACCTCATGTCACCTCCTCTCCTCTCACCTCCTCTCCTCTCCTCGCCTCATTTCACCTCCTCATCTCACCTCATCTCATCTCACCCCATCTCACCTCATCTCATCTCTTCTCACCTCCTCATCTCATCTCACCTCCTCTCTGATCTCATCTGATCTCATCTCATCCCATCTTACCTCATCTCTTCTCCTCCTGCTCCTACTGCTGATATCAGCATTGCCGGCTGATATTAGTATTAATGACAAAGTAGCTACCTACTGCTGATATCAGCATTGATGAAGTAGTTATCTACGGATGATATTAATATTGACAAAATAGCTACCTACTGCTGATATCAGCATTGATGTAGTAGTTATCTATGCGATTGATATTAGTATCAACAAAGTAGCTTCCTACTGCTGATAACAGCATTGATGAAGTAGTTATCTACGGCTGATATTACTATTGACGACGTAGCTATCTACTGCTGATATCAGCATTGATGAAGTAGTTATCTACGGCTGATATTAGTATTGACAAAATAGCTACCTACTATTACTGCTGATATCAGCATTGATGAAGCAGTTATCTACGGCTGATATTAGTATTGACAAAATAGCTACCTACTATTACTGCTGATATCAGCATTGATGAAGCAGTTATCTACGGCTGATATTAGTATTGACAAATTAGCTACCTACTGCTGATATTAGCATTGATGAAGTAGTTATGTACGGCTGATATTAGTATTGACAAAATAGCTACCTACTGCTGATATCAGCATTGATGGAGTAGTTATCTACGGCTGATATTAGTATTGACAAAATAGCTACCTACTGCTGATATCAGCGTTGATGAAGTAGTTATCTACGACTGATATTAGTATTGACAAAATAGCTACCTACTGCTGATATCAGCATTGCTGAAGTAGTTATCTACGGCTGATATTAGTATTGACAAAATAGCTACCTACTGCTGATATCAGCATTGACGAAGTAGTTATCTACGGCTGATATTAGTATTGACAAAATAGCTACCTACTGCTGATATCAGCATTGATGAGATAGTTATCTACCGCTGATATTAGTATTGACAAAATAGCTACCTACCGCTGATATCAGCATTGATGAAGTAGTTATCTACAGCTGATATCAGGAGGGCAAAAAAAAGTAAAAAAATGGGGCAAGGAGCCCCTATTCTGCCTGATTATGGGCCAAAATAGTGTCAAATACAAAATTTGTGCATGTGACGCGAGCACATTGTAAAGACAAAGCCATTTCCATCCTGATTATGGGCACATTTTTTTGCAAGCTATGCGTGCACATCGTCCCAATAAAGCCTTTTTTTGAAGCTGTCTCTATGTATTGTATGATGCAACTAATTTTTTTCGGCGGCTGTGGCCCGAAATTTTATTTTGCACCCCCACTATGCTAGCAAGTAAGGAAAGAAACTGTCAGATCCAGAATAAATGATACTTGATCATATATTTGTTTTATTTATCCATCTTCAGTAGAGTTGAACAACTTTCATTCCATGTAAGTAAGTACAATTGAAGAGTAGTTTTCCAAAATTCACTCAGCCCACTTAACCCATGAAGAGAAAATCACCTTTAAACTTTTTAAGAGTTTTTCAATACCAGTGTATTGCAATACCAAAGCGTGAGAACTGAGTGAGTTTTGAAGTAAAACAGATTCACCTGACCGATGATAGGGACCGAGTGATTTGTAATCATTTATGCATCAATATTCACTATAATGATGGGTGTCATTTGCTTGGTTTGACCACAACTGGACTGAGTGAGTTTTAGAAAACAAATCTTCAACTGTATACATAAGATATATTGGCGACTTGAGAATAAAAGTTTCACAACGGTCTGTTAGCCATCAATTTATATTACTACTCTGTATATTGCATTCATAATCTTCAATAAACTTTGCGTTAAAAAATTAAGATTTATCAAAATATAAATATAACATTTAATGCTGTATTTTTTGTTGCATTACTTTAAATTGTTTGCAAAATGTAATGGAACTGCAATAATAAGACGTTTTTATATATTCAAGACATTTTGGTTTTTTTAAATCCACTAGAGTTGATGAAATTATTGAAACGGATTGTACTGACAATCTGTCCACCATTTACGACATACTACAAATTTATATTTTACAGTTTAGGCAACAATTTCATTTACACAATCTAACCCCATGGACACTACTTCTTTTCTTACAGTGCCCCTGATTGGTCAGTTACATGATATAATCATCTGAGTAACCAATCAAAATAGAGCTAGCACACTTCCCTTCAGCCATACTGGCCATTCTTACCACATCTCTGATTGGCTACATATATGATATAAGCCTTTTTTGTAACCAATCAAAACAGTTCTAAGATAAAATGGCCGGTAGAGTCCATGGGGGTTATGATGATTTTGACACTGTGCAATGAAATGCTAACCCTGATACTGGCTTCAGACAGTATTTTGTACAACTAAAAAACATTTACTTATGCAACATTGACATGGGTGCATAAACAAACTGGCCTGCATTATTATCACAGCACCAACCTTGGGATTCCTCTGCCACATAACACGAACATGAAATTTTCCAGTTATAGTTAAATCAGCACTATATAGACGGGAATTGTTCATTTTTTGTATCTTTCTGTATACAAAAGTGGACCAGGCTAACACAAGCAACTAGTGTCGAATGTCTCCTGAAAGCATTTGTTGTTGCACCTACGAAGTTGTGCTATGCTGTCAGTATCAATACGCTGTCAGGAGGCCCGTCTATTTGGCACTGATTGACTATAGTTTGACAAAGACAAGTTTTTACCTGTTTGATCTTTGACAACGTAGCCAATAATGTCACAAAATACGAGAACAAACAATACAAACATGTAAATACAAGCACAGAAAAGACCCTGGGAAAAATAAGAACACAACAGAAGCAAACAGATATTTATATACCACAGACCTGATATGCATATATATAAATTGCTTGTAATACTATTAAGAGTACACACTGGGTATACATTGCATTGTCCCATTATATGTAATCCTCTCTCCTGTCCTGTATGGAAATCTCCAAAAATATAACACCATTTGTGCGAGTTGGACATTCGTTCACCATGTATTGTTTTTGTCATGTTGGAAAGCTTCCCGGGAGTTTCCAGAATGCTTACCAAAAATTTCCTTAGTTAAGCATACTTGCAGTATATAATGCATAATCATACAAATCAACCAATCTGTAGCTCATGTGATATAACGTTGTTGGGCAGGAAAAACCTCATGTGTACTTGTGGCCCTTGAACATGTTTAAACAAAACTGCCAAGAGGTTACATAAGAGGTTTTGCTTTGCTCAGGGGCCAAAAATATGTTTTTCTGCCCAACGACGATAGACAATATTAAGACATATCCAGTTACCAAGTGTTAGATGGCACTTGCATGTGTAATTGTTTATCCTTGGTAAAAGGAATTTCACACAGGAATTTAATAGACACTACCGTGTCTTTCACCATGGTTTTATAATTATTTCTTATAATATAAACAAACACTTTACATATATCATAGCAAAATGTGCTATTACATTGAGATAAAGATCAACTTCCCTGAACGGGAATTTAGAATTAATAGTATTTTGTTTTTCAACACACTGGTGTAATTAATTCTTAATTGATTGATAATTTTTATTGAAAAATATCGTAACTTTTTCACTGGCATAAACGTGGCAGTAGTAATACTTCTACATTAAAAATAAGTCTCTATATAATGGATACTATATTTGAAGAAAATGGTTTATAGTACTGTTAGGAATTTAATGCAAATAAAAATAACCTGGGCTTTTTGTGTTACATGTATCTTCAATATGCACTCTTCGAGCACCAAAATAACTAAAACTAAAAAACACACCTCATAAACTATCAACCAATATGCTAATTAAGTAACAAATAATGTCCTTTCCATATATGCAAAGCAACAACATTGGGCTATTCCACTTAAAATACAAACTACCCCTGTAGAAGATTAGAAGCGGGAGTATGAATTTCAAATGGAATAAGTACATTAGCAGCACCATTTGCAACTCACCCCCCCCCGCTGTGGAAGATTCATGTTGAATCTTTCTCAGAGGGTGTATGAAATTCAAATGGAGCTGCCTAATGAGCTAATTCCATCTGAAATTCATACTCCCCCTGTGGTAGATATTTCCAAAATCTTCCACAGGGGTAGTGTGTATTTTAAATAGAACAGTCCATTGCTAACAGTTACTACTCTCCTGAATCCAAAATTGAATGAGCAACTTTTTCTTCACAAAATACCAAAAAACATGCAAATGGTATTTGACAATTTATGTATCCTATTTGCATAGTCTATCCCCTCCTTCAATCAACTTTTGATTCATGTTCGAGTTGATGTATTACAGGATCTTTGCCTTATGGTATTGGCTGTGTCACCATTATAACCTAGAGAGTCACTTGCTGTGTGATTTGATATGGTTGATAAGACCATTGGTAGAGCTGTCATGTGAACTCACAGGATCTTTGCCTCGTAGCTCAGGTTGGATGACTTTGGCTAGTTGTTTACCCAATTCAACTCTGTAAGAAAGGTTACACACAAAATGTATCAATTGAGAACACTGAGCCATGGTTACATAAACTACCTCATAGGGCAGCTATGTATTATCACTATCTTTGAATTCAGACGATCTTTAATTTTCAGTTCTTCTATCAGACAAAATTTAATAATAAAGTTTAAAATTTTAAAATACAACAGAGACACATTTTCCTAATAAACCACACATATAATAATGAATAGAGCCATTATGAGGTGAGGACACATGTTGTGGTGCAGGTGCTCACTATGTTAAAGGAATCTCAAATAATCCATATAATATGAAAATCCAAGTATTTGCCCCACCAGGTCAAACTAACCTGACTGAATAATTTTCCCGTTCCCACCAAAAACTGTTGTAAGAAAATACTCTTTCTGGCCGAGAACAGTAACTGACTGGAACAAACTATACCATTTTTCACCCTGATGTGGCAGTGACATCAACACGTTGAGGCAGCTGTTTCACTTGCATATCTATGCAGCATCATTAGGCAAAAAAAAAAAAATTTGTTTGCTTGAATGAATTTTAAAAATTGGGTCGGTCGGTCGGGAAAAGTTTTTTTGTTTTTGTTTTTTTCTTTCCCTGTTTAGATGGTCTTTTTTCCAGGTACCAAACATTGAATTTCCGTAGCTGTAACATCACGCCATGGTCCAGCATCTGTGCTCGCCACTTGCACCTTAAAAAATGATAGCTCTTCTACATGTACAATTCTCCTAGTGTTTTCTGCTTTTCAAAACTACCTACCATATTAATCAGCGTTTTCGGTCCTTGCTTCACCCGTACAGATAGCGCTATACTCGTGTTGTGTCCGCCATGTTTAAAGTGAAATCATATTTATACTGAGCAATTTGTGCTCTTAATAAAAGTAGCCTCGACAAACATGTTGAAAAAAAATAGTGCATGTTACTTCCTTGTCAAACTGTTTTCAAATTTTATCTACTTTTACCATATTTTAAAATCTGCTATATTGTATACATTCTTGTACGATATGCACGGTTATATTTTGCCTGTAAATAAACTCATCCCTAGATGCGCCGTCCGAAATGTGCAAGTGGATAGCAAGTTGTATTAGAGCTTAGACACTGAGGTGGTATACAAAATTGCGGAACCCGACAGTCAGGTACAGCCGAACACGTAAACATGCAGGAAATAGTATTTTACAACGTTTCTTTTAAATCATCAGTTTTTCAGACGAAAAATACGTGCCATTTTTGGGAAAATTGCAACAAAAAAAACTTTTTTCAAAAAAAAGTTCTACGGTTGGGACTGCCAAGACGGTCGGTCAGAGGAGAGCAAGCAAACAACTTTTTTTTTTTTGGCCTTAAGAGCATGCGTGTGAATGCTAGCACTTTAAGCGAAGGCTATTGAATTGAGGCTGTGCCTAATGACATGCGCACCAATGTCAATGCCAAAACAGGGTGAAAAATGGTGTGTACTACATCACCACAATACAGGACTCCCAACAAATTCAAGAAAGAAGCAAGCAAAAAGCTACCTAACACAACTCCAATAAAAGCATTCGGAATGTGCACACTATTGCTTTCCATCTGGTTTCATCTGCAGTTTGGGAAAGTTTCGCTAAAGACACAGATACCAAACACAAAAACGAAACAAGCTTTCACTGATTATCATGACTTACCCCCACTGGTCATAGGAGTTGATGTCCCAAATAGTCCCCTGGGTGAAGATCTTATGTTCATACATAGCAATCAGGAGTCCCAGAACAAATGGCGTCAGTTTCTGGAACAATATGGAGTTAGTGGGGCGGTTGCCTTCAAAAACCTGCAACAAAATGAATAGAAGGGAACAATTGCTACTTAAAAAGGAATGCAATTTGCACTACTATAGTTCTAAAGAAGGTTCTTTTGCACTTGCCAACTGTCTTTCATTGGTTCCTTATCGATTAACTTGGAATAAAAGAATCAAACAGGCATGCTATACCATAATCAAGCCCATTAAATATTGTGTAGAACCTCTGACATCCTCTGGTTAGTGAGGCATTAAATAAATGTTTTCCGATTGTGCTCAGAGACTACTAAATTAAAGGGATGTCAACCGAATATGATGGAATAGAGATATAGGAAGAGGTCCAATTACAGAAGCAGGAGGACCCAAAGAAAAACCTGCAATGACGAGCATGGATCAGCAACCAAGCTCAATGTCGGGAATTGAACCCGGGCCGCAGTGGTAAGAAGCGAGTAATAAGACCACTATACTATTACTAACCCAACCCCTCTTGACTTAACATCCTGTCAATTATGATCCTATTGTCCTGGTGTTGCTAATGTACATCTGCTCATGCTTTAGGTTGATAAAAGATGGAGTTGTGCCCATATATTGCACAAGACCAGTGCTACACAGAGTAACCTCTGCAACGCTCAAGCTCAAAATCGCAAATTATCCTTCAATTTCAAGCTCCTGCCAATAAATTCTGGAGGCACACTATTTGCTCTCCATGTGTGACAAACCAAAATGGTGGATTTACCATAGTGTTACGCACAGGGTAATTCTGAGTTGGTACTCTTTGGGAATAACCTCTATGGTGGATTTACCATAGTGTTACTAACAACAATTTTTTTTTTGTTACTCTTTGGGTATAATCTCTATGGTGCATTTACAATAGAATTAGTGGGGAGAATTACACACAGAGCAATTCTGAGTTGGTTCTAATCTCTATGCATGGTTTTTACCTTATGTGGCAAGATAAGCTTGATTTGATCCTCTGGCATGCCATCCTTCTTCAACTCTGCCTCTGCTTCCTCCCTAGTCTTACCCATCATCAAGGCTTCTGATTGAGCCAAGAAATTGGCCAGCAAAATCTGTAGCAAAGTAAGGAATATACGGGTGTATGTTCATGTGTGCAATGAATAAGTGACTGAATATGGCACATACAATCTACAGGAAATTGGGAGTTATTATTAGACACATAATTGTGACACGATCAAGGGAAATGAGTCGGATGTCGCTAATATTGATTTTGAAATATTGGCAAAGAAAGTGTTAAAATTCTTTTATATTGTTTCCAGCGGATTGATAAATTGACGTAACTTCGCAATGAAAAGTTGTATCAACATGGGGTTTTCAGTTTCTGAAAGCTCTAAATGTCCTCTTTAGAAATGTATGTAAAACTCATTTTCGACCAGGGTCGACATGTGACTCATTCCCCTTGATCATATCACATGATCGCAACACAAAGTCTATGGCATGTACTACCAATTCTAAAAGGGGCCTGATCCAGTTACCAGGGAGTTAGGTAACCACTTTGCTGGCAAATTAAGATGAGTAAAGAGGTTGACTTCAACACTATAATATATTTCTTTCACCTGGCACTAGATTGACTATTTCTAATCCGTTAGGCAACAAAAAAAGAAAACCCTGTTCTACAGGCCCGACCGACCCAGATTTTGAACAAATTGGGAAAAAAAATGTCCTGTTCAAATGAATGCCGACTCACATTTCGGAAATTTCACGAATTTTTTTTTTGTATTTTCTCAAATTGCAAATTATTTTCAGATTTTAGTGATTTTTTGGGTCATTTCCAAAACAAAAAAAGGCTGACCGACCGACCCTACTTGAAAGGTCCGTCCGCCCGTAGAACAGGGTTTCTTTTTTTCGTCGCCGCTTCCAAAACTCTCCAGGAAAAACCTTTACATTTTCCCTATCAATCTGGTGGCCTTTAGATGCTCCCTGACAGACTGAATTGAGATAAAGGACAAGAAATAGATCCTATTTGGGATAACCTGCTGATGTCTGGGGCGATACAACATGCTATGACATGATGACATCATCTTGTCAATCATATGAAGTCACCAGATAGGACTATTCTGATTATAGGCAAGATATCATCCAAGCATCAACATCTGCTGTTGAAAGATGCTAGTTGAGCTAGTGAAAATATTTCAGGTAAGCAAAAAATAGCGTACTGTTGAAGTTTAACTCTTTAATCATTTTATCTACCGCTACGTATGAAGAACACTGATTTTTAAGAAAAATGCTGTTTCCTAATCATGTTAAATACTTGTTTACAATATCAAATGTTTTAAATTGTGTCAAAAACAGACTGGTACTCCTTTATTTTACAAAAACAATTCTTTGTGACAAATGTGTTTTGTTTAGTGGGTAGTTGTTGCTAGGGATGTCATGAAATCCAATATTTGTCCAGGGTTTTATTTGTTGAGAGTACAATTCCCATTCCTGAAGCTGTTATCATTTTAAAATAGCTTAGTTTAAGCTTTCTAATTTATTGGCTGTGCCACATTATTGATGCAAAAATCGAGTGGCTTGCCAAAGTGTTTGAGAATCGCTTATTTGACGTAGCTTACCTCATGATGCAGACCATTTTGGATAGGATTCTGGGTTTCCACTGGTGCAAGGAAGTCAGCAGGGACCAGGCGAGTACCTACAAATATGAAACAGATATAAGCAAAAATTGATGTCAGATATTCTTTGACAAAACCTTGAAATTTTTCTTTGACCACTGTATGTCACCTACCAGTAATCTGCTCTTAAGATTGTTCTTCAGTGCTTTGAACGACGTTTTTATAATCTGGTGCACCTGTTAACAAATTTTTGTATGCAATCTTTAAAATTATAATTTGTTCATTTCATGCATGTTTGAAAGTTTGTATATTTTGATATTTTTCAATACCTAGATAGTTAGTCTTTTGATTAGAGTCAATATTGTTGTGCAATTTTGTGCTTTTCTAAATGTAATACTTTTTTCTATATAGATGCAAATTTTACAACCAAGTCCACCTAGGCAATTGTTTTTATGACTCGGGGGGGGGGGACTTAACACAAATGACTATGGGTACGCTTCCCTGGAAAGACCCCTTTTTGGATTTTGCAGCTCCGAAACACCTCCAATATTTGACCAAAATAGAGCTCCGAAAGACCCTTGATTTTGATAATTTCAGCTCTAAAAGACCCCGAAATTGCTCATTCTTCATATTTCTGGGTTTTTTCCAGACGATTTTCAACCAGAAAGCCAAGAAAGACCCTTGATTTTGACTGTTTGCAGCTCCAAAAGTCTCCCATTTTACTTGTTCGCAGCTCCAACAGACCCCCTTTTACCGGTACGCAGTCAGCTCCCAAAGATCCACCACCTCAAAATTTTGGGGGACATACCCACCAAATGTTTTTGATGTGCCCCCCCCCTGGATTAGACTCCATACCAGTCTGCTTACCTTGATGTATAAGTTGATAGAATGCATGTTGCCCATTAGTACCTGGTTCACCCCATACAATAGGTCCTGTGGTGTAGTCTACTCTATGACCACTGCGTGTCACATATTTACCATTAGACTCCATATCACCCTGTTGGAAATAAGCTGCAAACCTATGCATATACTGTAACAGAAATGAAACATAACAAAAGACAAATTTAAGTAATTGGATAGCAACATGTGCACAGTATTCTTTGTGGGACCTGAGAGCACATCAGACACACCAAATTGCATTCTGAATACGAGGAATGTCCTGATGATATCAAATAAGTTAATTTGCGATATAATGCAAATGTTATGGCAAATTATTAAAAATTTATATTCTTTTTATTTTTGATGTTTAACAGTACTCAAAATACGTTTGTGAAGGTTGTCATTCATCCAGGTATAATCAAATATAAAATTAAACTTGTTAAATCTATTCAACTGGACTCACGGTTTTTGAGAGGCAGCGGTTTCACACCTTATCCTAGGTGCATCTTCAGGCCGCCTGTTGGTCTGAAGATGCACCTTGGATAAGGTGTGAAACCATTGCCTCTCAAAACTGTGAGTCCAGTTGAATAGATTTAACAAGTTTAATTTTATAACAGTACTCAAAGTAAACTTCGTAAACCTAATGATATGTACTGAAAGTGTATGTAGCTGGGAAGAAAAGCTGTTTATCACTTAAAAATTTTGACCATTTATATAGAGATTGTGCATATGATGTATCATACCCTAAATATGGCGGACTACTCAAATGCACTCAACAAAAGCATGATTGCAATCTACCGCAAAATAGTTCGTCTCACACACATAACAAATGCACTGCGATCAAATAGGGTGACGACAACATTTGATTGAATGGACTGCACGTCACTGCGCCATGATTAAGGTGAAGGACACTGGTTCAAAAACTTTGTTTGGAGACAATCAATAAAAGCATGCAGGGCCTCGATTGAAGATATTATTGAAGATATTTTCCCAAAAGACCTAAAATTTTTATTAGATGTTTTTAGGTATTCATTCTATTGATGTTTATAGAAACTAAAGCTGTGCACAAACAAACATACAAACCTGATCATATGGTAGCAATGCATGCGTCTCTGCACCACAGAAGTTATGATACCACACACCCAGCATAGCCAAGATCACTGGGATGTTCTTCTCCAATGGGGCTGTGCGGAAGTGGTTGTCCATGAAATGAGCTCCAGCTAAGAGTGACTCAAAGTTGTCCATGCCGACGTACAGAGCTATTGATAGGCCGATGGCTGACCACAATGAGTAGCGACCTCCGACCCACTGAAAATAAGTTTAAATTGGAAACTGTGTAAAACTATCATTATATGTGTAGTAATTAATTAATTAACCTGCATTTACTTTGCTTGGAATAAACTGGATTATTTATAGAATGAAAATGGTAGCAGTATACTGTAAAACCTTGTCTACAAGCATATAGAGTGATTCTGATGAAAGCTAAATTAATCCAGGCACCATTATGGAGTTTGAGCAAATAAATTACAGATCCAAGCATATACAAATAAGTATTATTGTAAGACCAATCTATTGTATTGGCATATTACCGCATGTATCGTATTAACTTAGCTTTCATCAAAAACACTGTATGCTTGTAGACGAGGTTTTACAGTATTAGATCTGCAGATTAGGTGCATTTAGGGCTTGTAAATATTGAACACTTTTTGTGAATCAAATTAATGGTTTATTTCATATAACCATACACTCCTGGGAAGATTGTAACCTTTTCTGATGTCAATTTGGAATAATAATAGCACAACGGTAATATAAAACAATTTATTTATTTCGTTTACAGTTGCACTCATGTTTGAGGGTATGTGGTTGAAGTTGAATATGTACCAAATTAACATACTTACATCCCAAAATTCAAACATGTTGACTTTGTCAATACCAAATGCTGTAACCTTGGCCTGGAAAAAAAAGGAGAAATGCAAAATGGTGGTTTTTTTTAAATTCATGATTAAAAACATACAATTTACATTGGGAAGTATAATGGTTATGGTATTCAGCAAATTCCTTCAGCGGGGTCCATCTGCTCTTTCCAATTATCATGTAGAAAGAACTAGGTCACACGTTGCTACGCAGGTTTACCAGCGAATGAGGTGCCGATGTGATGATAATGTGATTCAATTAGCCAATCTGGACCCCACTTCAGTATTTATGCCATAAATAGCACCAAATAGGCAGAACACTGAAGTACCTTGCTGAAACCTATAGTTGATTTTAAATGCTGAGTAGACCAAAACTCCTATTTCCACAGTGTCACACATTGACTTTGTTGGAAGTCCTGTCATGACACATTAAGGTGGTTATATAGCAAATTTAATATTTTATTTGAAAATTTATGGTCCATTTAGAGCAAATATTTGTCCCAGTCAAAGGGCATATCTGGTCAAAATTGTGCTCATTTATCACAAATGAGATGTTTATACCACTGGAAACCTCTGGCTACATAATGTTTATGTACCAAAAATTTCTTGCAGATTAATTCGTTTATCGAAAATATCGTCAAATTTGAATTTCGTTCTGGTATACCAGTACGAAATTACAACAGTGGCCAATGGAGCAGTGTAATACACATAATCATGCATAACTCTCAAACGCAAAATCGGAATCAACTGAAATTTTGGGAATAAGTTTTTTCGTGGATATCTACTGAAAAATGTTATAAAAAGAGGATGCTAGGATCACAAAATCCTCCTTTAACCTCAATTTATTTTCTCCAGCACCACTCTCCCCCTCCCTTTTCACTCCACTGATAAAACATACACTCACCTCATTTGTAGAAAGAGCAACAAAATGCTTAGCAACAGCAGCATTATCCTTGGCTTTTTCCAGGAACCAGGATTTTGCTGAATTTGCATTGGTGATAGTTTCTAGAGTTGTAAATGTCTGGGGAAAAATAATTAAAACTGATAAATGGATGGTAAACCATTAAATAAGTATGTGACACAAACCATAAAAGTAAACAAATTGGATACACAACTGCCTTGACATCCCATTAAAAATAGATTTCATTCAAAGTAATCTATATATATACAATAACTTCTATTATTTATATTCCCCATTAACAGAGCAGAGCATTTCGTGAGCCACAGCCTCCCCCCCACTTGTCTCCCGCCTCCCCTCACCACCACCATCTGAAACCTTTAGCAACACAATGCTTGTTTCCAAAAAGTAAATTCTTGCAGATTTATTCGCTTGACAAAAATATCGTCAAATTTGTATCTACAATGTATGTTCTGTTTACAGAACAAAATTTCAACACAGTGGCCTAGAGCCTGTGTGATACACATAATCATGCACTTAACTCAAAATTGCAAAATCAGAACCATGCAACTGACATTATGGGAATAAGATTTTTTGTGTGGATATCTACTGAAACATACCTGTAAAAATGGAATGATAGAATTACAAAATACTCCTTTTACATGCAAGTATTATTTTACTTGAATACAATTATCATTCAAACCAAAAACTGTATATTCAGAAAAATAATAAGTTGGCCTGTACCTATAAAACCCCAACAAATTTCTGGATATGAGAAAGCAAGTTTCTACACAACATTTGACCATTTGTGAAAAAAAAGTTGCTGCAAAATTAAGTTGCTTTACAGCAATCAAATGCTGTTATGCAGCACCTGACACCTGCCATTTAATTACAGAATTAATGATAAACTTTCTTATTTCAGTTATGAATCCACTTTTCAAAATTAAAATTACATATGTGACCAGATCTATTCCAATCAGGCTAATGTCGGCAATATAGGCCAGTAAATCTAGCATTTTCTAAGGAACTAATTGCAACAGAATTTTTTTCACCACAATGCATTTCCTTGAGGTCCCCAAAGTACCATACTAAAAGTCCCAAAATATCCAAGTATGGGAAAGGTGCCTAATTTGCATAAATCCAAAATGGCCGCCAAAATTTCAGAAAAATCTAGATTTTGATATATCTTCACTTCTAAATGGCCTATTACAATGGCTTAACTTTCTAGGAAAGGGGTTTTGGACACAACAAGTATCATAAGATAGATTAAAAATTGATTACATAAACAGATCATCGTTATATTTTCAAAATGGCCGCCAAAATCTTTTTACACACGTAATTAACACATCATTTTCATGAGAGAATAGCAATATTGTACTTGGAACAAATTGAAACCTATTTTTTTTTCACCACAACACATTAATTTGAGGTCTCTTGACACCAGACTAAAAGTCCCAAAGTATCCAATCATAGAAAAGATGCCTAATTTGCATAAATCCAAGATGGCTGCCTGTCAAAATTCAGAAAATGTCAACGTCGACATATATCTTCACTTCTAAATGACCTAACACAATGATTCAGGTCTTATGGGATAGGTTGGAAAATGATTACACAAATGAATCATGAACAGCTCCACAATATTCAAATATTGCAAAAGGTGCCTAATTTGCATAAATCCAAAATGGCCACCTGTCGAAATCAATAAAAAAATATAAACTTTGAAATATCTTTACTTCCTAATGACCACGATGACCAGTCTGATGGTTTGATTTTCAAGGATGTATATAATTATGATATTGTACGAGCCTGTAGAATGTAGAATCCTCCTGCATTTCTCAGAAAGCAGTGTGGGGAAAGAATTATGCCAAGAAGACTGCTAGAATTGTCTAAAATTAACATTTTTGACATGAAAAGAAAAAATCCTACTTGTGTGATGTAAAGCATTTACATTACGAAATATTCATATTTCATGGCAGCGATAATCTGAAAATCGTTTTTTGACCTGACATGTCTCCCAATACATTCATTGAATCCACAAACTACATTATATAAAGTTTAGCTATTGTAATGAAACTATTAGTGAGGGTGACGGTGTTGAATTTTGGAAATACCTACCTACCTACCGTGCATATCTGTACCTGCTGCCTTACGTAGGAAAAACTTCCACATGGCCCGTAGCAATTTCAGCTTCTTCCACAGACCACCTGGTGCCAAGTCTATCCAAGTCCCTCTGAATAACACTCTTCCAAGTTGTCCTAGGGCGTCCAGGTCTTCTTTTTCCATGGGTGGGATTCCAGAAGTAGAGATTTCTTGGGCCGCATTCGACTCTCATCCAATCTGTGCAGATGGACAAACCACTGTAAGCATCGCTTTCCTATGATAGTAGTAAGCTTCTGTTGTTTCGTCACTGATGATCTTATGAAGTCGTTGGTGATATGCCGGGTCCATTTGTTGCGAAGAATTTTCATTTGGCATCTCATATCAAATGCATCTAATCTGGACTCATCTCTGTCAGTGAGGGTTCAGCATTCAGAAGCATATAGAAGGGTAGAGAGAACGCATGCACTATAGAATTTCATCTTGGTGTCTAAGTTGATATACCGGTCCTTCCACACCTTCTTAAGTTCTTTAAAAGCACCAGATGCTTTGCCACTCCTATGATTCAGCTCCTTAGTATATGATCCATCAGCACTAAAGTATGCTCCCAGATACTTAAAGCGACCCATGACCTTGATGAGACCTTCATCTCCCATTGGAACCAACGGTGCTGAGCTCGAACGACCAAGTGATGGCTTCAGTTGTATCTGTCATCTTGGCATCAGAATCTTCTATAGGAGGGCTATGTCAGCATAGTCTGGATCAACCAGTTTTACCTCCGGTACCTCAAGCTTCGCCTAGGTTGAAGGGTTATACTTTTCTTGCTCTCTATACTGAAGTCGATGGGAAAGTAGTGGTGACCAAATATCACCCTAGCTGTCTTACGCCAGTGACTATACTGAAGAATTTGGAAAGGGAGCCCTCTGATTTGACCACACATGTTGTGGCATGAAAAGAGTTAATTATGATGTTGATGATCTTCCTTGGGATGCCATAGATGTGCAGGATTTTCCATAGAGTTGGTTGGTGAGTCAAAGGCAGCCTTAAAGTCGATGAAGTTAATTATAGCTTGGTAGCTGTTGGTTCAGACATTTCTCGATGATTTGGTTCAGGCCGAATGTTTAATCCTGGCATGAGCGTCCCTAAAACCAGCTTGGTCTTCCCTCATTCTTACGTCAACGTCATCCTTCACTCTTAGAAGTACGATTGTGGAGAAAACTTTGCCTACAATGTCCAGTAGAGTGATACCACAGTTATTGCCACAGTGAGAAAGGTCTCCCTTCTTTGGTAATGGAAGGATTATGTCTTGTCCCCATTCTCCTAGTGTTTTCTCGATTCGCCTTTATCAGTTTACAAATTATCAGCAACCATTCTTTGACGTTGTCGCCACCATCCTTGAGAAGCGAGTGGGAGGATGTTATCAATGCCCGGTGCTTTGTTTCGTTGGAGCAGGCTAAGTGCCTTGTAAAGTTCTTCTATGGTTGGTGCATGGTTCCGTATCAATTTTCAGTTCTTCGCAAGGATTGAACCTTGAGAAGTTTAATAACTCACTGGGCTCTTCAGCGTTGAGCAGGTCTTCAACAGATTCAACCCATCTCTACCAACAAGAACATTCTTCAGCTGGTAGACTTCTCTCTCTCATGTTGTTTTTACTTGAGGCTACTTCCAAGTCATCAGCGATCTTGCTTGTCCAGGTCTTTTTGTCATTCTTAAGCAATTCTTTTGTGTCTGTTGAGTTCACGGTAGTCACTATCCATTGCTGGTTTTACTACCTTTCTCTTGTCAATAAGCTTCTTTGTCTCGGTTGAGATCCAGCCTGCCTTCTTCTTCATTCTGAATCCAAGGTGTTCTACTGATGCTCTATTTACGGTATCAACAAATACATTCCACTCTTCATCAACATCAGTATTAGCATCTAATTCAGCCAATGCATGGAACCTTCCACCGATTTTAGCATTAAAGCATTTCAAAACATCACTCTCTAGCAGTTTACTGGTGTCATATTTTACGTGAATGGTAGTAATTGCCAGGTTATGGTCACTTCCAACATCAGCTCTTTTGTACACTCTAACGTCTTTTAAGGAGTTACGCCATTTCCGGTTGATTAAGGTTTGGTCAAATTGGTTGAATGTCCTTCCATTGGGAGAATTCCAAGTTAACTTATGGATTTTCTTGTGTGGGAAGAGTAACAATCCTACAATAAGATTGAGTTCTTTGTGATTGTGTAATGTTGGTGGCCATCTTGGGTACATTTATTGGATTTATGCAAATAAATCTTTCCCATCATTTCCCATAATACTTATATATTTGAGAACTTTTAGAATGTTGTTCAGGGAACTCAGATACATTGTATTAAGCATAGGCGTAGTTGTACATAGTGATAATGGTTGTGTAAATAGGCCTATGGCCATTTTTGAAAATATCATTCTCTATGGTCAGTTTATATCCTATTCCATAAGAATGGTTGTGTCCACAAACCAAAAGTTAAATCATTGTAATAGTCCATTTAGCATGTTTAGAAGTGAAGGTATGTCCAAATCTACATTTTCTGAATTTTGGCAGGCGGCCATCTTGGATTTATTCAAATTAATCATCTTTTTTGATACTTGGATACTTTGGTACCATTAGTATAGTATTCAAGGGTTCTCAAATGATTATTGTGGTGAAAAAAACCAATGTTTCAGTTGTTCCAAGCTATTCTACAATACGAAATGATGTGTTTCCTGTGTAAAATACAGATAATTTACATTTTGGCGGCCATTTTGAAAATATGCTAATGATGCTGCTGTGTAAACATTTTGTAACATATCCCATTAGACTCTATGTGTCCAAAAAACCCTTCCTAGAATGTTAAATCACTGTAATAGGCCATCTAGAAGTGAAGGTATGTCAAAATTTTGATTTTTCTGAAATTTTAGCGGCCATTTTGGATTTATGCAAATTAGGCACCTTTCCCATACTTGGATATTTTGGGACTTTTAATATGGTACTTTGGGGACCTCAAGGAAATGCATTGTGGTGAAAAAAATTCTGTTGCAATTAGTTCCTTAGTTGGCCCCCAAAAGTGCTAGATTTACTGGCCTAATAATGGAACTGAGATATAAGCAAAAAATGAGGAGAAAAACAATTAACAAAAACAAAAGAAAATAGACATGTCAAAGGTTCATAACTTTGCAACCAAGTATTCAAGAGACCTGGGGATTCAGCATTAGTAATTGTATGTACTGAGCAAGTTATTAATGGTACATGTAGTAAGTAACTCAATTTTCAAAATTATTGACTTTAGCCTGAGTGGACCAAATTGGGTCACATATTTATAAAGGCCACACAGTCATAACACACACACACACAAAACAATACCACCATGCCTCAGTGGCAGTTAAGAATGTCTCAAGGGCAGTTGAGATTGGATAAAAATTTCCTTTCTCTTGACCCAAATGGTGATGAAGCATGAAAATCTTTTCAATTGTACACTCTTTCAGCTAAGGAAAAATTGTGTGTTTACAAGGTCAATTTTAATCACAAAACAGTTTCAGTTGGTGATATAAAATTGATCAATATTGCATCTTATCTACAATTTTAGCTAGATAAAGATGCCACTCATATTTTATCTCCCGATAAAGATAAATTTTGGTCCTCTTCTGTCACTTTCTCACACATTTTTAGATAAGCTTGAAACATGAATGTGATAACATTTTCAAAATGTTTAAGACATGTGTCAATGAAGGCCAACCATTTTTTTCCTCCAAAATTTCACATTACATTTCACTACCTGGAGAGAAGTGATCAAAAATTGAATTCCCTCCTGAGGTTGGTATCTGTCAATGAGTTGACCAGATCACAAGGATGTCATATAGCTATAGGCAGTATATAACACAATGGGTGACTTTGGAGAACCACTGGACCTATTCTGAAGTGCTAGGACCATTCAGAGTGAATTTGAAAAAAAAAAAAAATTGGAAAAAAAATATGAAAAATTGAAGTTTTTAACAACATGTCAAATGCAACCTACCTTTGAAGCAATTACAAATAGCGTTGTCTCCGGGTCCAGCTTCTGCAGAGTAACAGCAGCGTGCGTCCCATCAATGTTGGATATAAAGTGACATTTCAAGTTACCACCGTATGGTTTGAGAGATTCAGTGGCCATCAGTGGACCCAAATCAGAACCGCCGATACCGATATTGACCACATCGGTCATTGCTTTGCCTGTGTAGCCCTTCCACTCTCCACTTCTTACCGACTGAAAGGTGCAAATTATAAAAGTGAAGAAGTCAATTGCCAAGTTTGAAATTGAGACATATTGGTTACAAGTTACAACACAATGATGACCTAAAATAGAATCAGTATTAAAGCAATATTATAACATTTTCAAACAAAATAGATTAGCATTTCTTTGCCATAAAATGTTAGCTTTTACTGTCAGATATATCCCTTTTATTTTTGAGCCGAACAACTACGGCAAAGCAAAGAAAATTGGAATTTACTACCAGCGCACATATGTCGCCAATACGTACCACTCCTTCGGTCATGTTGTGGTATGACCCTTTGTTGTGTATATCACCGTCCCGCACACCGTGACGTACTGTGTGTTATGAACATCGTGTATGCGTTCGACTAATAATTCCATCGTAATAATAAAGCGCTGAATCAGCCATTTATTCAAAATCGCGGATTTTGACAAAACTACAGCACTTAGAATCTTGATTTTTGCAGGGTATATTGGTTTAATAAAGTACAATTTAATCGTGTAAAAAAGGAATTTTAAAAATTCAGTGAGGGCGTCTTCCTCAGCAAATGTTATAATATGGCTTTAAGTAATAAATGACTGAATGTTCTTAGTCATCCAATAGTTTTTCAACAGAGTTTGGAATTAATACTGGAAATTACTTTTTGCAACTTTGCTATGTTACGTCTGGAATCACCAGACCAATCATGTGACCAGTCCAGCGGGTCAGTTGCCCGATGAAGTCTGGTGGTTCCAGATGCTATGTAGCAAAGTAAGTTCCAGTATTAGATTTATTTCCAAACTTTGTTAGTATTAGGTAATATTGGAACTAGGATTTGGATTTTAAGGAAAATGACTTGTGACATTGGACAATAGTTTAACTGCTCTTCTTCATCACTCTCGATTAGCTCAGTTAGTACAATGTAGTTCCGGTGATCTGAAGGTCCCTGGTTTCCTCCCGGGTAACCGGGTAACCCTTAATAGGGATCTGGGTAATTCTTGAAAGTATTTTTGTTCCTAACAGTTTTTATTCTAAAGGTTCATTTGCTGAAAACGCTCTTCTATGGAAGACCATAACCCAAAAAGGTTTCTGCATAAACATGTTTGTCATATTCAAAGCAATGACTTTCAGAATAATAGGTCGATCCTTCATGTAATTATTTCGTGTAATCTAATCCTAACTCTAACCCTAATCCTAACCCTAATCCTAAGCCTAATCCTAATCCTAATCCTAACCCTAATCCTAACCCTAAACTAACCCTAACCTTAACCCTAACCCTAACCCTAATTTCGTGTAAAATTACATGAAGGAATAACCGAATAATAACCTTTTGGAGTAAAACCTGTCGAAAGCAAGACTTTTCAGATCAAAGACCATTCAGAATAAAGTACTTCCAAAGAAAAACCATTCAGAACAAAAACACTTTGGCACATAGACCTGCATCCACCCTTATGTATGTGTAACCCATGAAAATTCCATACCTCTGTGAAAGTTCTCATTTGCTGCAATACTCGGTTGACATCAGGCATTACGTCTTTGCCGTTGACTTCAATTGGTGTATTAGACCGGTTCCTCAATGCAATATGCAGCACAGCACGGTCTTCGGTAAAGTTGATCTTTGCTCCGCCAAAGAGTTTGTCACGTGCTGCTTCGATGCCTCTGGCTCTGGCCTACATGTAAGATAAAAGAAGATTTACAATGCATTATCATTCACCTACATGCTCAAGCTTTTACATCAGGGCTTGAGATTGGAACTCCAGTTTCCTTTCTCACCAAGTAAGAGTAAAATTGTACAATTGTGTTTGGGAGTGGCCTAGCTTCTCTCTTTCTTCTTTTCCGTGCTATTTTCTTCCATTTCTTGCTTTGTTTAATCAAAACTATCTAGGCCAGCATGCATTTGATTAGCCTACACTGGCTATCCAGGCTTGTGCTGTTTTATAGTATGAGCTTGGAACGGTCCATGGATTTCCCATGGATTAGCATGTGTCCCTCACGGACCAACCTGGGTAAACCCGGGGTAAACAAACAAACAAACAAACAAATGTAGGAAAGCAGCGTGGATACTGATATTGGACTCTGTCATTCTTGACATTTGCTTAATAAGTAATAAGTTACCTCTTTCAGAGTCTTGGTTAGCAGCGACGTAGCTTGCGACACCATCACGGCGGCTTCAATCAGCGTATTGTTTACAATCCTGATGTAGGAAGTTTAAAATTTTGCAGAACTCCAGGTCTTTCTAAAAGTTGATGAACATGTATAAAAAGTTGCGATGATGCCCCCATCCCTGCCCCCCCCAATCACCAAAGGCCAAAACATTTTCCCATTTCCCATCCACAGGGGTAGTGTGGATTTTAAATGGAATAGCCTAATGGATCAACTTACCAGCTGCATAAGCAAGTCCAGAACTTCATCATTAATCTGATTCTTGGAGTAATCCAGAAGAAATTCTCCATTGTCACCAGTATCCAGCTTAAGACTGAAGAAAATGAAAATGAAGACAACAAAGATATCAAAAGAAGGTACAGCAGAAGGGAAGAGTAGAGGAAGAACAGATGGGCAGTGGCTTAGAGTCAAATGGTTCCCATAAGCACCCACATCTCCCTGCCCCCCCCCAAATTGATCTGAAAATTTAGAAAATCCCATAGGAAAATTGCCAAAAAATGGCTTGTGCTCCCTCCCCCATCAGACCCGGTGCCCATGGCCAGTGCTCTCCCCAATATGATGACCCATGCTACGCCTGGCACTGAGAAGGGGAGGAGAAAAAATCCAACATGAATATTAAAATATCTGTTTCTAATAAATACAAGCTAAAACACTCTCCCATTTGCGCAAATAGATTCATCAGGATTGTCCATTAAAATTATATTAAAATGTTCTCAAACAAATCCAAATAAAGGTGATGTTAACATACCTCAATGACGTTTAGTGCTGTAACACAGCACTTTCTCAAATTGAATGACCAGCTTTGACCTTTGGCGTCGGCTGCTTCCTGTTGGTAGCTGGACGTAGGTGGTGCTGTCAATAACTGATCATAGATGTGCGGAAGGAAGTAGTTCCCACAATCCCTGTTGAGAGTATTAGCCTGCCCCTCTTCCTTATCCATATTGATTCTTTGATGTGTATCCTTTTCCTGTTAGTTTCAATGTCTCTTATTTTGGCTTCTTCCCAGCCTATCACATGATTGTCCTCGGCGACATGGTCCGTGAGAGCGGATTTCTTAGAGGCGCTGGCGACAGATGTTTTTCTTTGGGCCCTGGTATAAGGTTTTTCTGAAGCCAGGTCCGATTCAGTTTTATGTTCTTTCATCCTTGTACCGAAAAGTCTGCAAGTCTCTCCGATATAGGATTTGGGGCAACCTAGGCAGGGAATTTCATACACGCAATCTGCTGTTGTTTTGGTATCCCGTTTATCTTTGGGATGCACCAGGTGATTTCTAGGCGTTTTGTGTGGTTTAAAGTTCGCTTGGTAGCCGTGTTTTTTGAAAATTCTTCTAGTCTTTTCCGACAAGCCCTGCTTATAAGGGAGGCACACAAAGCCACGACTTTTGGTGGTTTGAGATTGGTCAATAGAGAGCTTGCGAAATGAAGTTACTTTAACTTTAACTTTAACGTCTAGAGGATTATAGAGGATTGTGTATTCAAAACCACCTTGGTTTTGAATACATAATCTTCTATAATCCTCTAGACGTTAAAGTTAAAGTTAAAGTAACTTCATTTCGCAAGCTCTCTAATGACTTTTGGCTTACTGGGCTCCTGAACCTTTTTAAAGGCCCACTCCGGGTAGCCGCAACGCGTAAGGGCTTCCTTTATTTTTTACTCCTCCGCTCTCACGGACCATGTCGCCGAGGACAATCATGTGATAGGCTGGGAAGAAGCCAAAATAAGAGACATTGAAACTAACAGGAAAAGGAGACACATCAAAGAATCAATATGGATAAGGAAGAGGGGCAGGCTAATACTCTCAACAGGGATTGTGGGAACTACTTCCTTCCGCACATCTATGATCAGTCTTTGACAGCACAACGTACGTCAGCTACCGACAGGAAGCAGCCGACGTCAAAGGTCAAAGCTGGTCATTCAATTTGAGAAAGTGCTGTGTTACAGCACGAAACGTCATTGAGGTATGTTAACATCAGGGTCTTAGCTAGCCACCCGTCTGGCCGTCATTTTAGATGGCCAGTTTGCTCCTGGGACGGGCAAAGTTAATACCTTTGACAGATGCTATATTATAAATTGTATGTTTTGAGAAGCTAATTGCCCTTTTTAGTAGAACCAATTGGTAGAACAAGGCCATATCAACACATATTTGAACTCTTTGATCCCCCAATGGGCTATAGATGTCAGGTAAATGTTTTAAAGGTCAAATTAGGACAGGCAATTTTATTCAAATGACGGGCAACCCTCAATTTCTAGCTAAGTCCCTGGTTAACATCACCTTTATTTGGATTTGTTTGAGAACATTTTAATATAACTCTCCCATTTGATTCATATGTGATAGGCATCATTGAAATGCACTGATTCCATACACTTTCAGCGTGTTTCTATTGAGCAAACGGTTGCGGGTGAATTCGGGGTGATGGAAGCAAAATCAATATTTTTTATTAGTTTAGAAATACTAACCACATCCTCCTGATTATTATTTTGAAATACCGGTAGTACCGTATTCTCTTTAATTAAAGCCCTCTCTAATAAATACCTAGTCTGCCATTTTTCAGCCACAAGACCCACAAAAGTTTTACTGTGATATTTGAATGAATTCTTTGTCAAGTCCACTTCAAAATAACCACAACAAATGTCACCAGAGGCCATTACTATTCACAGGACGATACCAAACTTTGGCCAATTCACAACAGTTAACTAGTACTGTACTCTCACTAGTCTTAATGCTGATCTGCCAAAAATGATAAAGGACTCTTAGCTTAAAAAGAATACGTATTCCACTTTTTTGCAAAGACCTATCGCACTGGCCGACCGATCGCATAAAATCACGTCTGTGTTACGCTTTGCTACACAGATTGATCGGCAAATGAGGTCCTGATGTGATTCAAGCCAATCAGAACTAACTGTAGTAACTACAAATTTCGACTTGTTCTCAAGGTGTAGTAAGTACCATACATGTAGGGTGTCTTCAGTGAAAACTCTTTTCATTTAAAATTAGTATATGTTGCAAAATATTAATTTTGACAATAATTGACAATCTGTTTGAACTATCCATATTCAAATCCGTATCATACTTTGTGGTGAAAAATGATTACAAATGTGTAATTTGCAATCAGAGCAAAGACTTCTTCGTTGCTTGAGAAGTCTAGCTACGAATTTGCTCTAGTCGGATTCGCTGAAGCATGACACTGTGTAAAGCAATGGAAGTTAAGAAGTAAACACAGCCGATCATGATGGGTGATCGCATCACAAATGTTGCTAAAATTGCACTTCAACAAAATTTTAGACTGTTCAAAATATGCAAATTTTACTCAAAAAATACAGTTGACTCATCGAAATAACTTTCATACAAATTTCAACATTAACAAATAACATCCATTGCAAAAAATGGTAACACTGTCCGACCAAAAAAATGATAGCAACGTACTCTAGCATCGAATGCGTAACTATCGTGTGCAAATTCGAAGCTAAGAGTTCTCGAGTAACTTCTTTGTTCCGAGGGCTAAGTAGTACAGTATACCCTGTGTGGGTAAGTCATACTTCAGTATGACTTACCCTGAACGTCCAAATATACGCGTAAGATATAGAGACATTGCACGAGAGCCTGCCAATTTAAGCTTCCTATAATATCAATTTCATTTTATATACTGAAGTCACAAACTTACAAACTTCAATATGCACTTCAAATACTGCAGACCAGCTGTTAATCATTACCGATCCTTTAGAATAAATAACTCTTGTTGTTGTTTGATGCAAAATGTGATTTCACTTTTCCGTTTTCCTCCATGAACTGTCAAAGTGTGCGGAAATGGTGCAAGGCATTATGGTCGGTATCTAATAAGTTAAATATGCAAATAGCTTATGAATATTTAATAGATCAACGTCATCGATTTATTAAATACTCGTAGACGCTTATAATGCGATTTGTGATCGCTGGCGATATGAAAAATAGATAATTAATATTTTAATATAGATTTCAGTGTTGCCAAGTCAGCAGTCGCTCAAAATTTATAGAGAAGTATGACCTGACAAGCAGGATGACACTAGCCAGGTTAAATGTCGCAGTTCAATAAAGAGATGATATAGAGGCCTTGCATTCGTTTATCGATTGGCTCCAAACAAAGGATTTGAAGCGGTGTCCTTCACCGTAGTTATGGCGGAGTGCAGTCCATTCAATCAAATGTTGTCATCAACCTATTTGATCGTAGTGCAGGGTTATGTGTGTGAGACGAACTGTCACGGTAGATTGCAATCATGCTTTTGTTGAAATGCATTTGAGTACTCCGCCATATTTACGGGATGATACGTCACATGGAAGGCCTCTATAGGCCTACCACCGATTTGCGGAAACAATAAGGGAGCGATCGTTATTTACGCCACGGGGGGGGTCTCCCAGTCAGAACCCCCCAGTAAAACCACAAATTGCAAAAAATTGTCCGTAACATTTTTTTGTTTTCCCCGCCCTGAAATTATTTTTCTACTCAATGCCCCCCTAAAAATTGGTGGCGCCGCCATTGAGGGGGAACCCTAAATTTTTGTGTGGGCTTTGAGGGGTGAATTTTTGGTAGAAACAGGAGGGGGGATGTTTAATTTTCAATGGAGTAATGCGGAACAACAAGGGGAATCCCAGGGGGGATGGTTGATACATTCACCCCCCCCCCCAATGTTGACGTCTGGTAGGCCTAATGGGTGTCTGTCCAAGTTGACCTCATTTTTAGCCCAAATAGTGCAAATTGCGCACCTCGTACCCTTGGCTTGCCACAAATTGTTTGCGCTGCAGTTTCCCCCCCCCCCCCCCGCATACACACCCAACCAGTGTATAATCCCACCCACGGAGGCACTGACTCAAAATGTGTAACGGGGATGTGCAGCCACATTGACCCCCATTTGAACTCCCTCGACCCTCTCACCCCCTAATTGTTTGTTTTCTTGAAGTCCCCCTTTTTTCACAAATTTGTGGGAACATTCTGATAATCTCTCACTGAATGATATCAGTTTTTCAGTAGGCCTAGACTATTTTGTCTCGATCCAAAAATGTTCCCAGTCTTATTGAATAATCCATTTTGGGTCAAATTTTTCCCAGTTTCACTGAAACACCCCTTTTCCGGGGTCTAGGCTTTCACCGAAAGACCCCTAGTTTCGAACTGCTGTCCGCATATCCCTGTCACTTGAAAGTCAAGTGCCCCGCACCGAAAAAAAGTGACACGTTTTAGATTGTGAATGTTCATTACATTTTCATATACAAAATAAGTGTATCCACATCAATGTGGCATCACCAGTGCCATTCCTCTCATGGCTTCAATAACAAATCGTATATTTCTCGAGAGGCCAGTCTAAAGGTATCAGCCAAAATCGGGACGTTATTTGGGCGCACTAGTCCTAATGTTATTGTTTCTTTTGCCAGTCGTTTAACACGCAGCAGTCGTTTAAAGTTATTTCACGCCGTCGCAGTGTGGAAGATGTGTCAGCCAGGCCCGAAACTAGTGGAGGGGACAAAAATCCCAAAATGCCGACAAAGTGAACTTCTTTGAACCAAATAGGCCTATCCCATTTGTAGCGTAGGCAGTGCAAAAGCGTCTTTTTAAGTCAACAAACGTCCAAATTTGGGAGCCAAAAATATATATTGTTCAGGCTGGGGGGGGCACTTGTATTTCAAGGTGGACACCATGCTCATGTAAAAAAACAAGTAAAATGGGTTGTTTTTCAGCATTGGGCAAGTACAGCGCTGTACCTGTTTAGGGTGTCAAAAACGCCAAAAATCAGGAAAAAGGGTATACTTTTTCAAGCAAAATACTTGCTTAGGCCTTTTTATGGTACCAAAGTTTATGCATCAACTGCTACTAAATATGGGAATGTACAAAGAACATATAAATAATTATGACCACAGAGGAATAAACTATATTCATCATGTTCATATCTAGCAAACAGACACGTTGTTCCTTCCTCCTCCCTCCCTCCCTCCTCCTCCCTCCCTCCTTCCTTCCTTCCTTCCTTCCTTCCTTCCTTCCTTCCTTCCTTCCTTCCTTCCTTCCTTCCTTCCTTCCTTCCTTCCTTCCTTCCTTCCTTCCTTCCTTCCTTCCTTCCTTCCTTCCTTCCTTCCTTCCTTCCTTCCTTCCTTCCTTCCTTCTTTCTTTCTTTCTTTCTTAATTTCTTTCTTTTTTTCTTTCTTTCTTTCTTTTTTCTTTCTCTATTTTTCCAATCAAAACAGGATAACATTTTGTTAATCACAAGAAGTCATAAATGTAGCCTATTGTCTGCAATCGAGAATGTCGACTGCAATAAAACGACTGGACAACAAAAACTATTTTAAGGTATTGCCACACAACCTGTTTTGGTAACATTCTACAATCGTTGTCACCAAAATCAATACACACACAAATATATGCAAATCAAAATTGATCTGACAACGTCAAGCCTGGTCAAAGGTCAAACCTGGTCATAGGTTAAATTTCAATTTCTTTTGTCGTAGTCGAGATAGCATGGTGAGGCAATCTTTCTGCAGAAGAATTTGTATCAATTTTGCTGATCAATATAGTGGCGATGACCAGTGTTTACGTACATTGAGGACCTACAGGTACGTTTGTTCGTGATAGGGTACATTATATAGCTGTACAAATTGTACAAAATATCAATTTGACAGTGAACTCAAATTGTTTACAAAAATATATTTTTCCATACGTTGTCATTGTAGTGCAGGGTTATGCATGTAGTAGTACAGTGTCAATGCACACTAAACTGCGGCAACACATAGAGAGCACTTTTTGGAGCTCCTGGCGGGAGTTTCAATTATTGGAACTGATCAGAACCCCACTTCATGTTTACGCCATAAACTGCGCCAAATCGGGCAGTGCGAAAGATCTTTGCAAAATGCTGTACACTATCAAATCAAATCAAATCCAAATCAAATCAAATTAATTTTATCCAATCATCATGAAAACAATATACAATGAATTACATGAAAAATAACTATCATGTGCAAATTTAAAGCTAGAGTTCTCAAGTAACTTTTCTGTTGCTTTTGTTTGGCTAACACTAGTCATACTTAGCAAGTTCATGTTAACAATCGACAATATATACCATGATTAAACATGCTAAAGTATTTACTAAATTATATGCAGTCTGCAACCAACTTTATGCAAATACTCCGACATATACCTTTAAGTATTGTACTACTTTCTAACAAAGCAAACACACGGAAGCAAACAAACGCGGAAGTGAAATAATCACCTGGATGTTCACCAGGAAGTTAAAATCCAATGAATGTCCTCAATCATCATTGACTCAATGCTGAACACACAGGTAAGCTTACATTCACTCACCTATATTTATCGAATCTTTTAGGGTCAGCCTTAAACATCTGCAGTATATTCAGCTTGCCACTGGAATCCGTATGATATTTTTTGAGCTTTCCCCATACTGGATCTTTTGTCAAAGCCATTTTCAATAACAAATTTAAGCAAAATTTGATAACAACTTTCGCACGTAGATCAAGACTTGCAGCGCACGCTGATCCAGAGACCGGTCAGCTGTGGGTTGTTTCTAGACAGTGAATGTCTTGATGAAAATATTTCCCTAGTTGTTAAAAATTATTCACTTTTCCAGTTTTAAATCAATTACTTTTATCAGTATATGGAATTATGATTTTAATGATACATTATCATTACTATCGTGCTATGTATTTGGGAGATTTCGATCGTAAACTTTGATGTAACAAAATAAATTACAACAAAGAAAGTAAAAACGCTGTTTAAATGGCATGACCCGGTTTTCCAGGGCTGCGGTTTTCCGCATCCCTGGATGTGGGCGTGGCATGGGAGGTGTCCTTGTACTTTTTGTAAATAAATTTTAAACCAAAGTTCAGAAATAAAGAATAGACCTATAAACTCCCAAGATTTACACACGTTTCAACTTTTCAAGTTACCTTTGGAATTATTTTATTGGGTTCAAAATACCATTCAACATCAACACTATTTGTTATGATGTGCTTTAAAAAATATTGCTATCTTCTGAAGACAGCCATTGTACCCAGTGCAGTGCCAATGAATCGGTTTAACATAGGGATGGCTTTCACATAAAGGCTTTGTAACTCGACTTCAGTTTAAAATGTCTCTCACAAATTCAGCCCAGAGCTCGCATGTTTAGTCCATTTTTTGAAATTGTGTGGTAGCTTTTATAGTGAATGTTGCCACAATTTGAACATGTCCTTTCTGAAACAAAATTATTGACATTTCAGTGAAAAAAGAACTGCGTCATATGCCACCTTATATACAATTTCTGTCATTTTAATTTGTTAATTCTTTGCCAAATATTATTGGTAACAACTGGCTGGCAAGTTTTCTGCTAATTTTCAGCCAAACTATATAATTATGACTTTAATTCAAACTGGTTCTGTAGTCCTAAAACACAATGAATCCACTTGTTGGGACATGTGTAAACATAATTATACAAATGTGCCAAAAAATCAGGTTTGAAAAATATTGACCATAACCTATTTCAAAAGATCGCACATTCAGTGGCTTTAATAACATAATTTTTTTTCCAAACCTTCTGTTTTTGGCATATTTTAATATTATCTAATCGGGGAATCCGATCTGGTGCCTTTTGTATTGTATTTTATGAGGCTGTGGATCATAAAATGCAACTTTAGTTTAGCATCTTTCATGTTAAAAAACTTACCATAACACAGTTCAATAGCAGATAAGCTCAACATACACTGACAATATGTCTCTTACTTTCAATATTATTATAAGGATTTTAGGTGCTAGTGCCCTAAAAGCAACACATTTTTATGTATAGTACCATTTTTTCAACATTTTTTACACTTTTTCAAATTTTTCCGCCCTTTTTCTTTACTAATTCTTTTTGGCGCCCTTCGTTTTTTGCCGCCCTGTTTTTGCCGCCCTTCTTCTTCTGTCGCCCCTGCTTTTACCCCAGGGGCTTGCACCAAAGCCCCCCCCAAATATGCGCATGATTTTGGATCTCAATTTCTTTACGCCTGCAACAAAAAACTGACGGGGGGCACAAATTAAATTTTCCTTGCTTATTTGTTTTCACCAAATAGCTGCTATTCAAGTAATACAACACGTCTCATGCGCCCTGACACACACACTTAACATTTTCAGGATGCATGGCAAAATTGCCAATAGACACATTCAATAAAGAGACACATTAAAAATAAGTTGCACTTTTTATCATGGGAGAGAGGTTAGAGAGAGTTGAGGATTAGTTTTAGGCGGATTGAAATTTTCTTTTTGAGGGTTCGACTTAGCAAACCAACTCATTGGGGTTTAACACCCTCAAAGACCACGCTGCCCAGGCCACACTGCCTGCAGCATGTGACATGTTGATTACAATTTTCAGAATATATCTTATATATTTAGATGATCCAAATACACAAATTAAGACACATAGAAAGTGAAAATATGTTTATTTGCATTTTTATTATTACACTGTTTTGTAAGACATATCAATAGTCTTCATGAAAATCAACTGCTGTTTGCAAAATGGATTCTTTGTAACCTTTGACACTCCTAGCTACAACTTAAGGGGATCTGCCCTTTCTGCATACCAATATTTCATTCTTCAAGTATCATACTCAGTAGTGGCGCCAGGGATGGGGGGGGGGCAAAATGAATTTCGGAGGGGGGGGGGCAAAATCAACCAATTTTGAGCAAAATTGCTGCAAAAAGTGGAAATTTTCGCAATTTTTGGGTTTTACTGGGGGAAATAGTTCTGACTGGGGGCACCCCCCCCCGGTGGGCCGCCACTGACCGTACTCAACCTAAATTACGGACCCCTTACAGAATTTTTCAAGTGACAACTGTAAAAGTGCCCTCTCCACTAAATTCTGTCAAATGTTAAAATTACAATCTAAACCGTCAAATTGTATATTTTTATCATTTTCGTTGTCGTCTGCATAACATACTGTCATATCTCAAAACGCTGCCTTGAGTGAATTTTATTATCCTTGTTGTATTTCATATTGTTATTTTACATTCCTTTCTTTTAAGAATGGACATGGAATTGTAATATTAATATTAACTCACAATTGATATATCAAGTTAATTTTAAAATGCATTATATCACAATGTTTAGATGATTGTAAAAAAATCACACAAGGCAGCCTTTTGAGATACGACAGTATGTGATGGAGAGGACGATGCATGTACAATACTTAGCCTTGTATCAAGACAAGGATAATGTCTTATACAGCTTAGGGAATAAAGCTGTCTAATCCCTCAATGAAGTCTTGCCTAGTTTTGTGCATGCTCGCATGAAAGATAGAGCATATAGAGTCATTAAGGCCTCAGCACACTAAAATACTCTGTAATGCATAAGACATATTGTATATACAGCCAGTTCTCACTTTGGTTTCTTTTTATCATCTTTCACAGGGTCTTGACTTCTGTCTTTCATCCATCAATTGCTAACTGAGACAAAAATGCCTAGGTATTTTAGTCTTAGATTGCTAAGAGACCTCATAATTAAGGCAGAAGTGAAATACCTCATGTGACATCTTGTATACACTGGTTAACTTCAAGTTCGGTAGTAACGTCAATGCCATTACGTGATTATACCACAATCCTGCTGAAGATTGTACCTGTGTGTGTACAATTTATTTTACGTGCACAGATTCGATATTGCGACAAGTAATATGTGTATACGTCACTACCAAATTTGAGGTGTAAATTCTATTTTTTCCTTCTTGCTTACTTTCTTTTTTTGCTGGAGTGCCAAAATCAGGCCTTCATTTATACTAAGGAGCACTATCATGCTGGCACTCCTACTGCACACATAAACAAAAAATCAGTTCTCCTTAGTTTTCCGCCCATTAAAAAATTCTTTTCTGTAAACATTTAAGTTGATGAAGTTCTGTAAGTCCTTTTGAGAGCTTCAAATATGCTCAATTATATTTCATGCCATGCTGATAACTGATATTTATATATTTTCCTCAGTCACACGGCACACTCCCTTGGTATCAACTTAATCGAGGGAAAAATGTCAGATATCTGCAGAGACAGGCATGCATGATAAAGTGCCGAATTTTGACATACATTTACTTCAAAGTTCAAAACAAACTGCGCTCCTCTGTGATCCAGGCGAGTGATCTAAGGATTGCCAAAAAAGAAAAGCGAGTAATCGAGCACAATTATGTTATTAAAATGAAGGTCTGTCAGATGGATGGTGGCTTTTTTCACATCTTCCACAAAGTATCATTTCTATGCAGTCTTGGATATATTAAGGGGCATATTTGTTTCAATGACTTCACTCAGTAAGATAGAACTTGCATTTCTTGCCGATTGTTAGACATCAATGCCCACTATGAACAATCATGCAAGCAAAAAATGGCTGCTCATGCATGAGAAATTCCATTATTACAGAAACTGACATATTTAAAAGAGTTACAAGCACACGAAAATGTAATGTGATCTGCTGCCAAGAAATGTGCATAAAGTCGCCAAGTTGGGAGTTTCGAGACGTTCCAACTGTTGAGTTGATGTTTGAAGACACCTATATTGGCAGTGATCTTTCCTTTGAGAATGGGGACAGAATTGAAAACTGAGTACAGCATATCCCTATTCACAAAGGACATACCACAAGTGTCTTCAAACAAAGATCAGCCACTCAACAATTGGAAGGTCTTAAAACCATCAACATGTAACTCTACACTCATTTTGTGGGAACAGGTCACAAATCGTCAGCCTGCTACGCTAATTGCCTAAGTCATTTTTACATGTTTCTCATTTGCAATTTTGATTTTCTGAGTAATAAACCCATAATTAATCAAATTTCCAGCCGCATTCTTCATTAACTTGTGGAATATGTCAAAAGAGATCTCTTTTGACATATTCCACAAGTTATGGGTTTATTACTCAGAAAATCAAAATTGCAAATGAGAAACATGTAAAAATGACTTGGGCAATTAACGTAGCAGGCTGACGAAATTACCCCACTATTTGCCATTGACACAAACAACAGTCTGGTTTGATATGCAGTCATTAGGCTTTAGCCTACTCTATGCTCCGAGATGCATTGGATACATTATACACAGAGTTCTCCCTTTGTGTCTTTCACCATCTTTCACTGTCTCCCATCCACCAAAGATAATCACCACATTACCACAATGCACCATGCTTTTGCAAAAGACCCTAAAACTGCTTCCTGATGTATGCAAGTTCCCATTGAACATGTACACGAAGGAGGGCTTTACAGCAGCAATATCACACAGGGCTCATTATGCTTTGGGTGTTATTAATGGGTAACCAGAGTCTCATGTACTCATTATAAGTGTTCAAAAATTAAGAGCTCACAAAAGTAAGACAAAATAGAGTTATGAAATTTGAAATGAAAAATGGGAGCAGTCATCGAAATGTTGACCCCGAAATCAACCTAGCTTCTCTTTTGATGTTCACTGATGTATGTAGACCGCATTCAAGTTTCGAAAGGCATAACAGTAGGAGAGTGTGAAATTGGTTATTTGCACATGAAAGAAAATTATAATCCTTTCCTGGCGCATGTGCATATAAAAGATATGTCATGGTTTGGTCTGGCTGAAAAAGGTCAAATGTCATGTAAGTCACATACACAGCATATGGTGTATTCTGAGATGCTGTGAAAGTCTTCTTTGCCTGTCAACCATCGATTGCAAAGAGATCTCCTGCCGACGGGAGAGGCGCAAGACCTCCTGTGACATCTGGTAGTAATGTCAGATCTGGCAGGTTCTGTATATGTGATTTGAGTTCTTTTCTTACTGATGTCACTTTGGCAAGCTTTGATTTGTATTCCTGTGTGAAAAGACAAAAACAACAGAATATTATTGCTAAAAATAGAACATAACTGACTACGACAGCTTGATTTAAGTTGACCTCAGTATCAGGGGTCGCATTCTTGTGTGTCTGCGCATCCTGGATGGTTTGGACCTCTTAAATTACAAGTTGAAATTGGCCAACGGGTCCGATCAAAACTACATCTATCCCTTAAATTTTACGATGCACAGAAGCTTAAATTATGTAAATCCTTTGCCAAGTTGCTCATAATAAATTTGTTGATACAAAAAAGGAACCAATTATGACACAGAAAACCCAAGAAATCTTCCGAATAGAGCATTCCAAAATCATGTAAATAACAGTTCATAACTTCGGACCCCTTAAAATTCTCATTCGACCCCTCAAATTTGGGTTTAACAGGACTTAAAAGGGTCCGGAAAAAATCAATTGGACCCTTTAAAATAATGTTTGAGCTTGGGCTATGCCTGCTCATTATCAATATGTCATCTAAGAAACGACAGAGGATATTTTACATTCGCTTCAACAAATTAATTTCCGGCAAACACAGAAATGTTTCTGTTTTGTTCAAAACAGTTTAAGAACATTTAAAAGTTGTATTAAAAAGTTATGAAAATGTTTCATATGAAACCACACTTCCCTTACAACTACATTTTCAAAATGTTACTGTTATTAATTAATGTCTTGCAGTACCTCAAATAAATCATCCACAAGTCAAGGAAGCAACTAGTAAGTGAATGAAGAGACACAAAAGACTTGTCGATATTGGGGGAAAAGTTTCTGTACGGCTAGCTATGTTAAACACCACAAAAGGCTTCATACCAATGAAGGGCTCATTTCTCAGGTGCACAATTCACCTGGCATGAGTGATCATCTTAAACTTTGACATTGCCATTTCACCAAAGCCAAGAAAAGTACCAACCAAGTATGATTTGGAATTATAAGAAAGCTGACTCCACAACCAAAGTTCAGCAGTCGCTGAAGAAGGCCACAGAGGAGTACTTCTTATCATCTCCAGATCTACGCAATATGGATGAAAATTGAAACTACTTTAAAAATACAGTGTGTAACGAGCTGTAACGCCATGGAGAGCTGTATTCCACACAAGCTGTCAAAAGGGAAGATATCCCACCCAAGGATTTCCTGGGACATTAATCATCTCATGAGAAGACAGAATAGGTTGTACCACAAAACCAAATCTACCAAAAAACAGAGTGTCAGGGATAAGAACAGGGCACAGTGAAATAAAGTTAAAAGAATCATGGCAGAATCACACACAGACTACATCAATAATACTGTAGCTTCTGATGGCAAGAAATTCTGGTCATACATCAAGTCAAAAAAGAAACTTTGGGTATTCCTACATTAAGAACCAGTAATTGAGAACACTTTACTGGGTAATCCAAAGCTACTGCAGTCTGCACTCAATGCTCAGTTTGCATCAGTATCTCCCAGAGCCGATGATCTTCCTTTGCCTCTTAAGGGACTTTCACCATAGCCACATATAAATGAACTTATTGAAGAGGAAGGAGTAGCCAAGCAACCTCACCAACTTAGCAGTCGCGCATTGCACAACATGCAACTAGTGTAGCTGCTGCGGCCCACTGCATGCACACCATTACATATCAATATATGAAGAGCTTTGTTTCAAAACCCCTTACATCCACTTGCCCATTTTGAGAACACATCAAAAATCATCAAAAAATCACTGATATATGGGGGCTTGCAACAAAAGCAGTTTTTGGCAGGATGCTTGGGTACTGAGCATCCCGCCAAAAACTGCTTTTGTTGAAAAACACCTTACATAATATATCAGTGATTATTTTGATGATTTTTTGATGTGTTCTCAAAATTGGGCAAGTGGATGTAAGGGGTTTCGAAACAAAGCTCTTCATATGATGCTTTGAGTCTCGTTTTTTTGCCAATTATAATATAAGTCAAACAAACTATAGGCCTAACCCCATACATGACTAACTACCCACTCACCTCCAATTTCTCCTCAGCTGATTTCAGTTCTAATTTCTGTCCTAGTCTGTAGTTATGGAACATTTTGAATGTATGTTGCCTGTCCTCTAATTCTTTATTTAATCTGTCGTTGTAATCTGTCAGTAATGAGCAGGCATCGTTGACTAGCTTGGACAGGTTTTCAGCGGAATCTTTTTCTGTTATATGAAAAAATACGACCAAATGTTAGTTAAAACATGTTACTCGAATGTAAGTTCATACCGTATTTCGTCAAATAAACGCCCCCGGGGGCGTTACATTTTCCCAAGGGGGGGGGGTTTATTCAAGGCCAATTTTAGAACGATAATTCCCGTTAAAATCATTAGGTGAACTTAAAACTCACGCTAAAATAACAAATTATGAACTAGAAACACTGACTTCTGGTTCACTTCCAGGTTTCCAATCCAGATTTTTGCCAATTATTGACGCTATTATCGACCATGTGGGCAACTTGGTAAGCTGACTACACAAGAGAGCATGGAAATATAGGCATTTTGAAACATCTTGGTTGAAAAAAAGTGGTGGGGGCGTTTATTTGAGGGGGGGCGACTATTTGACTAAATACGGCACGTCCTGGTATTAAACAATTTCCAAAAGTTTCAGCACAACAAATTCAACTGACCTTGAACTTTTGATGTGTCACACACATCTTCATCAGAAGAAGTCCTATGACGTTGTGTTAGACTTGCCCTTCTGTTGACCAATGGCGATATTTGGTCGAATGAGGGCATTGTATAAGGATGGCAATTCTAGTCCCTGATTGCGATTTAGTTACATCTGGCAATTTTTTCTTGATTTGTATCACAAATACAAGGATGTACTATACTGAGTCTAGTCCCTCCCCTATTTAAGGTGAAAAATTCAGACGATGGTGGACTACATTATTCAATGTGGCAACAGCCAAAAGCGTAAACAAAACAGACAATATGACGGCAACACTGCCTGCACGATGGACTTAATTATTTTTTCCCGGAGCCAAGATCCGTTTTAGCTCTATTGGCGGGTGGCCCCATTACAGAAAAAAAAATGCACAAAATATATTTCCGAGTGCAATATATACATTTTCACATGAAAATAAATAATTTTAAATTCAAAAAAAAAAGAAGAAGAAAAATTTTTAATCATCGCCGGGATGGGAATCGATCTCGGGACCCTTTGCGTGGGGGCGAGATCCGTAACCACTACACCACGTAAACTCATTGATACACGAGAGGAAATTTTCAGTATATATCGTAACATATCGTATGCGTTATTCATACAAAAAATCAAAAAATCAGTACTTATAATGAGGTTCACTGGCGAACCTCAACGGATTTAGACTGATAAAATAGTGCTTAATAACATACGTACAGTTTTGGAATAATTTGAGACATTTTTGTGTTTACGTGTAAAACCAATGACAACGTCAAAATTGAGCCAATCTTGGCCGGCCCCCCCCTGGAAAAATGATCAAAACCGGGGGTGGGACTATACTCAAATAACAACATTTGTTTTGGATTTTGAGTGTCCCTGGAACTAGAGCTAAATGCTAGGATCATTCATGGTTGATTAAAAAAAAAGTAAAAAAATAGAAGCATTTTGTATTTTTAATATGCAAAGTTATAATTTGTGTTCATGTCATAGCATATTAATGATTTAATGGATACAAATCCAATGCATCTTGAAATCATTAATAGACAATGACATGAACATTAATGATATCTTTGCATATGGTCATTTTCACGGTAAAGAGTGTAACTTTGGATTTTTAACATTTTGATCCGTAGTGTTCTAATAAAGCCACAGAATTCCATGATTTTTGGCCACATAAGTCATCTAGTTAGCAGCTACCTTGGGTTGCATAATCATCTTTGGGAGTTACTGCATTCAGTTTTAGCAGGCTTAAATGTACTTAATATTGCCATTTTGAAAAACTATAAAAAACAGTAACATTTTTGTAAAACCCTGTGTTTTCTTCAGTTAGTTCATGGATAATTTTTCTTATCCTGAAAGTACGGTCATATGTTCAGTAAACACTGCCACATTAGATTTAATTTTGAACAGCCCTGTATTTTTGAGAACCGGACTTGATATTTGTCGTTTGGAGGCTTCATTTTCCGTTAACAATTGTTAACAAACTTTGTGGGTATAGCTTTGGTTCATAATTCTTGGTTATTTCTTCACTTCTTCTTGATTCATAACAGTTGATATCTTAACTTGAAATGGGTAACAAAAATTAGTCGATTTGCAAGCTTTAAAATTTTTTATAAAATCTTGACTTCAAAGAGCCGATTTTCCGTTAACTTTTTTGAAGCCTCCGAAACAAACTGTTCAGCAAGCTTGGGCAAATATAAATAAAAGAGCTCATCAAATCTATTTATCAAAATGTAGCAAAGTAGATCCTCAAGTCACTTGTTTTTAAATCGTGGAGATATATATCACCGTTTGAAAATGGGACCCAATAAAAACTTTCCGTTAACAATTGAAGCCTCCGAAACAAATGAAGCCTCCGAAACAACAATAAGATTAATTATCATCTATGCATATCTATATTGGTGTGTTTCATACTGATATCTGCATTGTAATTGTTACTTGATATGTGCAGAATGTCATAAATTAAAAATTTTTTTTGATATTATGGTTAAAGGAAGTGTCCGGCAATGACAACATTAGGTCTTATATGTTAGACAAATAATTATCAAGCACGGAGCACATGGTTTTATTTCAATCAAACTCATATTAACCATAAAAGCGAATAAACGCAGCCGGCTCTCGACACGCGATATGCAAGATTGCCGCGCCGAAATGTTCTAGAGCAGTGACGTCATGGTTATTTGTGCTCATTTGTCGTCAGGCTTCATTGAACTATTGGGACGCCACTGCTCTAGACAATTTCGGCGCGGGGATTTTGAATATCGCGTGTTGAGAGATGGCTGTTTTATTCGCTTTTATGTTTAATATGAGTTTGTTTGAAATAAAACCATGTGATTCGTGCTTGATAATTATTTTTCTAACATATAAGGCTTAATGTTGTGATTACCGGACACTTCCTTTAATGTTTGAAAAATATACTGATACCCAAAAAAGCCTGTTTCGGAGGCTTCACATGCAAGTTAACACCATACTTAACAAATGGGTGAAAAAATTAACATGTGATATTAAAATCTACAATATCTTCCGCATAGAATCATTGATTCAATACACACAAGAAAATAACAGCTTAGATGATCCCAACAGTGTTGTTTTCAAAAAAACTACTTCTGCAATGTTTAACCAATGTGAAACAAACAAAAATGACTTGCTGTGATAATTTAATTTTTGTCACAACTGAAATTCAATACTTAGAAGCAAAGCATGAAAATTGGTAATTGTGATATTTTTTACCTATTTTTTCATGTCAACTTGTAGTATTTAGCCAAATATTTTACTTTTATGATCACCTGTGTTGTTAACTGAAGCCTCCGAAACACAAATCGCTTGAATTGCCAATTCTAAAAAATAACTCCAATTTCTGTGAAACTTGGCTGGGAGGTTCCATTCATCAAGTAGTATTTGTACATGAAGTTAGACATTCAAATTATTTCAGGAACCCAATTAAAACTTTAAAAATATGTTTAAGGTTGGGAAATTTCCATTGTAAATGACACTTGACGTTAAAAATTTTCAAAACTGCAATTACAAACATAGCAAAACATGGTATAAAATGTAACTTATATCTGTTGACTTACTTTGGAATGGGATTTCACATGTATTCCAGCTTTCATGTCATAATTTTCTGAGCTTATGTAAAATACATTTTTCTTAGATTTTAACCAAAATGTTATGGAAATGTCAAATTTTTATTAGAAATCAAAAGGTTTAAGCCTTGAAACATTATTTTACTGGAATTTAAGTTGCCTCTATGCATGATTTCAGTAAACAGAAACATATTTAAGTGGTTTGAAATTTTGACCCTAAAAATCAAAAGTTACACCCTTTACTGTGCAAATGACCATATTGAAGACACAAAATACTTTTTCTTTTACAATTTCTAGAATTTTCTCAAAAAATTACGGGTGGGACTAGAGTCACTAGACTCGAAGTTGGGACATTACTTGTGCCAGTATGGTCTAAACATAGGTAACAAATCCATTTCCCGAGACCTTTTTATGCTTCATTTGAATTACTTTTAGCATCCACTTGTTTTTCCATTTCTGAATTTCTAGGAATACCCAGAGGATAAGTAAACCCCTATATGACTCTGTGATTCAGAAATTTGATTCAACTTGGTTGTGCAAAACCTTACAGAGCCTAATGTTTGTCAGGGATGATAGCGGCCTGAAGTGACTTTGCAGGAAAAGTCTGAAAAAGTGCGCACATTTGGGCTATAAAGTCTCAAAACAGGCTAAAAATAAATAAAAATGCAGAAATTTGAATTAACAAAAAGTAGAAAATCCTACAATTGTAGGAAATCTAGCATCCCTGGTTTGTATAAGGTAGTAATTATAGTAACTCAATTTTCAAATATGCCTCCTTTGGCCTTCATGGAGCAGGTTGTATCACATTTATGCTTTCTTTATTCAGTGTAGTACCATTCAGTGACAAGACACAGTTTTTTTCCCAGGAGGCCCTAAAATACTTCCAAATGTTAACACTTTTAAAAACACATTTCATGAAGTACCTTATTAGCATGTAGATTAATATTGGACTCTGTCATGTTGACGTATGCTTAAAAAGTTACCTTTTCAGAGTCTGAATAGAGCAGTGAAGTAGCTTGCAATGCCATCACGGCATCGTCATTCAGCGTAGGTGACCGGAGGAGAGTAATCACTATGCTGAATGAAGATGCCATGATGGTTTCGCAAGCTACTTTGCTGCTCTATTCAGACTCTGAAAAGGTAACTTTTAAAGATAATTATAAGTACCTTGTATTTTCTCCAGCATACTGATGTCTTGTACTTCTGGTGGTAATTTAGCAATCTTCTCTCTAACACCAGCATCACTGGATGCAGCATTCTCTAGCTCTCTTAATGATTTCACCAGTGCTTCAGGCTGCAAAAAAAATCAATGCATGCACAATACTATGGTTATACACTAACAAGAGCACCAATGGTGCTGCAGCTCATTTTCCCTAATTAAATATGCAAATTAGCTAATTAATATGCTTAACATTTGAGTTTTTTTTTTTTATATCAGTTACTTTGTACCAAGTTTTGAATTTCTATGATCTTCACACAAAAACCGATTACACCTGTCGTGACCTTAATATAAAGCAGGGCCAAATTTTTGAGCTGCATAGTCAATAAGATAACAATAATGTTAATTGGACCACTAAGTACTTATCTTGGAGACAAACAACTGGGTGAGAAGGAAAACAAGAAACAATTATATTGAGGGTTTAGGACCATACACTGCAAACCCAAAGTGCCTATATTTCAGCAGATCCTCTAAAATTGGTTTGGCAGTAACATTACTAAATATAGGCACACATTTAGACCACTATTTGGGGAGTATACAATCCAGAAGATCAGATTTCAAATGTAGTCTGATAAATAGACTCAAAATTAGACATAGTGTCTAATTTTGAGCCCAACACAGCATAGGGTGCATTTTACACATGGGTGGTTCTGGAATAAGAAGCAAACATGGGTATCATTATGGGCTCTTATAAATCATTGCAAAGGAGCAATTTCAATGGTGATGTTATTAATAGTAATTTTAACAGTAATTTTACATATAGTTGTACAACAATCAACATTGAATAATAGTTAGTGATCTTCAGAAAAAGTGTAAAACAACCCATTTGGACTGGTAAATTGGGAGGGAGCTAGCAGACCATGAATGTATAAAATGTTAACATAAAACGTCTTCTGTTATGATGTGAAGGGTTGATATGAAAACAGGGAAAATCTGTTCCAACTGACCAGCAGGGAACCAAAGGATAAGCAATTGATAAGATTATAAAAATCAGGGAAAATATGACACAACCTCCAATGGGGAATAACATAACGTCATAAAAGTTAAAAACTCTTTTCTCCGTCTTTTAACTTTGTTTATACATTTTGTGTTATTTCCCCATTGGAAATTGATGTTGTGTCATATTTTCCTGTTTTTAATACTCATTCTTTCATTTCTCTTGACAATTTTTCATTTGCCGCCCTATTCCTTTTAAAGGAATTTTTATTAATGCTATTTTCATTTACAGCCTATTATAGATCTGTAGTTACAGCCCTTTAAACATGAGTGTATTTTTTTTAAAATCAGATTGTATGATCATCTACTGTTTGGAATTAGGGGCTCCACACATAATTCCATTATCTCTGTTGCTCAGTCATTTTATTGATATTGATACAACAACTTGACCTAACAAGTAGGTGTTAATATGTTAAAAAGACACAGAGTCTGGACATTAATTTCTTCTATGCTAATAGTCAATTGATTAAATTTCCTTGCATTTCTGGTTTATATTTACAGTGTACATGATCTGTGCAAGACCAATTAAGCCATTACATGTTGTAGCATTTAATGTGTTAATTGAAAAACTAAACCATTGTGGTGGATATATTATACAAATATTTACTGCTCTAAATTCGGGATCTGGTGGAATCTATTGGTCCCCGAGGTGAACTGGAGACCGTGAGCCTACTATTTCCCGAGACCGCCAGGTCGAGGGAAATAGTAGGCTCACGGTCTCCAGTTCACCGGGACCAATAGATTCCACCAGATCCCTAATTTAGAGCAGTAAATATTTGTTTTATATCCTTCATTAATATATTCTTTGTTCATTAATTGGTTAAATAATAGAAAGGCCTTTATCAGAGACATAGGCCTAGGCATAAATGTAGGCTAAGCCCGGGCTAAGCCCTAGCATAATCAAGGCTAGGCTAGGCTTGCCGTGCTTTGTTTTGATTGAATACATGTAGGCCTACATGCACAAAGGCAAAGCACGCACACAATTGAGTGGCTATAAGCTTACCGTGGCGTTGTAATGTTGTAACCTCTACAATACCGCCGTGAAACGAGTAACCATGTTCTCTGTTATTTCGCCGTCAATATTAAGATATTGTTCCTGATGTAACTCAGATTATGTCATTAAACCGCCGTATTTTAGCTGCACCTATGTGCTGCTGCTTGTGTACTTCGCAAGACAACACGACTTGCTACACATTAATACCCCAGAACCGTAGCGATATCCAGCGTATGTGGCGAGTTGCACCGACCACTAGGAACTGCGACGCTGCTATGAGGTCATACTGGCGCTCAGAGAGGAGTATAGCAAAAAATATATCCCGGGAAATAGCACTTTGAGTCGGCTTTTTGACTGCTTTGCAAAATAGCAAAACTATTTTTGGTCACATGATACTCGTTTAACCAATTAATGAACGAGAATATATTAATGAAGGATATAATATGCTATATTATCTTACACTTCCCATAATGCATTTCTTCCATTTCAATATTCTGTACTGATTTGCTATGTTGTGCCACGGTCTACAAAATATAGCTCAGTAAACAGAGCACATCCAGATCTTGCAAAATATGTTTAATTCTTGACTAGCGGCCCTTGTTCAGCCAGTCTATTCTTAAAATGAAAACATGAAAAATGAAAAAAATGAAACCTGTACAAAGTAGTGGGAGCATTTGTTGAAATGAGGGGATGTATTATGTTGCAAAGGTTTCTGGGAAGGGCAAGATATTTTCTGTGCATGCTTGCTATCCCTATGGGTTTTCTTGCCCTAAACCTCTGTGTACATAATCTCTTATACCCAAAATTGTAAAAACACATACAGATCTAGGGTTAAATGCAATAGCTGCCAGGTGCTTTATCTTAAGATTATGTACAATGTAGAATGCAGAAATAGTCAAATGTCTATAGGGTAGCTATTGCAGATAATGGCCTTCTCGATATCATTACAAGTTTTGCAACATATGTTTGCCTGGCCTAATTAAGTGTATTAGGTCTCATTTTATTTACTCAGTAGTTCTGAATATGCACAAATTGGGAGAATTTGAGACACTAGTTGCTCATGGCTCGTGCACAGAAGTAAGGGCCTATAGAGAGCACAAGCCCAATTGGTGCTTTATCTATTGAAGGCAAAGCAACACTGAAAAGCAAACATTGTAGCCGCACTGAATCAGTAAAGTTCAACATCTCTTTGACAAAATCACCAGATCAAGGAGTTTGTACAGTGTTTATAATATGAAAAGCACCACAAACAGTCTGCATAGGAGACTATTCCATGAAATTTGGTAAAAATTTTCGTAACAAAATGCTCCAAAAATGACACTTTCCGTCCGAATTTTCCTAGCTAAATAAGTAACAATCCAGGGGTAGAAATAAGGGACCATTTCCTGATAGCCATCCGGGCTATCTAGCCATTTTTTCTGATAGCCCTGAAGGAAATTCAATAGCCCTGAAAAAAGACATTGTTTTTGCGCACAATTCAAACCAATCGTTCGTTCAAATATTCAGTTATTAGTGAGTAACCCTTACCCCCCATAATCAGGGGTAGCACTAGGTTTTAAAACCAGGGGTTCTCAAAGTGTTAAAAATATGCGCTCAAATCCTAAAATGAAGGGTTCTTTAGGCCCTTCACAATTAATTCTTAGTTTCCTGTTTCATGGTTGAAAACCAGGGATGAGGCGACTTTTATGAATTATCTTTTATTTTCTTTATTTTAAAATAAGTGGTCGCAACCTACATCAAGCCATTTTGACAAGGAGCATGCATTTAATTATTTTACTACTATGTTTGATTTTATACATAAGTAATGGTACAATTAGGTTCTATGTTTATTCATCATTAGGCCTATAGATGATATGATCAAAGTCAGAAAGTAGCAAATGGTAGTCATTAAAAGTTATTTTTAAAGAGAAAATCCAAAATATAAATAAAATAATTAAATATTTTGCAATTCTCTACTTTGGACGCGGGCGGGAAACAGGAAACTAAGAATCAATTGTAATTGACCTTATAATCTCGAATCTGTCAAGTAGGCCTATTACCGTTTTAATTAATTGGTATCAGATTTTGTGATTTTGGTTACAATGATGTGTTACCGGTATAGATTCATGGTATGAATAGTTAGCCCGGCAAAAAATGTGATCTCGCTTTTCACGCCACTATTCTCGCCTGTATAAACCAACTATCTCGCTTTTTAAGAAACTTCCCAAGCAGTTTACTTACTATAAAAGTGTTGCTTTATGCCATAAAAGTTCGCCGAATTCCACAAAATGCAGTGAACTTCGGCAAAGTGCAGAATTCAACACCATTGGCACCACATGGAACCCATGCATTTCTCAATAAAAAATGACATTTCATTGCAAATGAGTTCAAGTTTAGGCCAAATATTATGATATTTATTGAATTACTGGAGTATGATGACTATAAAACATAATTCAAGGGCAACTTTTTGTCACTTTTTTCTTCTGCGGCCGATCATTGTGTCGTATTTCACCGATGGCATATCTCCACACACCACCCACAAAGCATTTCTTTCCGATCCCTAGAATTAGAAAATTTTCCAACTCATGTACGTGTCATCATTCAGCACTGCAATAACTTAGCAGCAGTGGTTCTAGACAATATCGCAATCTGTGTAATTATGCCGGCGGAGTGTATTTTATTTCTATTTTTAAATTATGTTACAATGCTACGGTGACGTCACTTCAACAAATGTCGTTACATTGCATTTTATGTTACATAATTTCTGGACAAGCCGAAATATTGGAGATCGAAGCTTTTATTTTTCTTTCACATGTTTTCATTTTTCTGCGCGAATGAAAACCCCTGTAGCCCGACGGGCTACATGGAGATAAAACCCAATAGCCCGACAGAAAACCTAATAGCCATGGCTATCGGGCTATCGCTTATTTCGACCCCTGCAATCATGAACGATCATGCAAAGATCGCAGCCTCAAATTACCAGATCCATTGCTCAAACGATGTAGCAAGAGAAAGAAAAAAACATACAGAAATCTAGACTATGCCTATAGTGCATTGCGTTTACGCAATGAGCTAAAAATGCGGTCAAGATTCAAGAAGCCAATTTGATTGGTTTTCGGATGTATAATATCACACAATAGTGGATAGTGATAAAAGACAGCGCAACGGCAGCACGCTTGTTGATCCTCAATGATCGCGAGATAATGCGTTAGCATAATATATGTGCGCGAACTAAGAACATGGTTCGGCAGCTTAGATGTTTGTGACTGCTTCGTTCAATTAAAACAACAGGGATGTCCTCACAAAAGTAATATTATTTTTTTCTGGGAAAAAGCAGTTGTTCTTACAAAAATTATACTTGAACTGAATCAAAATATTTGCCAGCCCATCCATTCTGTCACAATATTGGATAGGCAAAATCCTGTCTTTTATTCTCTAAATAAAAAATAGTCCTTGAACTTACATCCGGCATATCGTCTGGGTTAAACTTCTCTTGGTCTTCCTCATCTTGCTCCTCAAGAATTTCTTTAAATTTTTCAGGGTTCACATCTTCTTCTTTTTCCTTTTCCTTTGGTTTTTTCTCAGTCATCTTGGCTTTCTTTGCTGTTCTAGGTTGTTCTGGGGAGTCTGGTGGAACAACTACCTCACCACCTAAATCAATCAATCAATCAATCAATCAATCAATCAAATAATCAATCAATAAAATAATCAATCAGTCAACATGTTAGTCAGTCAATCAATCAATCAAACAAACAAATTTCATGCAATCAAGAATCTAGCTTTTGGTTAGTCATCTTCTTACAAAGCTCTACCTTATAATTTTTTGTTACTGTGCATATCAATAAGTCCCTACTCATACTCGCGTAAACAAAAGCTCAATAATTTGAAAATCACACTCCCTGCGTGGAAGATTAAGGTCATATCTTCCATAGGGGTGTATGCATTTCAACTGGAATAGCCCATTGCTAGTGCCTTTTAACCACCTACCTGTGAACACAGCCTTCATTCTTCGTAAGAGTTCCTTATCAAACACATTACGTTGGGCCCAAACATTCAATGTCTTCTCCAAAGCTCTCTTAGTTCTATCATGTCTATCATTCTGACATTGCCTAATGACAAAAACAAAACAAACTAGAGTCAACAGACGCTGAATACAAGCCATAATTTGACCCTATAACTTGACCCCTGGGTTACGGATGGGGTCAACTGCTCTTGCATTGTGCTTAGGATGTCATAAGAAATATTCCTGGTCAATTTCAGCTTAATCGGAACTTAAACATGGATTTTGATTTTTTAAATTTTGATTGACCTTTTGACCCCTTTTTTAATGACCTTTGACCTCAATGAAAAAAAAAACCCTATGTACACCGACAAAATGCATTGTTCCAATTTTAATTAAAAAAATTCTAACATGTTCAGTTCTTGAGATAAAAATTCTTGAAGTTATTCAGCTAAAAACAGGAAGTGACCCCTTAATGACCTTTGACCCCCAAAATAAAAATACCATGCATACATCAGGGAACACTAATTCATGTATGTTGGTTATATTATTCTGGTCTGTTTACATTTTGAGATAAAAATGTTTTGAACATTTTGATAATTTTGGTTTTTGACCGAAGTAACCCCTTAATGACCTTTGACCCCGAAACTGTAGGCATCCTAAAGACCCTGGCTAATAGCAATGCATGTGTGCTAATGGCGACACTCTGCTATGTAATTTGTACAGACAGTGATATTTTGAATATTTTTTACAAATTTTTCAGATTTTGACCGGAAATGACCCCTTAATGACCTTTGACCTCAATTCTTTTTAGGAAGTTTTAAGCACTGCCACATGTTGATTCATATGCATGAGTCACATGATCATTGCATGTAATTTGTGGAAGAAGTAGCATTTTTGTGAAATCAACATTTTTGGCCATAAGGTCAAGGTCAAAGGTCACAGTCAGGTCAAAGTCAAATGTAAGGTTTGGCCTAGTCCAGTGGTCATTTGGCTGAAGTATGGTTGAAATCTGTCGAAGCATAAGAGAGCTAGGGCGAAACGTGGCAAGTCACGCAAAATGTCACGAGTTGCCAGAAGAAGAAAGAATTGAGAAGAGACAGAACAAGCCGACATCCGTCGTCGGCTTGTAATCAGTAATTGGTTGCCTGGACGCAGAGACAATTAGGTACAACCTACAGAACCCAGCTTGCTAACCATTTCTACTCCAATAGAGTGGTTGAGCATTGAAATAAGTTACCAGATCAAGCTGTTTCTGCAACTACATTGGAATTTTTAAAAAGATTTATGAGAGTCCTCCCAACAAAAATAAATGACTAGTCAACAAAGTATGTACCAAGTAAGTACCGGTATAGCAAGTAAGTAAGTATAAGATGTCATATTGGTTGTCCGGCACAAAACCAAAATCTGTACACAAACTACAGTGAGCCAAAGAATTAAGGTACCAGTTATGTTCACCCCTGTATATCCTAAATAATGACAAATATGTCAAAATTAAAACAAGCAGTCAATACCTGTATTCTTTAGCTCTGATTTAAGACCTTTTTGTTGAAATTGGTTGAGAATTAAAGAAACGATAATCTAAAACCTAATGAAGAAACAAAATCAAAAGTTGCACTTTTGTGTTCTAATCAATGAAAGCACGACGCTAGTTTTAACGTGTACTGTTAATCAATGGAAGCGCAGCGCTAGTTCTCTTGTTCACAAACACTTTGTGTACAAATCAATAGGGCATTTAATTAGGCAAACTGCAACTTTTAAATTGGTATCTTCCTTGGGTTTTGGGATCGACGTGACTTTATTTCTTGAACAATTTCAACGAATGAGGTCTTAAATTCGAGCTAAAAGATGCGGCTATTGGCTGTTAGTTCCAATTATGACATATTTGCCTTTGTTTAGGATATACAGGAGGCGAACATAACTGGTACCTTAATTTTTTGGCTTACTGTATTTAGACGCATCATTCTGTCAAATGGTAATGAGGATCAATTCATAATATACAAACTAAATTAGGCAGTAAAACAAATTACCGTATTCGTTCCAATAAGCACCCATGCCCCAATAAGCGCCCACCCAGGGTATTTTCGATTTGCTAAAGGGTACCATTAATGTTGAAGTGACGGATAGACGTCGATGTGAAATAGCTGGGAGATTAGAAGTCCTGTGTAAACTTGTATTTTACTTTTTTTTGTATCAGAAAAGTTACCCAGGACCCTTTAATAACATTATGTAAACCATGTAAAGAATAAGCGCCCACCCAAAATGCCTTTGTTACTGGAATGAATACGGTATGTATTATTTGCATTTGTAGCAATACTTGCAGTTAAAGAAACTTGTATCTGCCAACCAAAATATCTGGCCTGGTTGTCCGTTGGGCACTCTCCACGCTTGCCGTATTTTGTTATACATTTATCAAGTACCTTCTGTAATCCAATAAGCGCCCAGGGCGATTAACAAAGTCATTTTGGGTGGGCGCTTATTTTTTACATGGTTTGCCTAATTTTTTCCTGACAGGTGTTTATTAGAGATAAATCTATGTACGTTATAAAAGGGTCCCGAGACGTTCTAGTAGCTTTTCTGATGCAGAAAATGTATTGCAAGTTTACACAGAACTTCTAATCTCCCAGCTATTTCACATTGACGTCTATCCATCACTTCAACATTATGGTACCCTTTAGCAAATTGAAAATACCCTGGGTGGGAGCTTATTAGGGCATGGGCGTTTATTGGAATGAATACGGTGTGTTGAAGAATTTTCAATTCAATACTTACTCTACCACATGAGAGAAGGCCTTGTCAATAACAGTTGTGAATTCCATGGTGAACTCACTGCCTTTCTTCTTGCTATTTTGTACCACATCATTGGCAAGGTAGACAAAAACCAACTTCTTATTTGGTTTGGCTGTGAAATAATGTAAAGAATACAAATATATCAAGTTCAAAAAATGTCCAAATATTTGACACGTTCAAGGGGAATCAGTCGGATGTCGCTAAATATAGTTTTTAGTCTTTTGCTTTATATTGTTTTCAGCCATTGATAATTGCTCTTAACTCGGTAACCAGAAAACTTCATATTGAAAATTGCCAACAATCGGACATGTGACTCATTCCCCTTGATCATGTGTCAAGGAAAAAAGCAATTTGCAACCATTGGTATTGAAATACTGCTGTGTTAATATCATTGAAGGATTTGAGAAATTTTACTGTGAGTTATAGGATGTCAAGTGGTGAAACTTGAAACCAGCAAGTTTGCACACTATGAAGCCTGAAAATAAACAGCTGAGAATCGCATTTTCAGTCATTTTGTTATGATATCAACATGATCATATGCAGCGGGCGAGTGATGTACCCATGTTTATAAAATCGCAAAAAGGTTTGCCTGGGATACCTACATATTGTAACAGTTCCATTTGAAATAGATAAATAGTATACATTTGCTAGTCAGCCAAATTCGCCGAAAATGTCAATGCATATTTACATAGAAATTTAAAATAACTGGCCGAAGAAGGAAACCTACATAAATATGTTTTCTATACTTCACTTGACCCAAGTATATAATTTTTTATGGTGATAAGACAATCGCACATGGAATTTTAGAGGGATTTTGATAGCAGTTCCATTATTAAAAGCTGCTATCATAATGAGACTAAGATCTAGAAACACCCCCGAAATGCGGTTTTGGGGAATTTTGCTAGCTGAATCTTTTTGATGAAAGTCAATCTTTGACAAGATGTAACTTTGCTACCGAAAGTGCTATGAAAAACGGTTTTCAGTTTTGGCTTTGTTTACTCAAGGGCTTTAATTTGATATATAAAATGATGCAGTTTGATGGCAAATTTGAATTCACCTTGCATACCTACAATATCATGGCTTTAATAATACAGTGAATGTTTTTTTGGTTTTTTTTTACCTCTTTGAAGTTCACCCCACCAAACCTTTACAATTGCTTTAGCATGTTTTCTGTGATGAATAAGCCACAGTGACATTGTCTGGATGCTCTGCTGTGAGTTGTTGAGGCCACCAAGTTTTTCCATCAACGCTTTCTCCGAAAATGAGCTCATTTTGGCACACTTCTGATATGAACTTGTCATACAATCCAACACACCAAAATGTAAACATCAGCAGTCAGCGTGTGTACAGATTGGTGACCTGTGACCTGGTAAATTGAAGAAAATTAAAAAACAAGATCACATTTTGCAATATATATGTACTTAGATATAATTTATGTAAAAATGTAATTTACACACTTTTTAAAAATAATTTTGTTCTACAAACAAGAGTTTTTATTATTTTTATACTGTACTATAAAATCAAATGATGTAATATAATTGAACGAGTCTGAAAAGGTCAGAGATCAAACGCATTTTGGACGGGATTCGACGATTTTGTGTTTTTCACATGAAAAATACACTATAAAAATGCCGTACGCAAATCAGCCTCAGATTCTCATATCGGAACTTACCGAGGAAAACGTCAAATTTATAATTGAAGACACTGATTTGAGGTAAACACTTTTGAAGTAGTAAAAACTGTTATCATAAACAGGCACTGCTCATATCGACTTCAAAATTCGGAAACTGTGACAGGTTTAACATGTAAAATAAAACGAACGAAGACGGGAAACAGGTGTACAACAGCAGCAAATTTTCGGTACTAAGCGTACCTTCTTCAGGCTTTATTTATAAAATGACACAAGAAAACAATCTAAAAATAAGCAAGAAAATTAATGCGTAACACGTAAAAAAACAAGCATGAAAAAATCGCGACTTAAAAACGGATGCGTCGCAGTGTGTGGAGGCGCACCTTAAAAACGTGTGCGTGAAAAAGTGGGGGGGGGGGGTGAAAAAACCTATTCAATAAGATTAAGGCCTTCGGGTTGAAGGGAATGAAGCTTGTTGATCCAGAACAGAATTTCTCGCGCTGCTGGCGCTGGCGTCTTAATTTGGATTGGCGACCAAGAGATTCAATGACCGTGACTTTGACATCATCGATGCTGTGATCTGGAAGGTTTAACATGTTTAATGCAAGACCCGGGCACAGTGTCGACACCCTGTCCCTGTATTATAAATATTATTTCCCTGCAACTTAACATGCATGTACTCCGTTAACGTTGGTGAGCGCCGATGGGCGATTGGTATTTCACCGAACGCAAGAAATGGAGTCCAATCTGATTGGCATGAAATCGATCGCTATCGCCTCAGTCACGTCAGTCAGTGTGTGTCAGACTAATTCCAATCAGCCGTCTACACTTCGCATGTACTGTGTATGCTTCGTAGTGACAATCTATACGCAGAACATGGTACATACTTACAATCCACATACAAACTAGGAAAGCATACTTTCAATGTACAGCTGGTTTTTTTCACAACAAATGACTTACTCACCAATGTCTTCTGTGGCCAAACTTGATTATTTAAAGTCCTACTGCATTATAGTCCACTTAAAATATCAATTTGGTTGAAATTTGTTGCCAAAAACTGTGTTTTAATGTGTTTATTCCACCACATAAATTCTTGTGATCAAAATTCCCACCATTAGAATGTGCTATCTCCAGCATGTAGCCCTTTACACATAGCATGTAACCTCATCTCTGCTGTTACAGGCATGTGTATACAGCATGGTTTACAGATAGGAGCACATTCAGGCTTGGTTTAAAAAGTATATCTTGTTATGATATGTTTGGTAAATTGGCCAATTAGGTCAAGACATGTCATCAATTTAACCTTGGCATGAGAAACAGTTGCCACTCATGCTTAAAATCCACCACATTATGATGGATTAAAGAATAGCTTAATCTATTATGTACAGCTGTGTGTGGTCAAAAGAGTATACTTCATGACTTCTAGTATTATTTGCCCCAACACATGTGTCTGGCACTTAACACTTTGGGTGGAATATTTGGAAACAGGTATTTATTTATTTTTAGTCCACAAAATGTAAACATGGAGACATGTACAATTACAGAATTTGACCTACTGGAAATGGGTTTTTGCTGAACAAAAGTAAGGTCGTGCGTCATGAATTGGGGTATTGGAAAAGGTGGAGGCGTTACATTTTTTCATTTTATTCAGGACGTTTTGTCCTAGATCTGAATAGTGGAGAGGGGTACTGAACTAGTTTTGGTCTCATTTTGTTGCTTATTTATCTAGCTCAAATTATGGAAAGAAAGAACATCACACTTTATTTACTTCTTGAGATATTGCAGTTCAAACGATGTGAAGTCAGGGGTGGAGGATCCTACGGTTGAGGATCCGACGGTTGAGGCATGTGTTAAAGTATAGGGAATGTTGATTTTTCGCGCCTCACAAATATATTTTTTACTGTAACTTTATAACGCAGTAAGGTATTGAGATGGATTGTTTTGGTATTTATGTCTAGTTTGAAATGTGACCAGTTTTACTCCAAGCTAAGTTAATTTGTTGCAAGTGTGCTGCATTCTGTGTCATGGGTTCGAGACTTTTCCTATACGTTACTGTGTTAAGTATTCATTTATGCTCGAAATGTTCCAAAGGTCATATTTCTTGAAGGAGTTACCCTACTGCTGTAAAAGTTTACATTTTTGGATGGAAATTTGATGAGGAATTCAAATATGCCATTGGTTTTTGTGTAGGTCATAAAGGAAAAAAGGTTTTGATTGATTATGTAATAAAAATCATAAAAATTATGTACGACTTTTGAACACCCTGTATCTCAGTTGGGGAACATAACTCATCATTACAAGTTTGCTTTTTTTGGAAGCCTACAATGTTATTAGCACATCTAAAAAGGTTTCAGCAGAACAGGAATTTTTGCTAGTAAATAAGAGAGGAACAAAATTGTATACTTTTTGAACCAAAATTTAACTTTTCCACCCTATATGACATTTGTGGCACCCTGTATATTGACCAATTGTTTGTACATGTGTATTCCTGGTACCCTAAGCTTTACAGTGATATATAATTTTATAGGGTTTTGATGAACAGTTTATGAATTAGATCAGTCTAAGTACAAAAACATGCAAATTGTTCAATTTTTTAGTATGTAACGCATTTGGCCCCCAATTCATGGCGCACGACCGTAAGTAAACATTACGGATCATATTTTTCAAAAATGGATTTACAGGGTTTCAGTGTATTTTGAAAATGATGGGTTTGTGTGAATTTTTATAACTGGTGCAGTTATCATGTTTTGAAATATACACTCTTTGACAGCTCTCTCCGTGCCTGTTTGAATGCCTGGTTATACCATGTACCCATACACTAGGTATGGGTACATGGGACCAGGTATAGTGACAATCCATATCATGACTGACTTCTGAAAACTATTCAATGCGATGTTGGTTGTGTGCGCTGTAGCGCGACTGACTAGCGGCGCCCGTGTACCGCGTCGCTGTACCTCGCCGCTGTGACAAGATCGCGCTCTGAACTTCTAAAAACAACAAACTCGGTCAAAAGTTCAATTTGGACACAACTGCGCATGCTCTATGCCACAGGAATCGTGTTGCAAAATCCGTCACTTTTTTTCCCACGTAGTTTTCTCAGTCGTCAATCCAGATGGTTGACGACCGAGGGCAGTGCTCAGTCTATGTGTCAGTGGCGAAGTAGAAACTCAAAATGTAGAGATGTATTCAATTCAATTTGAATCAATATTCTATTATTGACGCAGATACAGAAAGTTGCATAGTGTCTCGATATGTGCATTGTATTTGTATTATAGACTTGTGATTTAATATTCTATACAGCACATGGATGGATCTGAGCTGATGGGCTATATTACGTGGGATTATAATTCTCAAACAGTTGAATATATCACAATTTTGATGTGCGATTTAAAATCGTTATGGTGAAAATGCAGTAAAATATATCCACAGCAAACAGCAATCGCCGCTGATTAGTGTATTGAATTTCCAGTTACAGTGTAGTGTATTGAAAACAAAACCTGGGTTTTACCTGACAAATCGATTTTTTCTTGTAATGGCAACCTCATATGGGGTACTGAGCATGCGCAAATCGTAAAAACGTGTAGAATAGAAACTCTGGTATCGCATATCGTGTAAATGGTATGCTTAGCCTGAGTCGCTCGGCCTATCTTTAACAAAATCGCCATGCTATTTCTGGCGTCCCTGTCCTACTTGGCAAAATAAATTTAGTATCAAATTAAAGCTTTGTGTCTGTAGATTTCAAAACTTTTCAAATTCAATAATGTCAATTGTCGGGAACGGCATGTATTGTCAATGACCGGACAATAAGGCCCTTCGCACTTGATTATTAGTTTCCTGTTTAAAAAGATTTTGAAAAAGGGACAAGGTGACTTTTAATTATTAATAATTAATTATCTTTTATTTAGTTTGAACTATTTAAGCAACTATTGACTCGTTTTGACTAGAGCGGGCATTTAATTATTTCGCAACAATATTTGATTTTATAAATAAGTGAAGGTGGAGTTGTACTCTTTGTTCATTCATCATTATTGTTGATATTATTAAAGTCAGAAAATGGCAAACTTTGTAGAAGTAGTTGAAAGTTATTCTAAAGGAGAAAATTAGAAATAAAAATAAAATAATTAATTATTTTGAGATTTTCAATTTTGGACGCGGGCGGTAAATAGGAAACTAATAATCAAGTGCGAAGGGCCTAATGTTACTAAATTTATTGTATATGTAGCTTGTAGGTCATCACTGGTTTCTAGTGGACTAATCCGAAATTTAATTGAATGAAGAACACAACATGACGAAAGCTGTCAACTTGTGAGGGGGAAAATCGGGGGAATATAGGAATATTCATTGCCATTGCCAAATGCGCTAGCAAAAAAGACGAGTAACTGCTTAACATACAGAATACATTGTAAATAACATCCGTTGCAAAAAATGTCAACGCTGTCCGATTGAAAGGAACGTACTCGAGCATTGAATGCGTAACTATCGTATGTAAATTCGAAGCTAGAGTTCTTGAGTAAACGAGTAGTAGCATGCGCACATGATAATTTCACAGGAAATCTTTCTGAAAATGAAAAATTCAGCTAGATTTCCAAAAAGAAATAAAGAACAGTTTACCAACCCGAAGTGCTACAATTAAAAAATAAGACAACAAATAAACACAAATCCCGACCGGCACATAACCCAACTTGATACACAACCAATAATAATAAAACCTTGTAAAAAGATATTCCTTGCACACAACATGACCAAAAAAATCTGATTTTTCATACCTTTTACTACCAATATTTCTTTATTCTACAGTGTGGCCAATAGTATCAGACGAGTGTTCCAAGCAGAAGTGCCAACAATTGCTATAGATTGGATCCAGATTGAAACCAATTCATCTGTGCTTCATGATGAATTTATTTCACATCGGGTTGGTGAGTACTTACTGTAAAGTATGAAATGTTTGTGTACATGAAAATGTCGCGATTTTGCAAGTGCAGTTGATTCATGAAGGTTTCATGCATGCAAATATTTTTTCTTTCTAGGCAGTTTAAGGAAATGTGCTAAATTGACGAAAATTTCATGTCACAAAAACAGGGATTCTATCCACAAATTTTGGGATTTTGCAAGTGTTGATTCAGGAAAGTTTCATGCACAAAAATGTGGGTTTTTTTTTCTTATAGGCCTTTTAGGAAATGTTCAAATTGACAAAAATTTCATGTTGCAGAATCAGGGATTCTATCCACAAATGCAAAATTGTAATGCTGTGAAAATATCATGATTTACATTATATTAAAGCCATATGTCGACAAGAGAACACTGTTCTTTGGGCGGACTTTCCTTTCAAATAATTATGGTCGGTAAGTCAAGCGTTAGTGAAGAACAACAAAATAAAAAATTGACGAAAATTGTACATTAATGGCTTTAACTTAACAGTTCAAGTTCCTTTAACTTTTTAGTTATAATACAAAAAGATTTGGTAGAGATTCTCCAACATTCTCATATATTTTTTGAGCCTACACGGTAAGTAGATGGGGGAGAATCTAATTCTCTGATTGTTCTCATAAAATGCTGATTGCCAGAATCCAAATGGGGTCTAGCGAGGTGAAGCAAAATTCTACCCCAGAAGGGCAATTGCCCCCAAATTTCATAAAATTTCGTTATAAATAATTGTCAGAGGCAAAAAAATCTACACAAGAGCCACTTTTTCGCAGAATCTATTCAAAATTATAATGCTTTGTGATAGGTAGGGTTTGAAGGTTGGGTCAATGGGTGTGTAATTTCAGTGTAAATCAAAAACCTGGTTGTGTAAATTAAAGATTTCTGTACAAAGTATAGACCATGTGGGCAAAAACTGGGTGTGTATTTAAAAATTTAGGTGCTCCTTACATGGCTGGCTGCATAAATCCTTGCTTCAGAGCATTAGTGTTAAAACTTGTAAGAAGCTTTTATACCACAATCAATTTAAGATATATAATTGAATTGATTATTCCTTTGTCTACAAACAGGTTTGATTCCACTAACGAGTGATGAGATGGTTGAAAAAATGAATTACAACAGAGTAAGTACACATCTTGTTGGCTTGAGTGGATGATTTTATCACTGATAATTTTATCACTGGTAATTTTATCACTAATGATTTTATCACTGATAATTTTATCACTAATGATTTTACCACTGATAATTTTATCGCTGATAATTTTATCGCTGATGATTTTATCGCTGATGATTTTATCACTGATAATTTTATCGCTGATAATTTTATCGCTGATGATTTTATAATTTTATCACTGATAATTTTATCATTCATGATTTCATCACTGATACATTGTAGTTTTATCACTGATAATTTTATCCCTGATAATTTTATCGCTGATGATTTTATCGCTGATGATTTTATCACTGATAATTTTATCGCTGATAATTTTATCGCTGATGATTTTATCGCTGATAATTTTATCGCTGATAATTTTATCGCTGATGATTTTATCACTGATAATTTTATCACTGGTAATTTTATCACTAATGATTTTATCACTGATAATTTTATCACTAATGATTTTACCACTGATAATTTTATCGCTGATAATTTTATCGCTGATGATTTTATCGCTGATAATTTTGTCGCTGATGATTTTATCGCTGATAATTTTGTTGCTGGTGATTTTATCGCTAATAATTTTATCGCTGATAATTTTATCCCTGATAATTTTATCCCTGATGATTGAATACCTGAGTGGAAGAAGGGCCCAACTCCATCAAAACTGATTTTGAGATATTAAGAAAAAACTTAATATTTGGAAAAGTTTTATAGACAGAATGTTTTCATCTTCAGGGGACCTTTAATACAGGAACATACAATATTACATACATTCAAAATTATGTATAATGTTTCCATGGCAATGGTACAGGTGTTAATACGAGATGGAGTTGGGCCCTTCTTCCACTAATATTCTGCAAGTGCCAGTTCCGTAAGCAGATGTGTTATAAATAGCTACATAAATTTGGTAATTATCCATTAATTGCGCAAGTAGAAGCATGTAATATGTTAGGAAAAAAATTATTGTAGTGAAAAGCAGATTTCATGGATGAACAAAATTCCTCTTTAACCCAATATTTGTGGAAGAAGGGCCCAACTCGATGATTAAGTGTATGTGGAAGACTATTTAGAGAGTGGATTTTTGGCTCATCTTTCACACACAAGGAAGAACAGTCTGCTGGCAATAAAATTGTGGGTCTAACTCATTTTTGTAAAAAATTGGAGTTGGGCCCTTCTTCCACTCAGGTATTCAATTTTATCACTGATAATTTTATCGCTGATAATTTTATCGCTGATAATTTCAATACTGATCATTTTATCCCTGATGATTTCATCACTGATAATTTTATCAGTGATGATTTCATCAATGATAGTTTTATCACTGATAATTTTAACCCTGATAATTTTATCACTGATAATTTATCACTGATAATTTTATCACTGATTTTATCTCTGATAATATTATCACTGATAATTTTATCGCTAATAATTTTATAGCTGATAATTTTATCATTGGTAATTTTATCTGGGTGTGGTAAATGCATGTTAGCATTAGGTTTGCTACACATGGGATTATGGAAAATATGTTGTCCATTTTTCAAATTTTGTGTCCACTTCTCTTTGGAACTGTAATAGTTTTTGTGTTTTTGCCCCCAAAAATGTTTTAAAAAAACATTCTTCCAATATGTAAAATGCCTAACTATCAATGTACAAAAACGGATTAATTTTGTTAAAGAAATCAACATTTTTTATGTGGAAAATGTGGTTTGAACTGGTGTCCATTCTTGAAATTGGTCTCCATTCTTGAAAATGCTTAAGCTTCAGGGGGATTTGCTCCCCTGCCCCCCCCCCCACCAGGGTGCTCCCCGCTGAGAACCAGTACTCAGACACCACGCTTAGTTCCATTATTTTGACAAAAACCTAGTGGCATCTCTATGAAACTCTCAATTGGATCAGCCCCCATTAAGCATCATGATAAGTATTAAAAACTTATTGGGGGATAGGCTTTTACGACGGTAATTCATAACAATTTGTGGGTTTTTTAGCGGGTTCGCCGTCCGACAAGTTCAGAACTGTCAAGCTTTCGTCAGGAGTAGCTCTGACTTCTTCAGGACAAAGTACCTAAGAATGAAACATGTAGACCGCCCCTTGCCTACTGATGGCTCTGAAAAGAGCCGTTCACTGAAGACTGCCCCTTGTCAACAGAGAACAAGCAGATCTCGACTATCTGCTAAATTTAAAGGTTTGGTGGCCCTAAAAGAGCCGTTTACTGAAGACTGCCCCTTGTCAACAGAAAACAAGCAGACCTCACCTATCTGCTAAATTTAAAGGTTTGGTGGCTCTGAAAGGAGCCGTTCACTGAAAACTTAACTATTATTAACAACTTAACTATTTTTTGTCTCAATTACATGTAGGACTGCACATGTGATGAGTTTTGTCCAGAGTGTTCAGTGGAATTTACATTAGATGTGAAGTGTACTGATGACCAAACCAGACATGTAACATCAAGAGATCTAATGACTAGTAATCCAAGGGTAGTACCGGTAAGTAGCTTGGTGCCAACATGTATGTGTATGATCAGTGATGCCAACGCCGCACCGTAGGCGCACAATTGCGCTACTTGGCGATCACTTGCCGCTACTCAGAAAAATGTGCAGCTACTTGCCTAAAATTGGGATAATTTGCAAAAGTCAGGTCGCGGCAGTAGTTTGATGTATCTGTCTTTCAATTTAGCCAATTTATAAAGATTTTGAGTCTCTGAAGCTCCGATTTTAATTACAAAGGGTTTTGTGACCATTTATTGATCGGTCCGTAACGTCTTATTAACTACCAGAAGTTTTTAAGTCAAGTGCTTTTACGCCCAATTGGGTGATTTGTGTTCTAAATTTGGGTCAATCCACCCAAATATCCAGTATTGGGCGCTTTTCTCTCATTACAGGGGAATTTAAAACCCAAGTTGTTAAATTTGTGTGAATTGCGGTTGTTTTGAGCCATGCATGTACTATGTGTCCTCCTTCCTACATAGATAAAATGTGTAATGTTCAGAAACTTGTAATTATTGCAGGTGACGTCAAGAAACAGAGAAGATGAATCCAGTGAATATGGAGAAACAGATGGTAAGTATGGACAATGGGCAAGTTATGGATGATTCATAACCCCATGTATATACACGAAGCATGTGATTCAATTAAAAGAAATTGACCGCGCACTAATTGCACGGTCATTAACTCGCAATGACTCCTGGAATACACAGAGACACGCTACAATGACTTCTGTGCATGTGTAATACCCTGGGTCGTCAATGGTCTCTATCCTCGACTAGTGGGAGATTAAGGTCAAGTCTTTCATAGGGGGTGTGTGGATTTGAACTGGAGTTCCAGGTGTGCGATGGTGATCATTTAGTGTGTAGAATAGGCAAAGTCTCATCCTCTATGCATTGGGTCAACCATCATGTTATATTTCCTCACAGGGCGGATGGCTCCCTGGCCGAGTGGTTAGGGCACAGGTCTCGTAAACATGAGGTCCTGGGTTCGATTCCTTGGCGGATCACTTTTTCACTTGTCTCCTTTATTATTTGTGACGGCGAACCTGGTAAAAAATCATGTTTATTTATATAATTCCTGTCAATCATGCCACTGTTTTTCCATGTCATCTTGTTATGATTGTCAATCAGTGTGATTGTTTATCACTTCTGCCCTCCTGCTCGCATACACTCAACGCATTGTACATACGGTTGTAGAATTGTGAATTTTACTCAAGCACACAAAATTAGCACGATACATGACTCGCATATTGCAAAATCTGCTCAGCACAACATGAAGTAATCCAGAGATGCAATATTATTTCCTAATTCACAGGTTCAACCGGAAATAAATTATTTCCCATTGCACTTTCTGTCCTGCAACAAACACATGTTAATACACCCGTAATAATAATAATAATAATGTGAATTTATATTGCGCACATCTCCACCTAATTAATTGGCGCTCAAGGCGCGATACAGAGATTTTCTTGCACTACAAAATGAAAATTAACTTACAATACAACTTAATCTACTCATAAACAACAATCAATAGGTGAACAAATAATATGGTGATGCACATCAAGAAAATGCTTCTTTCATTAAATGAGTTTTTAAATAACTTTTAAACTGTGCTAAAGATGTACTTAATTTGACGTGGGTTGGTAGAGTATTCCAGACACGTGGTGAAGCAATTGAAAAAGCCCTGTTCCCCCCAAGAATGTTTTGAACGGAGTTCGCAGAGAAGTGATTTGTCGCTGGAGCGGAGCATACGTGGAGGGTTTATGGTTGAAGGCAGGGTTGCCAAAAGATTTCAGCCCGAATCGCGGGTCAAATAATCGAAAAGTCGCCCAATTTTTCTCTTTACCATTGGTTTCTATGGGGCATGAAACTATCGGAAATCGCGGGAGCCAATGTTGAAAAGTCGCCCAAATTTTTTCTTAACCATTGGTTTCTATGGGACAGGAAATTGTCAAAAGTCGCGGGCAAAATCTTCAAAAGTCGCCCAATTGGGCTACCAAATCGCGGGTTTGGCAACCCTGGTTGAAGGAGACATTTGATGTATTCAGGCGCCAGATCATTTAGTGACACACTTAGGGGAGCATAGGGTTTTTAGCAATTCAGGATATAGAGTTATACTTAGGGGAGGACGGATCTTCAGCGACGGGCTCATAGCCTCAGCGTTCCCCGTGTCATTGCTATCAGAAGCACCATTAATATTAGAATCAAATGCCCATCTCTTAGACTGGAACGCCTTACCTGATCTTGCTCTGGCTTGGGCACTTCTGATTCTCTTTTCATCATCGCTATTGGAAGCTATATGTAGCTCTTCCTCTATGTATTCGTCTATCACTCTCCAGGCGAATTATTTTGTTTCTCTTGTTTTCCGTGTATGTTCCTTTTCTTTATGTCAGCTAAAGCCTTCTTCACCATTAATATTAGAATCAAATGCCCATCTCTTAGCCTGGAACGCCTTACCTGATCTTTGTTATCCAGTACCTTGCCTCTTGCGCTTTGACGCCGCTCTGGCTTGGGCACTTCTGATTCTCTTAGAGGAGGACGGATCTTCGGCGACGGGCTTATAGCCTCTGCGTTCCCCGTGTCATTGCTATCAGAAGCACCATTAATATTAGAATCAAATGCCCGTCTCTTGGACTGGAACACCTTACCTGATCTTTGTTTTCCAGTACCTTGCCTCTGAAGCTTTGATGCTACTCTGGCTTGGGCACTTCTGATTCTCTTTTCATTATCGCTATCGGAAGCTTGCTCTTCCTCTACGTATTCGTCTATCACTCTCCAGCCGTCATCCGATTTATCGGCCAGGCGGATTAGTTTGTTCCGCCTGCTTTCCGTGTAGTTTGTTCCTTTTCTTTTTGTCAGCTACCGCCTTCTGCATGGCGTCTAAAGCCACCATCTCTTTTCCTTCTGATATATAACTCTGCAGTTTAACAAGGTGATCCAATAATTCGGAATTGAACTCAAACTGCAAACGATTTCCTCTACACTTAAACTGTAGCTGAGCAGCTTTCCTTACAGGTCTGCTCCGTGGCACTCTCGATCGCCTTTTCACTTTCCTCCTGTTCTTCTAACTTCTTATCGATGTATCCTTGTACATCACCTACCGCTTCGTTAATTATCACTGATATATCCTTTGCAGTCAAAACAGCGCTAGCATGTGGTTTTTGCCCAGTAGATGTTGATTGTTGATCGTCAGTAGACATCATTTACTAGCCTGTAGGCCTATGCTACGCAATGCAGCTCAATGCCACACCCAGTTAACTCAATGTATAGCAAAGCTGTAAATTTAGTATGTCGGCTATCGTCGTGTCGAAATCCATCATCTACCAATAGAAAATTCAATTTTCCCCGTCTACGAGCAACAGACAAGACACTTGAGTCGGATCATCTCTTATCTCCTGGGTTTCAGATTTACAAAGTCCAAAGAGCTGGAATATATGCAACACTTAATCTTAACGTCTTGCTTATGGAACCTTGAATCTATACTATACTATACTACCGTAGAATTCCGTCTAGAAGCATATATGCCTCTAAACGAGGGGTTTTTTTTAACGAAAGATATGAAAGGCCAATACCCTTCTCAAAAACATTGCAATAGATTGGTCTTACAAATATACATGTTTGTACAGCCACCTTTATCAGTAATATAGTTGTTCAAACTCCAAATAACGTTTTTGTTGAGAGTGTCTGCCTCTTGTCTCTTGTGTCAAAAAAACCTCGTTTAGAGGCATATTCTGTCGGTCCGTGTCACGTCACTTCCGGTTGATGATGTTCGAGTGAAAACAAGTCCCTGATTCGATTTTTGTTGATGATTTCTGTCATTGGTGTAATGTAAATTTCAATCGCAAATAGTCAGTGGAATCAAACAACCGTTTCTAAGTCTTCAGAGTGAAAGAAACTTACTTGATTTACCGTTTATATACTGAATTAAATTCCATGGTCGAGTGTCGTTTTTTCCGAAATTGAATATCACTCCAGCAACATCGCTATGTAGCCTCCTTCACAGCCGGTTTCTGTTGTTCACAACAAACCGTGAGCCACATGCAGTTTGGGCCCGAGACTAGAGATAGCCCGGATGTCCGACCGACAGAATATATGCTTGTAGACGGAATTTTACGGTATACTATACTATACTATACTATACTATACTATACTATACTATACTATACTATACTATACTATACTATGCAGGCACTTATATAGCGCTCTTACAAAGAAAACCATGTATCACAGTGCTTTACAAAAGAAAATAAAGAAGAAAAACAACATACAAGATCAAACATGATATCAAATAAATGAGTCTTTAGATTAGACCGGAAGGTTGCCAGCATTGGAGCGTGGCGGATATGGCGAAGGAGTTTGTTCCAAAGAAAAGGTCCTGCTACAAAGAAAGCTTTATCACCAGTTACAGTGTGTGTATGCGGTACAATGAGAAGCCTGGTGTCCTGGGCAGAGCGTAATCTTTTTTGCCTTGAAGATGAGCTTGGCAGCACGGTTCTGTAGACGTTGAAGTCTGTTTGAGTCTTTTGATGTAATACCATAAAGCAGTGAGTTGGCATAATCAAGCCTAGGTGTTATAATGGCTCGGATTGCATCTTGACAGGCAGCTTGGTCCAGGAACATTCCGATATGTGATAAGTTGCTGAGGTGGAAGCTTATTGAACTGCATATCGATGAGACCTGGTTTGACATTGATAACGTTTTGTCAAACACAACACCAAGGTTCTTTATGGTAGAAGATGGAACAATAATGTCAGATCCAATGTTCAGCCTCACCTCTGATATAGAGTGTTTCGAATCGTGGGCTGGATATGACGAAGAACTCAGTATTCGTTTCATTTAATTGAAGCATGTTGTGGTCCATCCAAAGTTTGATATCCATGATGCAATTAGTGAGAGTGCACAGTGCATTGTCCAGTTCAGATTTATTGCGTAGACTGAATGGAATGTACAGTTGTATGTCGTCGGCATAGAAGTGGTATTTTACATTCTTATGACCGCTGATGATGTTGGCAATGGGATGAGTGTAGAATGAGAATGACTGTGGACCGATTACAGAGCCTTGTGGCAGGCTGAAGTTCAAAGTTTGCGAATCAGATAGTACACCAGCAACCTTCACTCTGTTTGTGCGATTACTCAGGTATGACTTAAACCAGTCTTAAACATTACCACAAGATTTTGGTTCAAGATATAATAATTCATGTTCCATTGATCATTTTCTTTTTTTTACAGATATCCTTATAGTAAAACTCCGGAAAGGTCAGGAACTCAAGTTCCGCGGTTTTGCCAAGAAGGGCTTTGGCAAGGAACATGCCAAGTGGATACCGACGTCCGCAGTAGCGTTTGAATATGATCCCGATAACTCATTCCGTCATACAGTGTTCCCTAAACCAGAAGAATGGCCAAAGAGTGAATACTCGGGTCTTATTGAGCAAGAAGAAGTGTGTAAGTATATATAGGGAAGTCCTTGACTGAAGAGGTTCATCAGGTCTGTTGATTAATCAGCTAATTAAAGTTCTTTGCCAAGACCAAAGGAAAAACTTACGTTTTTCTGCTGACAGTTTCGCCAGAAACCTTCTGGCTTTGTCAAAGCGATTGATGTTGTTATTGATCCATCTGCTTGGAGCGGTAATCCCGGCCGGATGTTATTGTTTTACCGGAAGTGCACCTGTCTCAAACGTTGGTCTTGAGCAGAGGATCAAAGATGTGGCTCAGAAAGAATGTCCCTCGTCTCTGTTCATGGTGTTGTCTCCTCTCTTGCGAATTGGTGAGACAAAAAGACAGTTCGGTGTCCGCATGAATGAACACAAAAGGGAAGCGGAGAAAGCTAGCCAACTTAAATACACACGATCCAAGAGGAAGGAATCGCTCACCGCAATTAACAAATCGGCCATCACAGATCACGTGTCAAGGGATAACCATTTAATAGACTGGGACAGCTCATCAATCCTTGATAGGGAAGAAAACCGCAGGGCACGATGGGTCATGGAATCAGTATGGATTCGCAAGAGAGGAGACAACACCATGAACAGAGACGAGGGGACATTCTTTCTGAGCCACATCTTTGATCCTCTGCTCAAGACCAACGTTGGAGACAGGAGTACTTCCGGTAAAACAATAACATCCGGCCGGGATTCCCGCTCCAAGCAGATGGATCAATAACAACATCAATCGCTTTGACAAAGCCAGAAGGTTTCTGGCGAAACTGTCAGCAGAAAAACGTAGGTTTTTCCTTTGGTCTTGGCAAAGAACTTTAATTAGCTAGGGAAGTCCTTGTTCATGCCAACACAGTATTGGGCTGTATATTTTTTTCATATACTAGTCCAGATTATATACACTTATGTGAAGATGTTATCGCCTTCTCAATGCTACTGTTGATGTGACGATAGTTGAACAGCAGTTGTAGATCGCTGCTTGGCAACAAAGTTGCCAGACGAATTACTCCATAACAGGTTGAAAATTATGGACTTGAGGCAACAACAAAAATTCCCCATTCTTAGGACAGACTTTTCAAGTAGGTCAGTCAGTCAGGCATTTTTTTTTTCTTTTTTTTTCTGGAGGCTAAAATTACCATAAAATTTCCCCAAAATCTGTAAAAAATCTGAACATATTTTCTAAAAATGGTCAGACAATATTGATAAATTTTGGGCAAAAAAATCCAGCTGATTTTACATGATTTTAGCAAAATTTAAAAAACAATTCTCCAAAACACAAATTCTGGGTCGGTCGGACCCGTAGAACAGGGGTTTTTTATGGTTACATATTGCCCCTCATCTCGGTTTATTATGTTTTGCCTTTGCTTTCTGATTGTGATAAGCAGCAATTAACAACTGTTATATACCTCATATATAGATTCCTCTCATCTGATTGGTTAAAAGTGGAGTCATTAAAATAGCTGTGCCCCCTTTTTTTTATCAAGATGACGTCATAAGCAACTGTGCCCCGGGCATAGAATCAACTGTGCCCGATAAATAATTGGATAGTCGCAACCCCGAATACACAGATCGCTCGTATACATTACGCACCCACTATACGGTCGGCGTTGATTACGCAAAAAGAGACTAGCGGTCGGTCACAGTTCGCGATGAATTTGACCTCCTCTTGCAGACGACGACCTCTGATCGCCATGGCGTAGTCAGTGCAGTGTTTTGTTTACAATCAGTTACATGTCAAGGATTTATACCTGCCAAATGTCACTTTTTAGACAAATTACTATGACCTGAAGACTAAGCAGTACAGAAACGGTAGGGTTTTCGATATGAAATGGCGTCGGTAGATATCGGTCCAAATTCTGCACCCTTGCTCTTGCATGCACTGTGCATTTTACTTCATGCACTTTATCAAGGCCTATGCAGTTAAAAGCCTGTAGGCCTTGCCAGCTCAAGAAATCTTTTAACCAATCAAATGAGAAGAATCTATATTATTCGGTATATAAAACAAATATTGACTGCTTAATATTCGGGGCACAGTTTAAAATTATAGGCCCTCGGTGATGTCAAAACCATGACTATGCCCTCAGCTTCGCTCGAGCATAGTCATGGTTTTGACATCACCTCGGGCCTATAATTTTAACTGTGCCCCTCATAGCAGTCAATATTTGTATACTGTTCAATGATCATCGCATCAACAGTAACATTGAGATAACTGGTAGTTATCCAAATTATTGGCCTCTAACTTCTAAGAACTATTTTGATTGGTTAAAAAGGCCATATATCATGTATTGAGCCAATCAGAGATATGGTAAGACTGGCAAGTAGGGCTGAAGGGGATTAAGCTTAAAAGTGCAAAGAGATTTAAAAACACTTATTTTGATTGGTTACTCAAATGATAACAACATGTAACAACCAATCAGGGGCACTGTAAGAAAAATTCAAACAAATTACATGGATTTTCTTCCCTTGTGATTATTTTCTCTCCTCTCATATTCTCTTGCAGTTGAAGCACCCTACAACCCCGGTAACAACCCCAGGAAATTCTATTACAATCTGGAGTCGATAGGCGCCCTCAAACCTGAGAACATAGTATTAGCAGGGTTGGCGATATTGAAGAAAAAACTCAGTGACTTGCAGACACAGCACAGTCATGAAACACAGAGTGAAGGACTGGCTATCAACTGAATGCAGCTGTGTTCTGTGAACTGGAATTTTATCCTTTTCTTTACTATGCTCTGGGAAAAACAAAATGTTGGTGAAAATGCATAGATAAGGACTTGCAGCCAACTGTATACATTTTGCATATTGAAACCATGTTTCTTTGTTTTCAAGTTTATGCTCAAGCTAAAGTGAAGACAAGATTTGCAATTCTTCATCAGCAATACTTCAGTGCAGCATTTTGGACTACATGTAGTTAATGACATTAGATGAATGTATCACTGAGCCAGTATGTTGTTGTGTCATTTGAAAGCACACCCTGATCAACACGCTACGAAATCGAGGGAGGTAAAAAAACCAGTACCAAATACAGTGGAAAGTTGTTAATACGAAATCTGGGCCGGTGTGTTTAGCTGGTATTAAACGGAGTTAATGTGTCTGAAGACAGTGTTGTTTAAGTCGGCACAGTGTGCAAACATCGATTACTACAGTATATGATGGATTTTCAGAGGGATAGTTGTCTTTATTATTTTATATCCCCGGTTTATACCACACTTAACCTTAGCTGATTTTCCGCTTCCAAGCAATTTCACAGCTCAAAAGTCCCTTGATATGAGAGGCTAATATCATTCCATTTTTGTTTTCAGCAATTTTTTTCACAACGTTTTCTAATGAAATTTGGATGATTTCTCAAGCTGATTATCGTAAACAATCGGGTATAGGCATGTTTGTTTTGTTTTTTACATTCCAGCTGATTCTGTGAATGAAAACTTTATAAAGTAGTCTTAAGTTTTGCTTGTGTGACACATATAATTCAGTGTTTTGCTAGCTTTTAACATGTTGGTTAATCGCTCTGTTTTGTTACCTCTGCAGCATGATTTTTCAAGTTGGTTGGATAACATGTTTATTTCCCGATATATTCATGCTTGTAAAGTTGGTAACAATCAAGTGGGAGACGGGAGCCGTTTGGCCCCAGAAACTCTGAAATGGCCCCTGGTTCCCCTGGATAGTGAACCAAAAATATAAAATTCAAAGCAACTAGTGCTTATTTAACTCATCCAGCACATCTTTATTTTTTATTGCCCCTTGGTAATTGGAATTGGCCACTGGTTCCTCCAAATCTTAGTGAACCAGGGGCCACTTTTTTGCCAAAGTGGCCCCTGGTACAAGCTCTCTTATTTTCACCCTTGGTAAAAATTTGATTATTGTCATTGTTATTGATATAAGTTTGGTCTAAAGTGTCTATTTATTATGCAGAATATCTGAAACATCATGCTTTAGTTGACACTAATATTTATAGTTCAAGTGCTGAAATTTGATTGTAAAAATATAAGCTAAAAAGGTTGTATCATGTTATGCATTTAAGGTTGATTTTAGTAGGTTTCCTGATTCATCAAAAGAATAAGGTAACAAACGACAAGTTTGCTGACGTCCTTGAAACGAAAGCCTGTTTGTTAGGGAGAAGGGATCAAAAAGTCTGATTATGTTTGTAAAAAACTATCAGTCAAAGTTTACCTTTTTATTAAGGATTGAATATATATTTCTCAAATTGAAGTATTTTCTGAAATTTGATGTTGACTCTCCACATTTGTTGCTTCAAAAATATTTCAAATTGAATTAATATACTAAATATATGAAGGGCATGATATGAAGAAAAATATGCATCAGTATTAATGAGTCTGTTTAAGAAAGGTCAACAGCTATTTAAAACACATGGGTTTGATAGCATCCTGAGGTTTTACAATTACGCGAGTCAAAATTTAACAATTTAGCAAACAAAGAGCACAAAGACAAATACTGGTATGTATTGGTATTTTAAGATCCAATGATCAATTTGTCTCAAAATATTTGGGATTAATTGATTGATATCTGTTTGAATTGTACAGTTACAATAAATTTTGAAATAAGAAGTGAAAAAATTACATTTTATCTATTTATTATATTGTCTTCAAAATGTCACAGGTCATCTATGGTCATGAATCCTGGTAGCAATTTCTTTAAGGGGGTACTACACCCCTGTGGTAAATTTGTGACTATTTTTGCATTTTTCTCAAAAAATAATAACACACTGGTAACAAAAGTTATACATGTAATTGGGGCAAGGAATCCAATTACTACACTGAAATTTCAGAGACTCAAGACAAGCGGTTCAGTATATATGATAGGAAATGTGGTACAGCCTATCGGTACCTTATTTCTTATCATAAATAACAAACCATTTGTCTTAAGTCATTAAAATTCCAGTGTAGTAATTGGATTCCTTGCCCCTATAATATACATAACTTTTGTTACCACTGTGTTATTAGTTTTGAGAAAAATGCAAAATAGACACAATTTATCGAGGGTGTAGTACCTCTTAAGACCAAAGAATAACATGTGTCTTGCAATGTCTTACACCCTGCTAGGGTGAAGCATATAGGCCGCCTCCTTCTTCTTTATTTTAATATTTTATAATTGGCTGCTTAGCCAGAGTGAGCGAGTTATCACGAGGACTTTAGTTGAGATTACCCGAGTGCCAACTGTGAACTCTGGTAGTGCAGTGGTTAAGACTCTGGACTGGTAATACATCGACCAGGGTTCAATCCGCGCTGAGTCCTGATTTTTTTATCTCTAAAATTTATCATGTGCCAGTTTGGTTGAGCCCCAAAATCATCAAATGAATAATGTGTCCGCTATTGGGCTACTCCAGTTGAAATCTTTACACCCCCTATGGAAGACACAACCTGTTCAGTGTTCAAATGAGGTTACTTAAAGTTAAATGGACTCCTTTTAAAATCTATACCCCCCCCTCCTTGTGCTGGAGATTAGGTCATGTCGTCCATGGAATGTGTATGGATTTCAAGTGGAATAGCGCATTTCAGAAATGTGCACTATTAATAGGCAAAGTAAAACATATTACTGTAAAAATGGATTAATAATTATTAACTAAATATATTATAAGCAGATCCGCCATGAGCTGTTATGGCGTGTGGTGGTGAACTCAATGACATGTAATCATGGGTGCGCGCTGGTTCGAATCTGATTCTGATTTTTTCTCTCCTTTATTATAATGCCAGTTTGTCTGAGCTTCATTTCTTTAATTATTATATATTTTCTCGGGCATGAATCCTTTGGATCCTCGCATTTAATATTTAATGTCTCATATTGACTGATGTCCTGCTAGGGCACAGCAGATAGGCCGCCCTCTCTAATTATAATAAAAAATTACATTGGCCGTCAGATATTTTTGAGAGAATAAAATCACTACATGTTCAATTCGCCAGCAGATCCGCCATGAGCTGTTATGGCGTGTGGTGGTGAACTCAACAACTTGTAATCGTGGGTGCGCGCTGGTTCGAATCCGAACGGTTCTGATTTTTTCTCTCCTTTATTATAATGCCAGTTTGTCTGAGCTTCATTTCTTTAATTAAAATATATTATAGACGGTAAATGGCTTGGAAAACACGGGGGAAAACCTTGTCGTACGTTAATGATGATTTACAGCAGATTTATCACTGTTGAATGCACCAGGGCTGTTACATTTCAGCGAATTTCCAGGCTTTTTCCTGAATTCAGGCAGTTTTGTTGTCCAAATTTTTTGTTTTTTTAGCCAAATTCACATGCTTTTTCAGGCAGTTTTCAAAAAAGCCATTCTCATGGTTGCCTGTACTTGCATACAAATGTACTTGAAAGATATTGCATACAGGCCCCCTTGACATAAATGGAATTCGATTTTCAGAGGGGGGGAGCTCTCTACTCTCTATTTGTATGTGTAATTTACCCTAATAGGCAAACCTTTACGGTACTAGCCCCCCCCCCCCCAATGCTTGGTTGCACCGACTGAAAAAATTAAATATCTTGGGTCAGGCTTTTTTTTCCAATCACTTTTTTAAAAGAAAATGGAGGAACAGCCCATGGAAACAAAAATGACCTACAGACTCCAAATTTTTGTCTTGGAAGGGCAACCAAATTATTTTTTTGGCTTTGTATTACTGCCTGTACAACTGATGAAGTTACTTTCATTGGCAGTTTAACTGGGGTATTTTTAGCCTAAAATTGGCATAAAAATCAGCAATACAAGACCAAAAAAAAAAAGGTTTGTCTCAAAGCTCACGCGTGCATTTGTAAAATTGTGCGATTTGAAAAAAGGAAATGCAGACATTTTTCAGGAAAAATTCGGCAAAAATTAGATTTTTTTTTCAAAATACCATAAAAATACCAAGTCCGGAATTTAAAAAAAAAAAATTACATTTTGCATTTGTTTTCAAACCACTCGTGAGCTTTGAGACAAACCTTTATTTTTTTTTGGCCCAATCATGCCAGCAGTGGCAAAAATGTGGACATTTTTCAAATTACAAAGTTTCTTCCAAGAAAATGTAGGGTATTTGGAGGGAAATTTTGCCATTGGAGGGAAAATCTTCCTGTATAAATCCATAGGGAATTTTGGTGAATATTGCCACTTTTGTGGGAAATTTGACTTAGGCATATCTTCTGGGGAAATAAATATTGTTTGTTCTAGGCCTGAATTAATAGTAGAACAGACGTACCTCATAAATTTGCTTGACAGCTGCTATGAAGTATTGGGCTATTCCAGTTGAAATACATGCACCTCCTATGGAAGATACGATGTTAATCTTCCACACAGGGAGTGTGAATTTCAAATAGGGTTACCTCAATGGGTGACTCCATTTGAAATTTACACCCCCTGGAGGAGAGCTCGAGGCCATGTCTTCCATGGGGGTGTATAGATTTCAACTGGAATGACCAATGGAACCAAGTATACTTGGTTCCCCATCTGGTGGTTTCAATATTCTTCTCAATCAAAATTTGTTCTTATTGTAAATTGGAAGTTGTCTGTCCCTGACTGGATGAAATCTACATCATGAAGTATGCCCTCTATTGATATTTATTTGTTGTCAATTGTCCTGATTGTAGTGCTGAGAATAAGTTTGGCATGCATAGCGCTCCCTGTGGGACTCCCAGGGCTCCATGGGATGCTGGCCACCCTGATATTTAAGATTTTAGGCCTTTTTTGAAATTTTGACCCATTGACCTTTTTCGTCAACATTTGTCCCTCTTGAATGTTGCCTTGCCACCACTCCCTTTGCCTACCCTGTGAAAAGGTGTTGGCTATAATGGCACTGCAGGGCTACCAAACCTAAATGGAACCAAACATTAAAAAACCGGGCCTTGTTGTACAAAGCAACTACAAGCACCCCAGGGGCTATTTGGTGAGGGGGCAGAAAGGACGAAAGAAAAAAGAAGAGAAAACTTTTTTTCTTTGGTACCATGTCAAACCACAGACCTCTGATCACTCTCCAGTGCCAGACACTTGACTGGGGATAGCACACCACGGGGGTGTACCTTGGCCAGTCAAGCTGTCCATGCCTGTGTGTGTTCGCATTATGATGCAATAGGATCACTTGGGATACCTGCGCTTGCAGTTGCTTTTGTGACTTGAGGTTTTTTCATGTTTGATTCAGTTGGGGTTAATTTTGGGCTATTACTATTTGTATAACACTTTTACGTTGATCCCAGACGATATAAACTTTAATATTTTTTCCTCATTTTTTACCAATACTATGATAAAATCATGTGTAAATTTAAATAACAAAAGCAAAAGGAGACAGAAAACCAATTTTAATTCACTTGCAATTCACAATATTTCATCAAATAGTCAAAAATTAAGTCCTTTTTGTGTGTAAACCAGTGTCACCCATAACTCTTGATTTCTATTCTTGCATTACATTTTAGCCCTAAGGCATAGAAGAAATCTTAAGCCAAACATTGTAAAGCTGATATGGCGCGTGAAATGTTGACAGAAATAACAATAGAGCTTGAATTGGTACCGAACATAATCTCTTTTGTATGCTAAGTCCCCTTATTAACCCAATATCAAGTGCATATGTCTGCAGAAAATATTTGTACAAAATTGTCACAAATTTTGTTTAATTGCTAAACACACATATCCCGAAGTGTTAAAGTTTAAAAGCATAAAATTCGAAAACAATCAATAGAAATAAGTCCTGAAGTTTTGGGTACGGATTTGACAGCTCGGGTAATTTTTCGATATATTTTGCATGTTGGAACGTCGATGAAAAGTTGCGGACAAAACGCTATTTAAAAGATCAGTTCAAATGTTAAGAGTTAGTAACATTATAGCGTTGTGGTTACATGAATGGTGGATTATGTACTTGGGCAGTTTGTAGTCAAGCCTGTAAGGAAAAAAGGGTTCATTTGCTCGGAAGAAAAAGCGGTATGTGTGCTGCACTTCCAGCGCGCAGCGGTGAATAACCAGATACAAATATTTGGGCTGTGGAATGTATTTTGTGGACTTAAAATGGAGTCTTCAACATTAAAATGGGGGACATGTTTTGCCTTTTTTTTGGCAAAAATGTCTGCTTGAAGTTCAAATTTTGAAGCTAATTTTAGGGGTATTTGGAAGAAAATGGAGCCAAAAGTCTCTGTAACTTCTAGGGATGTATTTTTTCAAGCTATTGCCTGAATTCAGTCGTCTTTGTAGTCCAGATTTATGCAATTTCTTTTATTTTCTGCCCATTTTAGGGCCATTCTGTTCATTTTCTCACTGTTTTCAGGCTTTTTTTCAAAAGTGGTATTTCATCCTGAACTTCAAGTGGGCTTCCAGAGTGAAAAAGGAGCTTGAAAAAGAGGCATTGAGGAAACCATGAAAAATGGTATATCCTATAATGTATTAAGCAGCATGTGACTGGCAACATGGTCAGGAATAAGCCGATAATAAGTTTACCAGTTGAGTACTTGCAGCTTAAGGGGTGGTGCAATAATTATGTGTACTCGGGGGTGAATTATAGGGGGGCAAAGATTTTTGGCAGGCCAAAAGGGGGGGCAAGCATTTTTGGCAGGTCGAAGGGGGGTCAAGCGATTTTTGGCAGGTCGAAAGGGGGGGGGGGCAAGCAATTTTTGGCACAGATATTTTGGGCACTGTTTCTATATTACGCCCTAAAAGGCGAGGAAAACGTTACGAACACGCTCAAATATGCAAAATTTCCTGCTCGCTGTGCTCGCATTATATGTTAAGACAATTTAAGGTTTTAAATTTGGGTTCCCCAAAATCTTGCATGTGTAAGGGGGGGGCAAAGATTTTTGGCACGTCAAAAGGGGGGCAAAGGTTTTTGGCACGTCGAAGGGGGGCAAAGGTTTTTGGCACGGCCAAAGGGGGAACAAGCGATTTTTGGCAGACCATTTTGAGAATTCACCCCGGGTACACATAATTATTGCACCACCCCTAACTTATCAACCTGTTTAGAAGCCCATTTACAAAATGGTTTTCACATGACTATATGATGAACACTCAAAAAAATGTGATGGCTTTCATGACTGTGACGTTTCAATTTATGATACTATTGTTGCTTTATTAACCCTTTGCTCTTGCTACATTTTTTAGGCCGCAAACCTATCTACTTTTACAGACAAAGGTGGGAAAAAAAAGACGGAAGAAAGAAAGAAGATGCACTAGAACGTGGATAGCCCGGGGGTCTTCCTGGTTGAAGGTATACGGGATGTGCCACGGTTTTGGGGTACCTTTTCAGCGATTTTGGTATATCGATGGGTGGGTTTTCAGTGGAGACCAATGCGCCCAAATGGGCGCATTTTGGCAAAAGTGCCCTTAAAGCGCCCAATTATGGCAAATTTGGGTGCTTTTTGGGTGCTTTTTCTTGAAAATTGGTATACTGATGGGTAGCAAAAACAGCAAAAAGTAGGTATAGAGAAAGTCAGCATCCGAAAGTCTGCGTGGCACACCCCCGTACAAATTTTTTCGAAGAACCCCCCCCCCGGGGGATAGTGTGCCACGGACATTGACCTTTCCGTGTCTCTGTATCTACTCTGATTATTGCGTAATCGTATCATGTGGGATGTTTGGGACTTAACTATTCTGCTGTGCTGTAGGAGTTTTTCAAAATTTAAAGTCAAAATCATTTTCATTTCAAAATCATTTTTGCCAAAAATTTTACATTTTAAGTGATTAGCAAAATAAAAAATTAAATTATCCTAAAAAGCAAAATCTGGGTCAGTTGGGCCTGAACAGTGTTTGTTTGGTTTTTTTCGTCCCTGAAAGTTTACGAATGGCAAGTATAAATGTCATAACTTGTAATTATTACAGTATCTGTGAAAGACAAATTAGATATTTTTATTTGTTACAAATGTCCTGTCACGTTGGAATGAAAATATTTAAATTTCAGCTGCTTTTGCAAAATCTGATTTATGCGCCCTATCAACATTCTTTATCAAATTGAAGTTAATTATTACATTTGCTATTTTATACAGCGCATAAAGAATTATGTCATTTTGTAATAAATGGTATCATTTAATGCATAGTTGTTATATGCTGTCACTAAATTGCAAAGAAAACTATTTTTGCAAAATATTCAATTTTATTTTCAGTGCTAATATTGGCGCTGCAGTTGCCCAGTGCAAACAAATTGCACATTAATATTTTCATAAATTATTACTAGTTTCGGTAAAGCCCTAGTATCACAACATCTTTTGCATAAATGTGATAATATCCCATTTTAGTAATAATCACTATAGACCACAATAGCCTCATCCCAATGGCATAGTCCAATAAGCTCAATTAAACAATCATAGTGCAAAATTTGACCTCAAGTTGCAGAGTATGAGTTTTTGTACCCAAATTTTCAAAGGTCATTCAATGAATGTACAAATGTATTGGGGTTAAAGAACTGTGCACTAATAGATGAGAATGTTTTGGATCCTGGTGAATGTCCTGCCTGGGAACCATGTTTTCATTATCAAAGTCAAGTTCATTATTCATGACAAGGTCAATGTTTGGCTATAGGGGTATATGAGCTAGTCTGACTCATAGGACCAGATATTGCTTTGGCCCTCTGGTATTCTATAGTATTACGACTTACAAAAAGGATCAATAGAACATGAAGAAAGCTGTTACTAAAAGTGGAATTTTTGCGTTACATTTATTTTCGCACCCCGGTTTTCGCATTTCCATGCAGCTGCTGTGAACAAAATTACAATTTGCGAATATAGTCCATTTGTGTACAGTTCACTTCAATATGTAAGCTTTGAGTTGCAAATTTAAAAACCGAAACTGTTCAAAATTGGTACAAAGTGTGAGAAATTCCACAAGCAAAAATTTGCACTGTTACAGTATCATGAACCCAAACAGCCTCACTTCCAATGCAGAGTTCAATAACCCTCATTGAATAACCCAAGCTCAAAATTTGACATCAAGTTGCTGGGTATGATTTTTTGTACCCAATTTTTCCAAAGGTCTTTCTGTGAATGTACAAACATTTTGGTGTTAACTGTGTTTTGAAAGAGGGGAAAACCGGGTGCAAACCCAGAGGGAATTTATGATGGGGGCCTCAGTTCATATAGGTTCCTACTCCCAATTCCACAAAAAGTTACATCACTATTTTTTTCTTAATTAGAAAAATATGATTTTGTTTTGTCAAATGAAACATAGCTAAATCATAATCCTTTAGTTCTAACTGGCAATAAAAGTAAAATTTTAATATTTTTGCACTTATTGCTGAAGTCGGGTGAAATACACGCAGTCGGGGGAAATCATAGGATTATGGTGGGGCGAGCCAAATTTTTTGGCGCAGTGGGGGGATCGAGACATGTAGCAACTAATGGTATTATGTAAACTGTAAAGAAAGATGGAACTAATACATTAAGTGATAATTATTAAAAATTAAGTGCTAATTAAGGCAGTTTTTCCTATACATCACTGTTATAAACATGCACGAAAGCTCTGACATTTTATAAGTGGCCTATCTCTTGAAGGCCTAATCCTACATAATATAAAAGTATACATTTTTAAAGGAAATTTGATAAGGAATTGAAATATGGCATTGTGTTTTTATTAATTTATAATGAAAATTTGGTTTTCTGACATTTTGCTCTTGACCTTGGAAATTTAAGTGGGAAGCTGGATTATTGTGAAAAATGCATGGTTTTCAATGTTATCATACTTCCAATGCATACTGTGAATTTTAGAAGGTAAAGTTAGCCTGTTAGCTGGATTTAGGATATCAATGTTAAGTGGTCCCACTACTCACACATTCAATTTATGCATACATGGTATGGGGAGGGGGAAGGAAAAATGGTGCCTTACAAGTGAGACTAGATTGGAGGACAATGACCCATAAGAGAGTCCCTTGTGAAAATGATTCATATACAACAGCATAGTCAAATAATAACCAGTGAAAGTTGGAGGAATTATGCTTATTTTGGAAATTGATTTATTTTCAGAATTTATTTCATTTTTAATGAAATTAAGCCAAAAATATTGTGAGAAATATCATAGGATATATAAGTGAAGATTGTATGTTTTAATTTGGCATATGTGTAAAATTAACAGATAGCAGAATATTTCTGTGATTGGGTGAAAATATTTTCAAGTGAAAATAGTTCCATGTCCTGCCTACAAAAAAGGATGCCCTGGAAATTGTACGGCCTAATGTAAAAGTTCTAATTTTCACACATTGAATTTTTCACGCTAGATTGTATAACAATTTTAAATATTTTTGCCTGTTCTATCTATCTTAAATAAATCTTATGTTGGCTAAATATTTAACAGACTTATATACTACTTGCATCTTTTTGCACATTTTTAATTTTGCACAATATAAGAAGAGCGCCACCAAAAGTGTAGAAATAAATGTAGCACTAAAAATTCCAACTTTTGTAGTATTCTATTTTAATATTTTCCAAAAATATTTTTTGTTATTATGTAATGTTGACATCCTCTCAAGGGGGCTATTAAGTGTAGTTGAGGGGCAAAACCTGTTCCTTGACTTATTTCCTGTTGTGGGGTGTCAACGAACTGAAGATTGTATTAAAGTATAAAAGTTTAGTAAATCCATATTTTTGAATTATAATGACCAAGATAAAAGCTATACATACATGTATTATGTTAGGCTATATGCAATACAAGCTAGGAAGAATCACAGAATTGGAAAAACGCAAAACACAGAATTGGGGATATCAAACATAAATTATGCTTTCCACCTAAAATCTCGGCTATTTTGAATGTACATTCAGCATAAGGCCCAAGTAAACCCCCTATTTTATATATTTTCTTCAATTCCCTACCTTCAGGACCAATTTTGTGGTCATTTAATTTTACTGTTTATTCCCTAAACCATATTGGATGTTTGTTTACATATTGTATCTAGAACCTAAATTAATTTACTAATGGCCAATTTACTTAGAATCTTCAAGTTTTAGAAAACAAAAAGGAATTTGAACACAGAATTTGACTTTAGAAACCATCATGTCAGAGGGCGCGAGATAGAACAGCCAAATCACAGCAAAACAACCAATGACATGCGATGAAGCTAATGGAAGCTAACTATCGTGACTGATGTCATGCCGAATATAAAAGTATTTGAAAATCATGCAAATGGTCGGAGTAACTGATAAGCACCAATATATATAAGTTTAATATACAAGCACCCAACCCAGCCTTGACAAGTTAATCAGTCTTTTATGCCACAAAATAGTGCAGGCGTGATTCAGGGGGGCCCGGCAGGGCCTGGCCCCCCCTCCTCCCAAAAAAAAAGAGGAAAGGAGAGAAGAGAAGAGAAAGAGGAGAAAAGGAGAAAAAAAGAAGAAAAAAGGGAGAAAAGGAGAAGGGAAAAGGTTAAATTGCACGTATAGTAGGCCCATGCCTAAATCTCAGCCGGGTCAGTCTATATAGGTATGTGATTATTTTGCTTGAAGGTGGGTCCTCTGCCTAAAAGCATGTGAAAATTACGGCGGGCCCACCGATATGTAGGGCCCGTCACATTTTGTCACCAAAGTCAGTAGGCCTATTAAGACGGACTCCGAGCCGACTTCAATTCAACACCATGCATGCTTTAATTGCGAATCTCAAGTGTCAGTGTTACATTTAAAATTTTACAAATCGAGTTCGGGCCCTTTTTTGTTTTATAAAGCAATGATAGTGTAAAAATGGTCCACCAAATGGCTTCAATTAGGTCTTCATTTTGCACAAGTTTTCACTTATGAGGGGGGCATATCCCCCTCAGACACCCCCTGTGCGCAACTTTATGTTTACATCCGGGGTTTACATCTAAAGCAATATCGGGTAATTTATTTATAAAGGTTAAAACTTGTCCACGAATGGCTTCAATTGGGCCTTCATTTCGCAAAAATTCGGCCTTTTGAAACATAAAATTTTACACAATAAATAGTGCAAAATAGTCCACCAAATGGCTTCAATTAGACCTTCATTTTACAAAATTTTTTCACTTCTGAGGGGGAACATCCCCTCAGACACCCTCATGTCATGCAACTTTATTGGTACATAATTATAAAGCAATAATTCACACAATAAAAATCAAAACTTGTCCACAAATGGCTTCAATTGGGCTGTTTTTCTCAAATTTTAGGCTTTTTCAAACCAAAATTTTACACAATAATAGTGACAAAATGGTCCACCAAATGGCTTCAAATGGGTCTACATTTTCCAAAAGTTTCTAACTTCTGAGGGGGCACATCCCCCTCAGACATTTCTGCGTCACAAGCAAGCGCCTCGGGATGAGCGCTTCGCGGCCATTACTTACATTTTTTTTCCAAATATTGGCCCCCCCCTCTGACTGCTCTGGATCCGCCACTGATTGGGCCCCCCTGACTGCCCTGGATCCGCCACTGAAATAGTGTGTATAGTAGACCTACCCAAAAAGTTGAAAGAAACCATTTGACACTTACCAGTGAACTTGCAATGTACTGTATTACTGATTCAGTCGTGTCATTTTTCCCAGGCCATTCTGAGGTAGATAACCTCTTCAACTTCTTTTCATTAGAACATTTTTGTGTGTTTGAATCATGCACACAAAACATGCTAAATAGGGAAAAAAATACTGGCCAAGTGAATGAATTCAACATAAATGTAGAGATTGTAGAGATTTATATGTGTTGACTGTTGGTATATTAGTATAGTCATCAACGAAAAGTTAAAAACTATATATAAAATAACATTAATGTTATTGTCACCATGTAACCATGTTGTTGGCGGTGTGATAGTGGTGAATGACTGATGTATAACCTCCACTTCTTCCTGGATGTAGAGTGTCCTTTTTTGTCCTTTGGACTTGTTTCTAAAGTAGTATATGTCTAAAGTCAAAGTGTTTCTATGTCATAAAGAACATGCTGGGTGTCAGCAATTATAGCAGAGTACCAAAACACTCAGGACATGATGCGGACACTGACAATGACAAAGTGTTCAGTAGAGAAGAAAAACTTGCCAAGAAAAGTGAGAAAGGCAATTTCTAGAGACTAAAATAATAGGGACTGGGGCCAAGAACTCTCCAAAATCTATGACACTTTACTTCTAGAAATAGCTTCCAAAAGGACACTGTCAACATGCAGAAGAAGGAAAAGGTCATACATCAGTCATTCACTAGTATCACACCACTGACGAAGATGACGATGACAAAGAATTGTTACTCGGAAATTTTTCTGACAAAAACATTAATCAGTAATATGGTGTTGTGAAACATATGAATATATTATTATTTAAAACACTTATGAAAAAAAAAAAAGCAAGATTCATTTCTGGCTATACACTATTGAACCATCTACTAATGATTACATTAGCCTGTAAATGAACTCGGAGCATTAAAAACTAATCATGCAAGACCACATTGGAACATTTCATGGCATTGCATTGTTAATGTGCAATGTGCAGCATTATACTCATACAAACTAACATATTAGTGAGCTCGACATATATTTATTATTGAGTAGGATTATCTGTCAATTTCTACCATGTATACTCCAAAGGCTGGTTTACAGTATACTCCACATTCAATGTTGCATAATTAGATAATCAAATGCTTTCTGTGACATCAACAAAAGTATGTGACATCAAATATAAACTGGTGAAATATATTTGTAGTAGCCCCTCCCTCCACCGTCAGGACAAAAAATCACAGAAAATCAACTTTTGGGGCCAAATTCGCCATATTTTGGGCCAAAATAGTGCAATTTATGGTATGTTATCTGATTTTGCCCCCTAACTTTTAATGTTCCTGGCACTGCTACTGGCTGGGATGTAGTATGCAGCAACAGCAAATTGGTCACACACCTTTGCACAGTATTTTTGTAGGGCCTGAGAGCACATCAGACATATCAAATTGCATTCAGAATATGAGGAATATCCTTCTAAAATCAAATATAAGATTTTTTAAACATTTGCGATATTTATAATACAAATTTTATGGCAAATTATTAAAAATTGATTTTTTTTATATTTTACGGTCCTTGAAGTAAACTTTATAAATGTAATGATATGCACTTAAAGTGTATGTAGCTGGGAGGAAAAGCTGTCCATCATATGAAAATTTTGACCTTTCATATTGAAGATATACATTTTTTTCCTAAAAACACAAAAAAAATTTTTGTAAAAGTTCCATGAGCCAGGGGAGGGGCGAGGGGTGTGGATACATGTGTCTTTGTCAAAGACTACTCGCGATTCAGGGGGACACAAGCCGCAAGTTACAAACTGTGATGCCCCACGAATAGCGAGCAGCGAGTGTAGGGCTGGTTTCCAAGAGTGTGTGGTTCCCAGTAGTTTAATCCCTATGGTTAATATAGGTACACAGTCGGTAACACAGACTACCAATACACCAAAGTCCAAAATATCACTTCAAATCTGACCAAATACTCTAAACCCTAAAAATCACCAAAATTAGCCCAAGATCATTCACAATTTCCCCAAATCCACTTTTTCTGTGAAAATCTGTCCCAAAACAAAAAGTTCCGCTATTTCAACAACAACCCCAATTTTTACTAGTCCAAATGTTCTGGGTGTGTTATCATGCCATGTGCTCAAAAAGTTAATGCTGCGAGGACGTAAGCTATAGAGGGGGTAGTAGGGTATACATAGCGAGGATGTGTGTTTAGGTCCTCGTTGAGCACAAGGTCCTTGGTGTGGCCCTGTGTTGTTATGTGAGAGTCCTCAGAAGTATGCAATGCACCCCCCCCCCTCCACACACACACACACAAATTTGCCGAACCTGGATGGCAAGGCTTTGTTTTGTCATTGATATGGATGACCAATTCACACCCATCTGTATAAATTTGTCTTTTAAAGGATCATTAAAAGGATAACCTGTCCTGTAGTTTGTTCTCTGATCATAAAAGACAACAAAATGCACTATCAATCTCTTTCTCAAACTTGAATCTTTTGATAATGACCATCTGATACTTTGAAATGGGTGTTGCCAAAATGTGGATTTGGAGTCTTAGCAGCTGGTTTAGTAAATCAAAATTTGGAGGGGGCCAAAACATATACAATCTTTGGACTAAATTTTCAACAACAAAAAATACACTAAGTACGGTAAGTTGACAAAGTTTAGAAAAACTACACTTTTTCTTGAAACTAAAAAAAAACCACCCCTTTTCACTCATTCAAGTTTTATTCAAGTTTTAGCTATGCAATTTCTTGAAGCTTCTTGAGTGGCCCATTCTGTAACAATTTTGCAGGCACACAACTCTGGTACAAAATGGGCAAAAATATTTTGCTTTGGATGTGAGATTTTGAAAAAGCAGGTCATTGCAGGTTTGACAGGTTCACTGATTAGGTCATAGGGGTAGGGGCACAGGGGTGGGGGCACTTGTCCCCCAATTAATCTGAAATTTAAGAAAATCCCATAGGAAAATTGACAAAAAAAATGGGTTGCCCGGGATGGCTTGTTCCCCCAATCAGACCTGGTGCCCCCAATCATGATGACCCATGCTACGCCACTGGACAGGCTACACATCTGGTCCCCCCGGGGGGCACTCAACTTAAATTTTGGTAGGGGTGTGCGGCGCGGAGTGCCAAACTTTGGGAACTGATTTTCGGGCAAAATAGGGGCTTGAAGAACTGAAATTAGGGCCAAATTATAGGCTGTTGAGCTAAAAATTTACCACATTTTATGGCAACCCTGTATTCAGTGATAAGAATACATCTAAATACTAAAGTTATCCTGATAGTTAATTTTTACTTGCTGATCAAAGAAACCACCCCACTTTTTGTTTGCATGCATGTTTGTTCTCAAACAAAATATAAAAATTTGTAATACAGGTTTGCAATTGATACAAGTGGATACACAGCAAACAGTCTTCCAAATTCCACTTGTATGTTAATATATTACTTCCAAATGATATAAATGGCTTTATGGCTCAAACTGGCCCAGTGTCTTGAGAAATTGGCCAGCCTGAAAAATCTGAGAAATACAGTTCAACTTTTGTTATGCAGACCTCTTTGGTATCCATTTATGTGGAATCTTCATAGGAAAACATGTTTTTAATGCTTTGGCACCTTAATTTCATGCCTTTTAGCAGAACATTTATCTATATACACACATCAATCAAATACCATCTTTCACAATGTATTTCCCATATTGAGTATATTTTTGTTGTCCCAATTTTAATACTTTGGACATTCAATGCATAATTCACGTATCTGGATTTTTCAACTATCCGGACAATGCTTGGTCCCATCATCATGTTGGATAAAAGAGATTGGACTGTGGAGTGGCTTTTATCAGTCACAGGGCCAATGTTGTAATGAAAAATAGCTGGAAGAGTTGAATGTGAATGTGTTCCAATTATATGCACCGTCTAATTGTAATTTCAAGTTTCTTGCACAGGGCCTAATATGGTAGAAGAGTGTATCTTCTGAACGCATCACTAAAAATTTGATTTCTTTTAACATGATTGAGATTAACCTTTTTTTGTACGCTCTTAGATAGCAAGAACCAATCAGAGCAAGCGTTAGAAAAGTCAAACCGTACATTGATTGTGTCTAATTTTCTTCTACGGTATGAAATAGGTTAATGAACGTGTATTACTTGTTGGGAGAGAATTTAGACAAAATAATGTACTTGCGCTGATGATGATGCGTCTAATGCACTCCCCCCTTTTAAGCTTGTGCATTAGATGCATCAACATCAGCGCGCATGCATTATTTTGTCTAAAATCTCTCCCAACAAGTAATACATGTTCATTAACCTATAAATGTGACTCTCAAGGTAAACATACAAAGAGATACAATGTTACTGCCTTTTGCTATAGTTGCCAAAATTGTTTGTTAACAATAAGGCACATACTTTGGCAAAAGAAATTATCATCCTCTTACAAGAACTTGACAAGTTACATTCCTTTAGCATGTGATGGCCATTGAAAAAAGATCTGGGGAAAAAGTTTGGCCAAATATATGGCTAAAGGAAGTAACATAATATGGTGTAGTTAATATAAGATATACCCTTTTAGCATGTTATGGCCATGCAGATGTGATTTGCAAGCATATGTAATAGGAACAAACATAATGTCATTTTGAACCACTTTTGTGACAAACATAACATCATATAATTGGATTTGTGCCAAAACACGTACATGCGTTCATCGAACTACTCAAGCAATTTCATTCAGAAATTTCATGAAAAATATTAAGGCTTGTAGGTCTACATTTGTTCAGTACACACTACACAGTATGAAATGGGTAATTGGGCTATGCATCCTGCACACGAACATAGAAAACATAATGGGAAACGATTTCTTGCTAGAAGGGGTAACTGTATATCTGTAAACTGAGTAAAACACAATGTTGACAATATGTGTGTGATGCTATCACTAGGATCCACAACATACTCATCTATCAGGGGAACAGTTCTTAAACCCCAATACATTTGTACATTCATTGAATGACCTTTGAAGATTTGGGTACAAAAACTCATACTCTGGAACTTGAGGTCAAATTTTGCACTATGATTATGTAATTGAGGTTACTGGACTATGCCATTTGGATGAGGCTCTTGTGGTCCATAGTGTATTGAGGCATCATATTTGTGTTCCTTAGTTACCAAGCTTAGTTACTATAATCCCTATCAAAATGATGAATTTTGATATAACATATTTCAATTTTAGTAAATACATTTTGAGCAATTAAATACTGGGACTCTGATAAAAGCTGATAAATTTGGTGTGCAATAAAATTCTTTTCAATTTCTTCACAAAACTTGCAAGTTGCAAGTTAACAACAAAAGGGATTTATATAATCATAGACACTGCTTATGTTAAAAAGTGGAAAAATAAAATGTATTAAATGTCATTTATTTTCAAAACAGTTAATAAGAATGCAAATATATAAATAAACATACATAAATGTAAAGAAATGAATGAATGAATAAATAAGGAAACAAATTATTATACATATAAGCGAATGTATGGGTAAATGAGAATGAATGAATGAATGCAAAAAGCCGGGGCAAAAATGGGGGCAAAATAGTAACTTTGAGAAAACAAAAATTACAGATCGCATCGATTTTGTATATTATATAGGCTACTACACATGGGTATGTGTGGTATCGTAAACACAGCCCTGGCCCAGAGCCATTGGTTTGTAGATTACAAGGAAATACCAGGGAGGAAATTACACAATTAAACAATGTTACATAACAGTATGATTATGTAATATGCTTGGATATCAGCCAATGTTTATTACCAAATTTGCAAATTGGTATGAAAAGATATGGTTCAGGATTGCGTTTGCTTGGCAACCAGCCCAAACTTGTGATTTGGAGCCCAATTGGGCAATTTTTGACAATTTTCCGTGCAACTTCTTACCATAGAAACAAAATAAGAAGAAAACAATTGGAAAATAGATTTGAGTCAATATTTTTTACCCACTGGCAGCACACCTGTACTCCATTTTGGATCAAGGCCCCTTTCCCAGGTTCATATTTTCCTTTTCCTAATATATGGCCTTAAATATGTGGTGTGATCAAGCAAAATCAGTCGAACATTTTCAATTTTCAGTTTCTAACAGGATTGTAAACAGCATTTGCAAAGCTACATTTTGCAGAAAATCCCATTGAAGTTGGACAACCAGTTCAAAAGATGTGAGCAGTTACAGAGTTTTCAAAACCATAGGAAAATAAGGAAATACTTCCTTTGTTTGGCTATAGTTCAAAATCAACATTTCCGACTTCCGACTGATTTTCCTTGATCACATCACATATGTATTTAAAAGAAAATATATAAATTTTCCCTCAACAAACCACAAACATGATAATCTTTTCAAATTGTGAAAAATTTTACCAAGAAAATATTGTGCTTATTGCTCAACAGAACACATTTATATATGATTAGGTAAAAAAAAAAAAAAAGTTTGTCTCAACGCTCTTTTTTTAATTCCCGACTTGGTATTTTCACAGTATTTTGAGAAAAAAGTCTGATTTTTCCGGAAAAACTAAAAAAAAAGATTTTTTTTTGAAATAAAAAAAATTTCCGTATTTCTTTTTTTTCAAATTGTGTGATTTTACAAATGTGCACGCAAGCTTTGAGACAAACCTTTTTTTTTTTGGCCTTACTTTTAGCTACTTTTATTTTATGGGACATAAATTTACCAGGAAAATTTACTTTGGCAATTTATTTTACCTGCCTGCAGCCTCGCCTGCAGCAGCCAAATACTTATAATATAAGTGGTAATTTTCACGTACAGTTATTTTTGTGATTTGGAGTGAGAGACACTTTTTCGCTAATGTTATTTTCACGATTGCCCAGTCATTCGCGAAAAAAAAACCCTCATGAAAATTACCAGTTTATTTACAGTACTATAGGCCCCCTATAGCGCTTGATCTGTACATGTCATGTAGTGTATGCATTTGAGTGCCAACTTCTTTTTTGGGGGGACAGTCTATAGAAGCAAACTTGCTGACTGTCCAGGCCAGCCAGGCCAGTCCATTGTAACAAGATAGTGGTCAGCCACTCCCCAAGGTCAAGTTCAATGCATCTCAGCCAGTGGTCATGTACTTGGCCTGATTTGAAGAATGAACAAGCATACCACCATATCAACTGCTTTAAAAGGTATATAGGGATTACAATGTAGCAGTTTGATTTATACCATATAACAAAATCTGACATCAAAATGAAGGAAAAATTGCACCTTCCAATAAAAGTATACTTACCATAGTTAGAAACCATAAACTTACTCATTAGCAGCTGATGCTGGTGATAGCAGACCTGTGACCAGGGGCTGGGCAGCCACCCCCTCCATCCCCAAATGGCCAAAAAGTCCTCTTTTTTGACCCAAAAAGTCCTATTTGCGAGTCTAAAAAGGTCCAAAATTTGGAAAAAAAAAAGTCCACTTTTTCAAAATCTGCCCCCTCTAGTCCAAAAAGGTCCAGATTTTGAAAAAAAAAGTCCACTTTTTCAAAATCAGCCCCCCAAAAAATAAATTCTGGTTACGTGCCTGGGTGATAGTGATTTAGACTAAGAGAACAGGTTATGCAATCAATCCTGTTTTATGAATGTCATGAGATATTATGCCCTCCCACCCCTGTTAGAAATTCACGCCAGCATTTGAATTCATTATATTTAATTTACGGATTTTAACTAAAATTAAAAATTGTGTTGTTGTAGTAGAAAGACCAGCTAAAATTTTGGGCATTTTTTAATTTTTATACTCGGAACGCAATTTGAATTCTCTTCACACACCTCACATGCTGGAGTGTGTACATCCCTTCTTAGGTAGACCTAAATTAGTGTATTAATATAGACCAATGGACATCAATGTTTATCAACAAAGGCGAGGGATTGGTCTTTCGATATGCTCGAACGAACCGCTTCACTGTTTAATGGCTTTCTTGTACTATATGAAATGTGGTGGGAGATTTAAAATACACATGCCCTGAGCAAACTACGATGCGCACGCACACTGCAGGGCAAAGAACAATGGAAAGTGCCATAATGCGTGCGCATACTGCCGGGAAATGACGTCACATGTCAAGTGGTCTATAGAAGACTGTGTAGGCCTATGCCACATTTAGACAGATAATGAAAGTTTGGAAAATAAATGAATAGCCATTGATGGGAGCAGGGCCAGATTTACCTTTTTGGAGGCCCTTTGCTTCAGGTATAAGATCGACAGTGCATGTAGCGGCTGGAGCATTACAATTTAGAGGGAGATAAACTTAGATTTGATATGGACATAAACTTGCGCGCGAAGCAGTGGCGGCGCCAGGACATTTTTTCGGGGGGCATTAGGGGGCAAAGTGAATTTCAGGGTGGCAAAATCATAATTTTGGGTTTTTTTCTGGGGGAAACAGGGGGGCAATAGTACTGACTGGGGGGAATTTGCCCTGCGAACAAAATTCAATTTCAGACTCTTTAGCCCAAAGTGAAAGTGAAATTTGCTATATAATGAGCTTGTGCGCACAATTTTTTTTGTAATTTTAACCTATTTGGGCCCAAATCATGGTGTTTTTCGGGTTAAAAGGAAGCAGGGGCTATTTTAACGTGCCTCACTGTCACGTACGTGACGAGATAAAATATCCGTGCAGTGACAATTAACCATCCATGTAGATATGCTTTAATAGTAGACAATGGTAGAGCCTTTCTTACGGTCACATTCAGGTAAAAATGTCAATTTTTTAATTTTTGAAACGCACTCTACTTCATCAACACTTTTATCTCATTGCACGAACGTGAAGGTGAGGCACGTTAAAATAGCCCCTGAAAGGAAGACAATGGGCAATTTTTTTGGGGGGGGCCCATCTGGCTGGGGGGGGGGGGCTCATAATCAAGTTATGATCAACTTGGCCTATTGTTGATCATTTGTGGTGTAGTCTGTACAGAAAATCTCTCATAACACTAGGATCCAAAACATTCTCATCTAATAGTGCACAGTTCTTTAATAGCAATGCATTTGTACATTCATTGAATGACCTTTGAAATTTGGGTACAAAACCTCATACTCTGCAACTTAGGTCAAATTTTGCACTATGATTGTTTAATTGAGGTTATTGGACTATGCCATTGGGATGAGGCCATTGTGGTCCTTAGTGTAATTCCTTGAGTGACCTATTTGAGAGCGTACCTTGACCTGGTTGAAATTACTCTACTGTCAGAAAATATTTTCAGAAAAAACTTGAAATGCAAAGAATTATGAAAACTTGACCCATATTTCACCAATTTCTTCTCCATTCTGACCAGGACATTTCCCCTTTCGCCCTCTTGGCATTTACACTGCAATGGTTGGGCAAAGGGTTGTGGGCATTGGGTGCTATAGCTGTGTCCAGCCTGAGCTGATTCAGTAGATCAAGTGACCATCATTGGGCTATTCCATTTAAAATCCACACTACCACTGTGGAAGATTTTGGAAATATCTTTCACAGGGGGAGTATACATTTCAAATGGAATTAACACATTAGCAGCACCATTTGAAACTCACCCTCCCTCAGTGGAAGATTCAGGTTGAATCTTTCTCAGAGGGTGTATGCGATTCAAATGGAGCTGCCTATGTGTTCATTCCATTTGAAATTCATACTCCCCCTGTGAAAGATATTTCCAAAATCTTCCACAGTGGTAGTGTGGATTTTTAATGGAATAGCCCATTTGACACTTTTGCACAAAAAACACACAAATTACATAACTCACAGAATTAATTGTTCTTGACTTACAACCCTACAACACAATGGCTCAAAAGACAATGACACCTATAACTAGTTAGTATATCCATGGAAATAGTAGTATCTACTATTTCCATGGTATATCCATATTATTTATTTCAAATATGATTTGCATCACTTGAAATAACGAAAATACAGTCAAATTATCAATTGACCTTTCTATTGCTAAACTATTCCTGGTCATCCATATATTGAAATTTACATAACCCGTACTTTTACAGAATTCCAACACACCCTAGTGCAAAGTAAAAGGTATACTGATACTGTGATTGTATGCAGTCCAGAGAATATCCGAAAAGGTCATTCTTTTGAGATATACAGTGCATATAAACTATTTATTCCAAAAGCTAGCTATTTGCTACTTGCATGGTTCCCCCATTATGCACTATGTGCGGGGAGAGCCCCGAACTGGCAGCATACATGAATGGGAATTGAACCAGTCATATAACATTCTGTGTAAGGTTATGCTTTTTAGGATGATTTTCATCCTTTCATGTATGCTGCCAATCCAAGGCGCTCCCCGCACATAGTGCATAATGGCAGAACTATACAAGTAGCAAATAGGTTCCAAAAGGGGAAACATGTCCCGGGAACATGTCATTTGTTTAAAGAATCTTTGCCATTACTTTACAGAATAGAAAGCACCTCCATCCCGCTAAAGTATCTCTCTCTTACTCTCTTACTCCGTCGACTCTTGCTGTCGGGCATCAATGATGGCTCGCCATAACCGCCTGTCCTGCATGCTGGTCTCAATTTCTGCAACTGTGTATCCTGTGTCTTGTTGAAGCAGGTCCACAAAGGTCTTCTTGGGACGTCCTTTGGTTCGTTTTCCTTTGGTGGGCTTCCATGTAACCAGATCAGATGTAACCCTCCCTTTGGCTCTCTTACAGTGTCCCGCAAACCGTAGCCGTCTTGTGCTGATTTTTGAGGTCACAGGTGGAATGTCCCCATACAATTCCTTATTGGTTATATGCATTTTCCAGTTCACATTTAGTGCTGATCTTAACATTCTTGTATAGCAGCCATCCATTGCTTTGCCAATTTTCTTGGTAATGGTCCAGGTTTCACAACCATACAGCAGGACGCTTTCTACAGTAGCTTGGAATAGGTGTGTTTTGAGGTGTCCGGGTAGAGAAGATTTCCAAATATTATTGAGCTTGTTACAAGCTTTCCATGCCATTGCCTTTCTTACTCTGATGTCTTGCTCAGTACTTCTGACCCACGACCCCAAGTACTTGAAGTCTTTTACTTCTTCCAGGAAGCTGCCATCCTCGGTTTGGATTTCAACATCTGTTGAATGGTTGTACACCATGAATTGTGTTTTCTTCGCATTCATGTGTAATCCCACAAGTGCAGCGTTTTCTACGTTTTGAGCAGTTCCTGTGCTTGGTTGGCAGTATCAGATAGTAGTGCAATGTCGTCAGCGAAGTCAAGCTAAGTAATGTTCAGTGGACCAACTCGTCGGCTTCTTCTAGGTTTTATTGTGAAGCCTAATCTCTCCTCCCTGCCGTCTATTGCAGATCTGAGGCAATAGTCTAGGATGATGATGAACAGATATGGTGCCAGCGTATCACCTTGTAACACACCTGCTAAAATTTCAAATTCATCTGTGTCACCATCTGGGGTCGTCACTTTAGCTTCTGTACCCTGGTAGGTGTCTTCAATTGCATTCACAATGATATCTGGGATGCCATAAGCTTTCAAGATCTTGATCATTTTCCCTCTGTGGACTGTATCGAAAGCTTTTTTGAAATCAATAAATGTTACCACTGCAGAGAGGTTCTTTTCTTCAATGCCCTCAATAATCCTTCTCAAGGCAAGAATCTGTTCAGTGGTCGATCTCTTTTCTCTAAAGCCACATTGATTCTGTCTGAGCTTATCATCAAGGTGTGGTCTGATCCTGTTCAAGAGCATCCTGTTGAATGTTTTAGCAACTATTGAGCTTAGGCTGATTCCCCTGTAGTTGGCTGTTAGGCTGAGATCGCCGCTCTTAGGTACTGGGATGAGGTTCAAGATGGACCACTGGTTAGGTTTCTGTCGGTTTAGTAATACTTGATTGCAAAAATCAAGTATGATTATGTCAATATTGCATCTCTTGATCACCTCTGGTGGAATACCATCTTCTCCATAACTCTTGCCTTCCTTAATAGCCATCTTTGCTTTCTGGTATTCCTCCATATCAAAAGCATCTGTTCTGATGGGTAGTTCATGAAATATAGTTGGTATATCCTCATTTTCCATTGTCACTTGTGGTGGATTCCCTAGTAGGTTCTTGAAATGGTCATGCCATTTCTTCAGTCTTTCTTCTTTGTTGTCATCCTTTAGTCTTCCACTAAAGTATATGTGGACATATCCAGTCTCGTAGCCACAATTTTTTGTGTGGGTGCGGGTTTTCCAAATGCAGACCTTATCAAGAGAAAATTTCATTCAGGACTAAAGTAGACCTCTGCAATTGACTTTTGGATTCAATTTTTTAACAAATTTCACAGAAAGTTGTTGATTTGGGGTGTATTTAACAACATATTGAATGTGCTGCTGCCTATATGGGTCTGTTTTTCACAACAAATTCGTAGACATAGGGGTAGGGTTTTGACAGAAAATCAAGTTATAGACTTGAATCCATGTTTTGAAAAATTGTCCAAAAGCTGCACAAATGCAGTATTTATTTACCTATTTATTTCTATGTTTAGAAAAAATTGCCCTAAAAGAACAACATTTTGCTTTAAACTTAATACATAAATTCTGCGAAATAAATAAGTTCTCACAATTTCCAAAAATCCCCAAATTTGAGAATAATTATGCATACAGCCTTATACTAGGTATGTCACAGTGGCTGCACAATAATTCTGCTACACTGTGCATGCAAGCATAACAGTGAATTGAAAAGGGCGCGCTTCAAATTTGGCCAATTTTAGAAAACATCCATGTCGATAAATGAATTTCTTCATATGCTTCATTTATCCAAATTGTTTAAATTTTTAATATATGGTGTGTGAAGCCTTTCCGAGGCTAACATCCGGTCCTTAAATAAAAAAATTGTTTTGTTTGAGAGCTACTGCCTGTTTTTATGGATTTTTGAAGATCGCTCATAAATCAGTAAATATAGGCCTATTGAAGTCAAGGAACTACCACCATTTAGCTGAAATACTAATCTTTCTTAGCATGTAAATTAATTCCGTCGACAACGAATGAAACACTTCCTAAAACTAGTTGAAGCAAAACATTAATCAATGATATTTTTAGGGAGTAATTTTCCAAACCACAATAGCTCTAAGCCATTGTGTGTGTCCAAGGCCATACTATTTTTGTATCGCGGTACAGTAAAATAGCTTTTGCTTTTACCGATTATCCTCCCATGTTAATCCAGATGACAAAAAGTTAATTTAAAGTCTCTTTGCAACTGAATTTTAATTTTTACTTTTCGGACTTGGCTTTGAGTAATGGTGACACATACCATGTTTACAGTAAAATGAAAATTATATTCCAGACACCGTCAAAATGTCAATTTTTTTATTTTTTGTATTGTTTTTAAATAATTAACTGCAGTTCATTTATTCAACCTCATAACAGGATCATACTTAAAAATTTATGATGAATGAACAGGCGTTCATTAAATATTGAAAAAACCTAAAATTACTCATGCCTAATTTGCATAATAATATCATAAATACATAATTAGCTGTAATTACCTAATTTGCATAATTAATTACTTTTTGTGTATTTTTTGTTATCAATTGAAAGAACTTTGTATACATATGTGTGCAAAAAAAACCGCACCTGTATATCATGTACGGTTTTCTATTGGCATCAATTTTGCATATTAATTAGCTGAACTTAGTCATTTTTTGAGATTTAATTTGTCTGCAGATTGGCGAAATTGCTAAAATAGTATATTTGGTTAATTTCTTATAATTATTCAATGATAGATTTTTTAATTTTGTTTTCTGTAACGAAGTCAGGAAAGATATGCATTTAACATGTGATATTTAAATTAACGCTGCTTTTTCAAGCAAGCGTCCAAATATACCTTCAAAATCTTAAAATGTGCCAATTTTGTCATTACAGCCATTTGTGGCAGGATTTCATTCCATCTACGAGCATCTTTAAATTGACACTCACGTCACAATGCATCGACCGATTTCAATTCTGTTTTTTGATTTTTGATGCTTTAATAAAGCTCAATAATGTAGGAACATTAAATAACATGTTTCTGCTGCGATTATTTTTGAGGTGATATGCCTACTTATACGGGGATATAATGCAACTATAATGAGACTCATTTTGGGGCCTCTTGTATAACAATTGCACCCCTTGCGTTTAATTTGGTATAAAAATGGGTAATATTTTGCAAAAACACCCAAATTTCACCTAACAATGTCTAAAACTTAACTAGAGTCTCAATTTTACATTTTGTTTGAAATATTTGTAAATACTTCACAAAATTGTATTAAATTGGGCCAAAAATCTGTTAAAATTTGGGTTCAAATTTTCAGATTTCTCATGGGCACATCCCTATTCCCAAATCAAAGGGAAAACGATAATAATTCATATCTTTGCATTTTGCTTCCACCGTGTCACCCCTTTGGTTTATATGAATATGGTTTACAGGGTTTCCAGCCATTCAGGGAAATCACAGCAAATGAAAAGCCATTTTTCCAGACAGTTAAAGCTCAGGGAATTTGAGGAAAACAGCCATAAGCAAGGAAACTCAATATGAGTGGCCCAAGATGTGTGTCATTTTGGAACTTGAGAAAGTATGACTTCAAACTGTCAGCTTCTAACTGTGTTCATATTTCTTGGAAAGAATTCTACCTTCTCCATCTCAGGTAGCACTACTTTGGGGCTCTGTTGCTGACGCGCTCGATTGAACGTCTCGCGCTACGCGCTCGTTAAGTCTGTGAGGGCCACAGACTGCGGCTACATCTCAGGTAGTTGTTTGAAATGGTCCACACCCTGATACAATTACCATACAATCTTGGTAAAGTGAAAATATTTCTAATGGAATTTTGGAAATTTGTCTCTGATTTGCACCACAAAATTCTACTCAACTGTATATTATTTTACATACATGTAGTTACCAATTCCTGCCAGAACTGGAGCTAACTGGTACAAGAAATTAATTTGGCATAATTTTGGCTCAACTGCTAATCTTTAGCGTTGTCAAAAAAAAGTGCGCTTGTGCAGATTTTTTGGAATAAGTTGACCTAACCCCACCACCCCTAAAAATTCACTTATTTTGGACTTTTTGAACACTTAGTCACAAAAAGTGGACCTTTCATTAATTTTTCTTCCACTTTTGGCCCTTTTAATTGAAAAAAAAATAGCAAATAGTGGACCTTCGTGTGTTGTGGATTCGAGGGGATGCTACAACTCCCGACTGTAACCCCCTTGCATATGGGCCTGCTGGGCATAATTGCAATATTATTGAGGAACAAGGAACATTACAAGTTCTGGTGTTCAGTGACTGATTGTATACTACATAGGGGCCTACAGTGACAGGTGTGGAATCCCTGTGTGAATATGCCCAATAATAATATGCTTTAGTTACTTCCTCTAGGATTATAATAATTTGCCAGTCCAAAAATAAAAGTTTGCTATCTGGTCTACGATCTACTCGTCTCAAGTATCTCCCAGATGTTATCATAGCAAGTACGTAATCAAGGCTTATTTTTATTTTGGAGAATTTTATTTATTTGTATATTTTGTGTGATATCTGATTTCCAATATTTATCATTGTGTCTGAGTTGATCGTCTAGTCAGTTCATCACATGATAGTATATGGACGGTAGTCAATGCAGACAATTATCAATAATTTGGCAGGTATCCATGATAAGGCCTTAATTTCAGAAACAGCAGAATAATATCAAAATTTGACATACAAAATGAAAAAGAAAAATTATATGATGGGTAATACACATTGGGGTTCTAAAAATTGCCCTAAAATCACCTTAAGGGAGCTGGATTAGCGTTTTAAGCGTTTCTACAGTATTTTTTGTGGGACATGAGAGCACATCAGACATATCGAATTGCATTCTGAATACATTTTTTGAAATTCACAATATAATACAAATTTTATGACAAATTATAAAAATTTGATATTTTTCACATTTTAATATATAACAGTCCTCAAGTAAATGTTATAAATCTAACGATATATTCTTAAAGTGTATGTAGCTGGGAGGAAAAGCCGATGATCCATTGAAAATTTTGACCTTTCATATTGAAGATATGGATTTTTTCCCAAAAAAGACCTAATTTCTTTTGGTGTTTGGGGAAAAAAATCCATGTCTTCAATAATAATCTGAGTGTTCACTGATCAAAGCAAAGGAACTTACATGAGGGATGTGCAATAATTATGAGCATGCCCAAAATTGCCCCCCTCCCCAGGCTGACCCAAATTTGCCCCCCCCTTTCACATGCCAAATTTTGGGAACCAAATTTGCAAACCTAAAATGGTCTAGATATATAATGCGAGCATAGCAACCAGGAAATTTTGCATGTTGAACATTTCTATACTGTTTCCTTAGCCATTTTAGAGGGTTTTTTTAGGTGTCCCATCAATGTATGCCACATATTGCTTGCCCCCCTCCCTTTAGACCTGCCAAAAATTGTTTGCCCCACATTTTGCAAGCTAAAACAAATTCACCCAACCTCAATTTTACCCTCCCAGGGCTCGTAATTATTGCACAGCCCTACATGTAGATCTCAATTGGGCATAAATACATTTGTAACACCCAAGGTATTTTAAGCACTTTTATTTCACACCATGATCAATGCAGGAAAGAAACCGTTACACAAGAAATTTTAGCCTTAGGCTAAAAATAAGAGATGTCTCTAAGCGTCTGTCTTGCGTTCCCGGGCGCTTTCGTTTTCTAAGCATGTCCATTCACAGATATTGGAAATTAATTTCAGCTGAAACGGCAAATTCATTTTTTTACCATAAAATGATGAATTTCTGATAAATATTTGGAAAATTTACTGATTCAATTCTCACATTGTTTAGGCAGGTACTTCAGTTGTGTAAATGTACCATATAATGTCATGCTGTGTACTTTTGCACACTTGCAATTGACATCTTAATTTAAAATTAAGTTTAAAAAAATCTTTTTAAAAAATTCTTTAAAAAAACCACCGCATTCGTTTTTGAAACTGCAAAGGGTGCTTTCAGACATTTTTTAGCCTTATATGACAATGTTGAAACCTTAATCCTTGCAAATTAATTTACTTTTACTACTTTAAAATTATTATTCATTGCAGATTAGTGAAATTGAAATACTCACAAATTTCAAATGCTTGCATTTTTAGGAGGTACTAAACTGTAACATTGGATTCCCGGATTTGCAAAATTAAATCCCCACAAAAATATTGGTCATTGGTAATCAAAAAAATAAAGTAGTTTTAATACGTTCATGTATATAGCGGGATATTTTAGCGATGCATTTTTTTTGCCATTTTAATTTAAGCGGTTTCTTTTATTTGCAGTTTCAAATAACAACAAATTTAAGCATATGGGTTAAAATATTTTCACCATTTTGAAATTTGCAACTCTTGTTTAACTGGTAACTGCGAAGAGTATGAAAATAAAAACTTCACAAAATTTCCCCGCTTACAATAACGAAACCTGTTACCTGATACAACAAACCGAGTGATAAAATTTGACACAATTCCCGGACACTGACCAGTAATACATATTATGCAAATTATGTGATTCAACCATACTGCAGGCAGAGCAAGCCCATTATGCGTGTTTATGCGCACACAAGCTGGAGGTACCTAGTTTCCTGATCGATTTGTGCTGTACTTGGCATGCATCACCCTTAAAAAGGCTCTTCCAGTTAAAATCCATCCACCCCATATGGAAGACATGATCTTAATCTTCCACACGGGGAGTGTGAATTTCAAATAGGGTTACCTGAATGTGCGACTCTATTTTTGCGATCTTTACCCCCCTGTGTTGGAGATTAAGATCATGTCTTCCATAGGGGTGATGGATTTTAACTGGAATTGCCCAATGTGTGCACAACTAGATTGTATCCCAAATAAAAGGTACATGCAAAGCATTTATAAATACCATGTTTTCACTAACAGGAATCTGTAATTTGGAGAATCGTTATTTACATATAAACACATGGTATTTTACTATTAGAATTCAAATGTAAATATTTTTAACTCCCTCAATGGATAGATATATAGGTTAAAATGCAAAAAGGAGTCTAGCATGTTACAATGTCAGCAAATCATTATTTGAGACAACAAAATAAAATGGTCTTAAGGCCTGAGTATTTTGTGATCCTAGCATCATCTTTTTATGATAATATGCAGTTTTGTGAAAAGTGGACTTTCTTCCCAAAATGTGGACTTTTTTGAGTGCCATAAAAAATTTCATATTTTGCGACTTTATTCATACTTTTAGGCGTACCGGCCTGGGCACGGAATATCAACATTTATGAAAATGTTCTTGTTTCTCATTATTGATGGTTTTCAACATTTTCTTAGGAAAATTTTTCTTTTGTCAGCTGAATTTAAATCTGTAATTTTCAAGCATTATGGCTGAAGAACCACACTTACATTTAGCATGTAAGTAATTAAATCACCCAAGAGGTATATGTCCCATTATGTTTTTTGGGTTGGACTTAAGCAAAAACATCAATTTTCAAGATATTTAATTAGAGGGATAAAACTTTTCTGAAAATTATTGTATAAGGACCCCTGAGTGCTTCCTAGGAACATACAATTTTGTGTTTTATGAATGCGCATTCTCTTAAGGGAACTGGAATGAGCATTTTGAGTGTTTCGACAGCATTTTTGTGGGACATGAGAGCACATCAGACCTATCGAATTGCATTCTGAATACGAAGAATGTCTTTCTGATATCAAATAATTTTCATTTTATGAAATTCACGATATAATACAAATTTTATGACAAATTATTAAAATTGGATAATTTTCACATTTTGGAGATATAAGAGTCCTCGAAGTAAATTTTATAAATTTAATGATATAGTCTTAAAGTGTATGTAGCTGGGAGGAAAAGCCGACGATGGATTTTTTCCCAAAAAGACCTAATTTTTTTTGGTGTTTTAGGAAAAGGTCAAAATTTTCAATTGATCGTGGACTTTTCATCCCACCTACATACACTTTAGGTAGAAATCATCAGATTTATAAAGTTTACTTGAGTACTGTTAAATATCAAAATATAAATTTTAATGATTTGCCATAAAATGTGTATTACATTCATTGCAATTTAAAAAATCAAAATTATTTGATATCAGAAGGCCATTCTTCGTATTCAGAATGCAATTCGATATGTCTGATGTGCTCTAATGTCCCACAATAAATACTGTTCAAACGTTCATACCCCTTCCCTTAAGGGCAACTTGGATTATTATTGATTGGATATGTATGTGCCAACCTGGTAATTGAATTGATTGATACCCAGGATTGATACATAAACTATCGTAATACATTATCATGAAACACTGAATTATTTGACACTTACAATGATGACATCATTGGACACTTTCAACAGGAATTATGTAACTAAATGTTTGCTTTTGCACATTTTTGCATTCAAGTGTGGAATTGAAATGTCACACAATGGGCAATGTAAATGGACTTGTGGTCATGGACATAGATCACAAAGGCAGATGGGTAGTCACTTTATGCTGCAAGTTTCCTCATGCTTTGGCCATCAATGCTGCTGGATTCATATGCATCTCACCCACTGGCGTGCGCAGCGCATTGAAAGTGGGGGGGGGGGCCAGGTTGTTCAGTTCCCCCGAAAGGAGTCTGATTAGGAGCAAATTTTGATGTTTTTAATGTTTTCCCCGAATGACCAACAAAAGTGGGGGCATGGCCCCCTGCCCCTCCCCCTTGCCCACGCCACTGATCTCACCTACAATAAATGCATGCCCTTGGTTGTGTTATGGTTTTTACAGTACATTGTAGCAGCACTAGAAAATTAGCCTAAAATTTTGCATTTTTTGCCCACAATCGAGATATTCTGTATTTGTATTATTAAGGGGTACTACACCCATGTGGTAAATTTGTGACTATTTTTGCATTTTTCTCAAAAAATAATTACACACTGGTAACAAAAGTTATGTATATTATTGGGGCAAGGACTCCAATTACTACACTGAAATTTCAGTGACTCAAGACAAGCGGTTCAGTATATATGATAGGAAACGAGGTACATCCTAGCGGTACCTTATTTCTGATCATAAATAACAAACCGCTTGTCTTGGGTCACTGAAATTCAATGTAGTAATTGGATTCCTTGCCCTATAATATACATAACTTTGTTACCACTGTGTTATTAGTTTTGAGAAAATGCAAAAAATAGACACAAATTTATCGAGGGGTGTAGTACCCCTTAACTGGGGAAAATTAGGGTGTGTTTTTGGTGGGTTTTTTTTTTGCGGGGGGAAGTTGTATCTTTCCTTGGCATGGCCTCAGCATAGTGCCAGTGCATTTGCACAGGTTTGCTACAATCATACCTGGGTACGTGCGTGTATGCTGTCATCACAAAGTTGGCAAAGTGCATGAATGAGTATATTGACATAATGTATCATAATATTTGTTTACGTTATACAACACACTTCTGGCTACAAGCCAGGAAAGGTTGCAGCAAAAGCTGAAAACCATACCTCCATGTTGTAGATAACATCTGTGACCAAACATAATATCACGTTTAATACGCAATGTCCGATAACCATGACGATTTGAAAGATATAGTACAAGGCTGGCTGCACTATGTATATTGTCAAAAAACAATCAAGATGAAGCAAGGTACACAAAAACAGCAAGTGTCATTGACACCAGTATTTACAATACTGAGTCATCTAACAGCATTTCTGATTGGTTGATAACTTTATATGCTCATTTCAATTGCCAATTATAACTAGGCTTTTAAACTATTTATGGTCAAACTTGCATTTGCAGATGATCTTATTAATACTCTCCTTGATTGGTTTAAAATTGGACACAATATTTATTTTGGCCAATCGGCATGTAGTTCTCATGTATTGTGTATTTTTGTGAAGTGCAATGTTATTCAAAGCAATTTTCTGACAAACTTGATTATAATTATTATCAATTTTAAAAGAAATAATTTCATAGTCCCATTTCTTAAACAAGGGGAGACCTTTTAAAGGATACCTTGAGGGGCACAAATTTTCCATGTAAAATCCCATTCATACATTGTACATCACTGGGGCAACATAAGAATCGTCTAGATGATGTTACGATGTGCTCGGCAACATTCAATGCATTCAATTCCGACTTTGGAAATCATAATCGCTACAAATATTTTTTTTTAAATAACAATTGGCCCAAAAATACAACCACAAATAAATGAGAGAGTTCCAGCATAGTGATTTTACTATTTCTTATAAGACCAGCCTTTTTTGGCTTGGTCTTAGCTTATTGTAGATGCCAAAAGGGACTATAAAAGGAGTTCCGATTTATGTGCTTTTATGGATTTCAATGGGACTTAGACACAATGACCCATGGGAGAGCCCCAAAGCTACCATCATGGGCCCACCAATGTCATCTTCAGGAGATAGCAAAATACTTATTTGCAAATACTTTGTACAATCCAAAACTACCACCATGGATCCACCAAATGTCATCTTCAGAAGATAGCAAAAATACTTATTTGCAAATATATGTTCATTTTGCACAGTCCAACATCTCTTATCTATATCTGGACCTCTTTCATACAGCTCTTTCTCTCTCTATGTTACATGTACATGTATCTGGACGTGTGATCTTTATCAGAAATCAAACTGCTATTCTTTGACACATTAATTTCACTTAGGGACCGTTCACAAACACTTGTTAGGGGGGCCTGATGCAAAAGAATTTCATCACAACATTTTTTTAGCCCCCCCCCCCCTTTACAGACCTCAAAAATTTCAGGGCCCCCCTTTTTGACATGGAAAATTATGAGTCAACCCCATAGAAAGGCATATAAACTCTATTTTCCCAGGAAAATTTGTGGTCATTTTTTCAGGCACCCCCCCCTTAGGAGGGTCAGAAATTTTCAGGGCCTCCTTTTTGCATCAGGCCCCCCTAACAAGTGTTTGTGAAGGTCCCCTACCCAGATTTTTCACTTATCCAGTCAATTCTTATCATGAACCAAATAAAAGAGGTTGGACAGTACAATACAATTTATATTCAGGGCTGTCAACTTTTTGGAATTGCTTGGCGTGAGACAGGCGTACCGGGATTTGCCGACTCCAATGTTCATTTTGTACCATGATTATTTGAGCCACAGCGCTCGAGAATGTGAAAAGCATAGGGGGGTAGGAGCAACAAATTATTTATGACGATGCGTGAGATTTTACTCATTTTCCAGCTTTTTGCGTGAGATTTACTACCTAGGCGTGAGATTATACTACCTTGGCGTGAGAAAGTGACACAATGCGTGAGACTCATGGCCAATGCGTGAGAGTTGACAGCCCTGTTTATATTATGCAATGAATTAAGGTTGGTCTTGGCTACGTTTAACCAAAAAGAAGTGGGCCAAAAAAAATATTGGGGGGATTTGGGCCAAAAATGAGCATTTTGGCCAAAATTTGACCTCACAGATGAATTTATCAAGTCTTTGCCATTTTAAATATGTATACTTTTATATACTTTAGATCAACAATTTATGACGCCCGAAAGCTTTCATAATTCCAGGGTTAAGACCAACCTTAATATTTGTATTGATTTTGAAAGTCACATGACACAAATCACAGTAAAATGAGTTTGAAATCACAAGTCACAAAATGTTGGGTCACTGTTATATAAATTTATTTTGTCGTTAGTGCAACTACAAGAAAAAAACACAAGACTACAGTAATAAACTACAAAATAAAGACTACATATTTATCACTCACATCAATTTTTTTAAATCTGATTTTTTGACTCATGATTTTTACAAAGTACAAGCGGACAGCTTGACATCTATTTTAGGTTACAATATTATGTTAGTTGCACAGAACTACATTAATTTAAACGCACACCACATTTCAAAAGATATATATTTGTTTTCTTTTTAAAAAGCTGTTTCAGCCCGTAATACACAGAACAGGGAACCATATCCAGCTGCAGAAATTTAAAACCAGTTTTACTCATTACATGAGCATCCCATAATAATCACTCCAAGAGTAATCTTCACAGGATAAATGTTCTGTTCATTTAAAAAATGTTGCTATTTTTTTGTAAATGTTAAAATTTTGAGGTATATTTATTATTACTATTGTGTAGTTTTTACTTCGCTTGCAAAATGATATACATGTTTACAACAGTACAAGGTATATTTAATCAATTCTGCATGGGCACTGCCAGGTCTCCATGGCAACCACTTTGACCATAGCACTGACCAACAGAAGAGTACATGTGACCTGATTTAGAGTAATATATTGTTTTTAATTGCTACAAACAGGTTGCCTGTTTACTGCCAAATTTCTAGACACTATACTGTTGATGTTCAGGGGGTATCTTCCTGGTTTAAGATATTTCGGGGATGTGCTACGATTTTGGGGTACCTTTTCAGCGATTTTGGTATATCGATGGGTGGGTTTTCAGTGGAGACCAATGTGTCCTATTGGGCGCATTTGGGCAAAAGTGCCCTCAAAATTTGGGCAAATTTGGGTGATTTTTGTGCAAAATTGTTATACTAATGGGTTGCAAAAGCAGCAAAAAGTATGAAAGTCAGCATCCGAAAGTCTGTGTGGCACATCCCCGTATAAATATTTTTCGAAGAACCCTTCCCTGGGTTTATACATGTACTACATGGTACACAACGTACATGTATACTGTATATCAGTTACACCGAGAGCCAGCCAATAATGGTGACAATTCGCTGGTGTAGTGCATGTTAGAATATGACCGTTGCTAGGTCAACAGGCACACACTTTCTTTGTTACGAACCACTGATTGAAATGATCACAACATAAAGCATTGGCATATCGGAACAGGTGTATGAGTCACGGAGGCTTGAACCAGTAACCAATGGTCAGTGTTCAAAATAAGCACTTATCCTCTTGTCCAAAAATCACTGGGGACAACCATATTGAGCTAAGTACTTATCCCCTGGACAACTACTATTTGGATTCTTTGCACTCAAAAACATGACATATATATTTTGGGGATAACCAAAATGTTTTGAGGACAAGCAGAATTCATGCTTTACATGTATAGTTGTCCTCGGGACAACCTCCATATTTTCCTTATTTCGGACACTGCCAATGGTTATTAACATGCACTACGTCAGCGAATAGTACTCTCTCTCGGATATTACACTGTACCTGGAAAACCTATATGAAGGTAGTAAATTGTAGAGACTTCTCCAGGTCAACTTTGTTGTATATTAATATGCATATGCACAACCCCCGTCACCAATGGTACATTTCTACATGTACCTTATATGGCAAATCGGAATCGTATCGTATTGGGAGATACATTAAATATTATATTCAATGAGTGCATATACATGTACATTGCTATAACAGGCAGTACAGTTTTTCTTTGAGAAACATGTTTACATGTATATGATAATACATTATATTTATGAGGTATTTATTCATAGAGATAAAATGATGACAGTTACTTGTAGCAATGCTTTAAAATAAGCTTATTCATGAATTAAAGTAGATACATCATTCTTATGTGTATATAGGTATAATTTGAAGTTTGTTTCTGATAAATATGTACATGGATGTATAATGCAATGCCAGAGAATCCACAATGTATAAAACATCTATGTGTATACCATGACATCATCATGATCATAGCGTAAATACCAGAATTGGTCTTGTGGCAAAATACATGTAAAATTAACCTTGTTACATAATAGGTTATGCAGTGCATTCACAGCATAAACCAAATTACATGATGTAATGAATATTTGAGGGTTTTTATATTCAAGTTAGCTGCTTGGAACGCAAAAAGCCTGTACAAATATTATGTACATGATCCATTATTATGTTTTCATGACTCCAAGTGTGTGAAAATATTGGATCCAAAACATAACAATGATAAAATTGGATGCTTGACACCCAAAATTTATTGGTCTCGCTATGAGTTTCAAAATATTGGACTTGGACTATGTCTCCTCCAATATTTTTAAAATTCTTAATAAATATGGGCTCAATCAATCCAATTTTATATCAAACTTCTACTAATTAGAGCTGAACCGAAATTACTTTTGTCCACCAATCCGATGTATTGATTTTCGAATATTGGCTGATATCCGATCCGATATTTTTTAAATTACAGGTTGGGAGATTTAAATACATTGATTTTGTAATGCATTTTTTTATCTTGATAGATTGTGAAGTGAATTTTTGATACAATATTGTTTGAATTTTTGATACAATATTGTTTGAATTTTTGATACAATATTGTTATTTTGTGGCAATTTTTCCAAAATATATTTGATATAAATCAATGACGAATGATCCTAGCCAGTGACTCTACATGTAAGTCCAGGGACTCTCCAAATACCAGGAAAAATAAAAACTTAAAATCTTTATCGGGCCAATCGGATATGCAATCCGGTAATCGGTTCAGCCTTACTAATTAGCAACCTGCATACAGTTAGTTCTAGTATGTCAATCTGAAAATGTTTGTATTGATTTGTACAATAAAGCACATTTAAAATAAACTCATGTACGTTTGCTTTTTTTCTCATTGACCTTGTAGGCCATACATGATTTACAACAAGTAATTTTTGATGTCGGGCAGCTTTGAGCCTCAAAAATTTGTATGTTTACCATTTTGAACAGCATGGCAGTAATGTACTACCTTATTTAAAAACAAAATAATCTACATAATTCACCTGAGCAGTATATTGAGGTTAGGCGACGAAATAAAACCACACCGTTTTACGAGCGCGAGCGGATAGACCTTTTTTCTGGAGGCTAAAATATCACCAAAAGCTAGAAATTTTGGCAAAAATTTGATTTATTTTGCAAACATATTTTGAAAATGTTCTGAATTATTTTTACATGATTTTAGCAAAAAGTCCAAAAAAAAATCTCCAAAAATGCAAAATCAGGGTCGGTCAGGCCCGTAAAACAGGTGAGTTTTTTTGTCGCCTTATAGCACTTTAAATAGATTTTATTTCTACCGATTCAATTAATTGTGATTTTGTGTTTTTAACCCATTTTTGTTCACAAATATTGAGATAGAAGCTAGTCAACCTTTAACATAATTATTCAGTATACATCATACATTTAAATCCCTGAATTTTCACACTAAGGTACTGGCGCAGAAAAAAACTACATAATGTGATTAATCTTATTACGAGGTTGGTTGGATACATAATTTATTTCATTTTAATAAACAATTTAAAACCTGATGACCCAACCTGAGAACTAATAATTATTTGACCCTTGACCCTGACTTGTGAGAACTGGCTAATTTGAGGTGCTTGGGTTTGGCTATTTATTGGCTATATAATCTTTAAATACAATGTTATGCTTTTATTAAATGTCATTTATTTTGTGCCATTTGACGAACACAAATCACACTACAAGAATTCAATTCCGGGAAGGGGCACTTCAATATGAAATTGATACATATACATGTAGACGAGTGGCCAAGACTTTCAAAGTAAGGGGCACTTGGTGACAGAAATATGTAAAAAGATGGGGGCTACAATGTATGCGCCTGGGCTATGAGTGTACATGTAGACTTTATGGGATTATGGAATTATGGGGTCATTGAGTGCGCATATGATTGTTACAAAATCTCAACAATATTCTTGGGTAAAAAAACAGCCCACAGAAGCCTAGAGTATCGAATTGCTAGTTAAAATGGGTTTTTAAATGGCTGTGTTCAATTTCATGGAGTTATTTAAAAACTAGTAATGGTGAATTAATGGAAGTTGCCATTCTCCTACTTTGAAAATATGTCTTTGGGTGATTATTGGGTGATGATGATACACATGTGGGTGACATTATCCAAAAAGGGGGACTTTATAACAGCCCAACATACATGTAGGTGTCACCTCCATAAGTGCCTCCCATGTACTTTTACCCATCTAGGCTCTACAGCCATCGAAAGTTAAATTACAATTTCAAGATTTGCATAAACGTGCTTACATGTATCAGTGTGTACATTACATTATATGTGTGTACACATTCACAAGAATTCTGTGTACATCCTTAGCTACATATATATGTTAAGCAGTTCTTTAACCCCTATAACATTTCCCAAAGCCCAATATTTTTCCAAACATTGATGGTAAAGGGAAACACATCACATACACGGGTTTGTATATTTAACTTCTATACTGGGAAATACATATATGGGGAACAAGCACTGAAACAGAAAAATGTTTGCATCCAACAGTACACATAGGGATGCACCATTTGATTTGATTTTGGGGGCACAGGAGTTTGGGTCAGGAGGATTTTTTTTTGCGCGGAGGCAGCTTCTTCTTCTTTTTGCTGCCAAAGGCGGCAATTTTTTTTCAATTTTAATGTATTAATTTATAGAGTTGGGTGGGGGAATTTTTTTTTCTCATCAGTGAGGCGATTTTTTTTTCATCTCACTAGTGGGCGAAGGTTTTTTCTCCAAAACACTCCCATGCCCGCCCCTGGAAATCAAATGGTGCGCCCCCATTGTAAATTACCTAAACACAAACGTCGGGAAGGTCAAATCCGCCCTACATTTGTGCTAATAAAAAAGCAGGGCTGCCTGAGAATAATGTTTATACATAAGCATTGTTTTTTAAAACCAGCTTTCAAAGAGCTAACTTATGTTATTATTTAGTATACATTGTACATAAAATTTCATATCATTACAACAACCATGCTAAGCATTAGATATGCGTGACTAGTAGTATTATACAATGCACAGACCTTATTTGATAAATGTGCACATTCAAACACTGGTTAATTTTTGCTTTATTATACTATTTACAAAATACTGGCCACCATTAAAAGCATTGACAATTACACAAAGCATTTTGCTCTTATTTCTTAAGCTTACAAACAAACATTATACTTGAGCGTGCATATATTCAGCGACATTACGATATACCCAGGATGAAATATATTGTGAAGGGCATTGACACGATTCGTTTCCTGAAATAGAGCAGGCCCTAAGGAGAGTTCATGTTAAGGACATTTGAAGGATACAGCAGAGAAACTCAATGTCAGGCCAGGGAAGCTTAAATACATGTACTGTGCAAAAAGCATGTCAAGGAACTATCCATTGATTGATTGGTGCGTCATGTTGGGATTGTATGATATTAAAACAGTTTTATATTATGGATACATGTATGTACAGTGCATTCATTTTTTATGAAGTGATATTGGAAAAATCATGCAAACCCTAATTACGGTAATTGTAAATAGACTTTTTTTTTTATAAAGTATATTTGATTGAATGAGAGATAAGGTATTTCTAGTTTTATTTTAGAATCAAGTTTAAATTACGTTTCAGTTCACACAAAATTATGTAGTTAATGTACATGAAAATATCAAATTTCTTTAAATTATTTTTAACGGTACAATAATTTTTAAAACTGTTACATAACAATATCAGTAAATGTCCTGAAGAATTATATAAATATTTTTAAATATGTACATCTATAATTGTAAATTATATTTATATTTCAATTATGGTAACATTTAATTAGTTCAGAGTTGAATGGTGATGAGCTTGACATTATTTATAACACTCTCAACATTTTAAATTAAATTATCATCTGAATGTAAAAATGGAAATATGTTTTCAAAACATTTGCATTGTACACATTTAAACCCAGTTAACTAATAACATTTGCAAATGTATAATGGAATCTATCTGCCGAGCAAATGCATAATGTTAGGAAAGTTATCAAAATGTCCATTAATCTAAAAGCACTGAGGAAGAAACATTGATTTTTAGGAAGAAAATTAGGATAATGCCCGCAGGATAATAAAACCAACATGATGAATTGAAATGTTGAGGTACAGGACACATTGCTACAGCATACAATATGCTAATTCAAAACATGATTGGGTGTGACATTGTGGTGGGGGCACAGGTCATTGACCCTGTTCACATTAGAAAATTTCTTCATTCGGACGAAGATAAGTGAAATCTTGATTTTAACTAAAGCATGTGTACACATTACGCTGAATGAAGACCGAATGATGACATTGCACTGTACACATTAAACGAAAATTAACGAAGCTCAAACGAAGCTACTAACGCCCGGCTATTATTAAAACCGGCGAAGGTCACTTGTCACATGATCACTTTCCTTCGTTGAACGAAGCGAACGTACACATTACAAAATTAGCTTCGTCGAACACAGTATTACTTCGTCGAAACAACCTTTTTAGCTTCGTTGAACAAAGCAATTTTAATCTATGTCGAAGGAAGAAAAGTGCGTACACATTAGGAAAAAACAATTTTTAATCTTCGTTCGAGGTTCGTCGAAAGAAGAAAATTACCTAATGTGAACAGGGTCATTGACAAGGGGGTATCATGTGTGGCCATGGGGTATGCCTTTAGATGCAATTTCCTAGTACCCTAAACATGTTATTGAAATTGTTTTACCCCTTTACTTAGAAGCATACATGTATAGTAAAACAATCATTTTCTGGTCAAGTTTAATTTTGATCTCTTTGTGATTCGGAACGTTGACAACAATGTAAATGGTAAATAAAAATTGTACCAACACTAATTTTATCCAGAAAACCTGCAAAATCTTCTTTTCAACTGTACAGACCTTAAATACATGTACATATACTGTTGTGTAAAAGATATGCTTTTTCTCAAATTGCCATGTTTTTGATCGTGACCCTATTCATCACGATACACAAGTAGTGAAGTACAGTGATTGAAGGGGGGAAAAAAGACACTTTTTACGCGAATCTTTGGCCACTCATGATAAATGATACCCCTGGTCAATGACCAGCCAGCCCTGTTCTCTATATTACCGTATTCGTCCGAGTATAGTCCCACGTTCGAGTATAATCCCACCCCCCCATTTTTCGAAAAATTTCAGAAATTGTAAAAAAAAAAAAAAATTTTTTTTTTATAAGTTTTTTTTTTTCGGTTTTGGAGTGTCCCTGGACCTAGACCTAGATTAGGATCATTTTATGGTTGAAATTCGAGTATAATCCCACCCCCCAATTGTGAAAAATGTTCACATAAAAAACGGGTGGGACTATACTCGGACCAATACGGTAATTAATACATAGCTATAAATAGTAAGTAACATTTGAAGGAACGTTAAGGGGGTACTACGCCCCTGCCCAATTTTGTACCTATTTTTGCATTTTTCTCAAAAATTATAGTGCATTGGGGACAAGTAAGATATGTATATTATAGGGCAAGGACTACAACTACTGCACTGGAAATTTTATTTCAGCACAGACAACAGTTGTGGAGTTACAGTCAAAAATGAGGGAAACCCAATATTTGATCAATAAATCAATAACTACTTGCTTTGAGTTGCTGAATTTTCAGTACAGTAGTTGTAGTCCTTGCCCCTATAGTATAATACATGTACATACATATCTTACTTGTCACCAATGTGCTATAATTTTGAGAAAAATGCAAAAATAGGCATAAAATTGGCCAGTGTGTAGTACCCCTTAACATTACATACCATACATATTATTAATAATCTAAGTTAAATGAAGTGAGCAATTGTTTATGTGGACTTGTGGAGTATATGATATGGGTTCTGATTCAGTCAAATGTGAATTAACATGAACATAATAGGCATAACTTTATCCACTTGCTAGGGTTCTGGTAGGATAACTTTCCAAACAGTCACATTTCCTCGAATAAACTTAGGAGATAAACAACAATCATGACCAAAATTCTATAATTGATTTTTATTTAAATATCTGTAATATATATATTTGGAGCGACTGCTGAATAGGATGCAACTCTACTAGTCTTACATGTAGTACAAGACTGCCCTACCCCAATGGTGGATAACCCCATGACCAAGTCCAAAACTTTTTGCCCCCCCTCCCTGTTTACCAGCCCCCCTACCAAAGTATTATTGAACACTCCCTAATCATGTTACTTAAAATTATACAAATATCAATATTTCCATATTTTATGTAGTACATATTAAATCATGATAATTGTTAGGATTACATTGTACAGTTTGATTTTGAGAAATCACAAATCTGTTAACTAGTTCTCCTATACTACTCATTTCCCATTTCTTCCGCACAGAAATCAAGATACCTGATTTTTCCAATTTACCTAAAAACACATTATTTCAATTTGCGACTTACATTATTTTATACATTGCATTACAAATTGTTTCTCACATTACATGTATAATTGTGCACAATTTCACATAAAGCATAATTACATTTAGTTATTTAAGTAGATTTTATATACATACATTTTGTAGATTAGTGAACCTAGACTTTACAAATTACTGATACAAACAAGCAAACAAAAACACTACCTACAAGCAATCTAGAAACACTACTTACATACTAGAAACACTACATTATACAATACAATCTACCTACAGGGTTGCCACAACAAGGCACCTTACACACCCAATTGGGCTACTTTAAAATGTCTTTGATTAGAATTGGGCTACTTAAAATGCCTTTGATCATAATTGGGCTACTTTAGCAAGTTTCGAGGCAACAGCGTTAATAATTTACATGTAATTTCAATTTGCAGATTACTCAATTTTTTCGACTGACCAAAGTGCAGAACTGCCCTTTTCACAAATTTATGCTCATTTGCCAAATTGTGCGTTTCTTTTTCAAAATTCAGCTGAAGCACCAAATTATTGGGATTTTGGGTACCATTTTCAGCCAACTGGAAATTGGGCTATCTGTACACCACCCGACATTGCCTTGGCATACATTTGCCCAGGGACTGCCTTTTGAAGAGAGCGAGAGCAAAAAAGCAATCACTCTCTACTGCTCTCCTTATATCTGATATAGGATAGTAATTTTTAGCTCTCCTTAGTCGACCATTCTCTCCTTACATTTACATACTATGTATACATGCCCTAAACTGGTCTCCTTGAAGGCTGGCTCCAGAAGAGCTACATATATTTAATGCTCTCCTGCAAATTCCAAAAGACAGTCTCCGATTTGCCACACCTTTTGGCAACCCCATCTACAGTATACCCGTTTACAAATACTCATGCAGCTACATACAAACATATGGTTAAGTAGCCATGTTGATGCTCTTAGTATACATGCTATATACACAATAAACAAAACAATTTACATGTAGTTAAACTTTTCCTCTTTTTACATAATTTATTAATTACCAGTTATTTTATTCTCAGCTGCAGAACAAAGTGGCGATTTCTTCATATATACCGGTAACTTAAGTCTACAATGACATGCACATATCCTACTTTATGTAGGGGTGGCCAACATAAGAATAAGAATGGCCTATAATAATAATGCAAGTTGTGGATCACTAGTTGCGGTTATTAATGCAAGTGTCAATTTGAAGCTTGAACCTACCGACCTAAAGCCTCAACATAATTATCAACGTCGTTGCGAGGTGGGTAGGTTCAAGCTTCAAATTGACGCTTGCATACATGTACGTTTGAAAGTGTTTTTCTGGAGCCCACTAAAATTGGTGGAATGTTTAAAGGCCACATAAATACAGTGACCACAAGGACCAAGCCCGTACGCAGGGGGTACACAAAAAAATCCCAATTTATTTGCGAACGTATCGAGAGAAAAAAATCAAGTTTTTTATGCATTTGTGGTTGAAAAAGGTCCAAAATTTGGGAAGGTCACTTTTTCACAAAATTGCCCCCCCGTCAACTTTTTTCAAAATCTGCATCCCTCAAAAAACAAATGCATACGGGCCTGAGTCAGCCTGACAAGGACATCACATGTTGCACTATTAAATTGGGTCATTCTTATTCGCATCAGACCCAACCACCTTACATAACTACCAGGTAATTTCAATTAGGGAAAATCTTCATGATTGAAAGAGCTCTACATTACATGTATAATATGTTAATTTATCTCTACATATATTTTACAGTTTTCATGCTTGGAACAAATTTACTTTATAATAAAAATGGATTTAAACAAGAATTAGAACCTACCACCGCTTGAATTAAATGAGAATTAAAAAAAAAATGATGAGTAAGAAGATTTTTTTAAATAGTGTAGGGCATAAGTGGGGGCTAAAGCCATTGGTGTCACCACTACATGTATTTTACATTATTCAAAAATGGATCTACATGTACATGTACGATCTATTATAATAGCAGGAGCTGGTATAGTAGAAAATGCTATATATAATAAGCATATTAGAATAAATTGCTAGAATTTAATATTTTTTTACACAATTGTTTTAATTACTTACTGACAGTCCCTCAAAATCAAACATATTTTTATTAGAGTTTAAACTATTCAAAATATAATAAAAATCACAGGATGGGCCAAACAAAAAGTGCTTAGTTTTTGGGGAAAATTTTCATCCATTGCACCTATGGTACAATAAAGAATAGTTGAAAACTTCGAATCTTTACCAATGGGAGGCTGGGAGAGTAAGAAAAAGGAAGTAGTGTTTTAAAAGACCAAACTTTTTACCTGAATTGACAAAATTACCAATTAAATGTAAAAAATGAACGTCGAAAGGATCGGGAATTTGACGGGAAAGCTTCGTACAAAATACCGGTAAGAAGGAGGTGCTAACTCTACAGGTGTGTAAGTCAATTCAAAATATCAATGAGGTAGAACAAACTACGATTTCTACTGCAACGACTGAGGTAGATTACATAATATATAGTATAATACGAGAAGGTGAGGTTTTGTGTTGCCATGGATATTGTATGCTCTTGGAGCTAATGATCCAGTCGTTTTTATTGTATTTTTTTTCTTCAAAATTTCTTGAGTTTTGTTTTTAACATTAAATACATTTTTGTATGCACAACTTTTTATGCACACACACTTACATCCACACGCACACAAGCAAAAAAAAAGCGACTACCCGTAAAATAATATTGATAATAAAAAGTATATTTTGATTATTTTCTCTTAGTTATAAGCATCAGCTACATAAGCTTCCAGTTTTTTGACACTGGTATCAATTTAAGAATCCAACACAGCAGCACGTTGTTTTTGGCATTTCCTTGGATTAACAGGCCACAAGCGAAAAAAAGAAAAGGGGGAGGGTAAAATTTACAGATGGGGTTCATCAGATCATTTTTATGATTCACAGAAATTAATCATAATAATACATTTAACATATAATACAAGTCATCTAAAAAGAAAAAAATGGGTCCTTATGACGGACTCACACACACGAGAATGCACAAAATAATTGTCAATTATTTCACTTTAAATTTCTTATGCAATATTTAGCTTTTTACAGACATAACGACCCATTGTGGGACTTTTAATGCCATTTTTTTTTGCGGTTTTCAGATTAATACATTTAATAAGACTTTAGCAATGGCAGCAGATTCACAAAATGGCAGAAAAAAAAAGAACTGATTTTAGAACCAGTGATTCGTAATCATGATATAGTATTGTTGCATACAAAATTTGTGGGCAGAATTATGCTTCAATTTTCTCACAGAAAATACCAGGGCTTGTTTTACAACCCCAACTAGCCATAGATTTATGTTAAACACATACATTTTGTACAAATTCTATTCGTTTGACAAAACTGGTTAACAGTTACACAGTGAACACTATTTAAAGTTTTGAAATTTGAATAGATTTCATTATATTCAAAATCAGGGGTGTCTATATTTCCAATGTTATTCCCCATTCCCCAACAAAGATTTTGGAAAGATTTTCAGGTAGTTGGTCAAAAAATGTAAACAAACTACATGTAGGAAAAAATGCAAATTAATAAATTTACATGATTATTTGTGCCATATGGCCAATTTTTATAAATAGACAATTGGTGCAAGATGCTTCCCATTCCTGTTTTAACATAAAAAGTCTCCTTGAGATTGGTAAAGACCATTTCAACGGAATCATGGAGGCGCGAGGGTCAAGGAATCTATTTTTCTTTGCCTTTTTGGAAGATATAGACACCTCTTTTCAAAACAAAACAGACCAACTACATTTGTAGCTCACCTTGAATTTACATAAATATATGGTTGTTTCAGCCCATTGGATGCTTTATTTTTACATCATCTTATTTTTTTAAAGACGTTTGCCTCAACTGCAACAAAATGCTAGTGAACCATAAATGCAATAAGTAACAAATGGTTTATTATGACGCAGTCACAGCGCTAGAAAGCGATAACACAACTGACCGTTCAGCCAGGCGTTCAGCAACACTTAGTGTATTATGTAGTCTTAACATTTTCGCTGCCATCCGAGCTAAAACAATCACAACAAATTGTCATTCAAGGTTTAATTGTTATTAATTTTTGTACACGCATATTGTAACTACTATCTATGGCATGTTACACCTATATATTAGCCACTCCATACTTAATAATATTGCTTTCTTTAGAATTGAAGCTTGTGCTTCACTCCTTAATGTACTGCATAGTGCCAAGCACTACACGTTGCATGCGCAGCCATTATTCAGATACTTGCTACTCTGCGTGCATACACATACATATTCACAAGTAAGCTATAACTGTACATCACGGTATAATTTGGACCAACGGTCATTCAATCAACACTACATCAATGACGACGGCGTTTTATTTACATTTATTTCTGATTATATACCACACGACACGTTAGCATAGTTTATGTTGTAAAACAGCCCGAAACATCTACCGTTTTAATATATCCTCTGAGTTAACAACGCAATAATGTCTGTTATACAGAACATTGAAGAAACTGGTACACAGTACACACACACAGATGCAAGGACAAACGACAACACAAAACAATACACAAAATTTAATTTTTGAATTAGTTGAAGTCTACAAAGAGCACTGCTCCACAGTTAAAATGACGGTAATTAATTTTCTTGCATGATTTCACCGCGCTCAGCTTTGCCTGCTATTCATCTTAATATTTTATTAAATCCCTGAGCATTTTAATTCCATATTTGGTTTGAACTAAATTGCTTTGCAAACTAATCAAGTAAAAACAGGTAGTAGTATTTTTTTTAATCAACACAAAAATATTGTTTATATTTTTTTTTAATTTAAAGATCATTATTACTTCAAATATTCACTTGCATTTGATGCGTGGACACTATACAAACACACGGCATATGAAATGCAAAATATTTTTTGTATTCCTTTTTTCCTCAGAAAAGGTCATTGTGACCCCTTAGAATATTACACGACACAGATTTAAATTCAAATGTCCTGTACATGTACACTAGTGCCATACAACCTCTGCATAGATTACAAATATGCAATAACATGTACGTTTCACCAGGCCACTTCAATACCTGGGTTTACTATAATGTACATTGTACATGCACCGTTGGTCATTTTAAAAGTACATGCACAGCACAGCACAGTAAGGTTTTAGGCTTGTCAAGTACAGTGGCAGTTCAAAGACATAAAATGTACAAAAATGGTGAAAAAGTTTTGGTAGTGATCTTTACGAACTTTCAGTTCAATTTAATCACAACGTGTGTGCGTATCTTACGGCGAGAAAAAATAAAATACATGTACATAATGATCTATATATAGGTATCATCAATTGCAATAACACGCAGTGAGCACCAGCTTATAGCCGTGCATCTTGCTCCTCATTTTTAAAGCAGGCAAAGACGGAGTTAAACAGCAATTAGCTTTGCTTACATACAAACGAAAAACCTGAGTCGCTTTTTTTAGTACATTTTGTACCATTTTTTGTTTGTTTTCAACATTTCCCTGGCTTTATTTTTTTAATATAAAGGCACTACATGTACAACAGTGTTAATATGCAGCTTTGTATTGCCTGCCTATATAAGCCATTTCTTATATTCGTAAGGAAAACAGAAACAGACTGGACTTGGATGGAGCCACTTATGACATCAATTTTCAGGGGGGGGGGTCGGATGCAATATTGCAATTTATTTAGGTCACCATAATTGGATTTTAAAAAGACATATAATCATGAAATCTTCACCAACAATTCTAAATGTGTAATACCAAAAAATCTGTTGGTGTTCAAAAACATTAGTCCACTGTAAGTAGTAGGTCTACATGTTGTTTTTCAATTTGTTCGATTTTGAACGGGCTTTCAACCTAGTAGTTTCGCCAGCATCGTACATCACGTGACGTGTGTTCTATTATACTGCCTGTCAATTTTAAAAGCATGTGTGAAACTACTTTAGAAAAATGTTTCAAGAAATTCTTCCACTGCCTTTTATTTAAAGCTCAACAGCCTCGTCCCCCCCCCCCCTCATTTTTCCTATCAAAGTGGAGATTTGGCATCAGAAGAAAGCTCAAATTTTTCTCATGTAATCCCAGTGAAATTTTAGGCTTGAAATATGTTCCGTTTAGATGTAATGAATGAAAAAGTGATAGCCTCTATGGGCGGATGTGAAACATGTTACTTCTATTTTTAAAACCACTTTAATTACAAGCGTCATTTACTTTGAAACTTGGGAATCAGATTATTCTGGTACAGGCCTCAATGTGAGGTACAAAACACAATATGAAAAAATCTGACCATGTCTCTTTAAAGGGTGGGGTATGAACCTTTGGACAGTATTTATTGTGGGACATTAGAGCACATCAGACATATCGCATTGCATTCTGAATACGAAGAATGTCCTTCTAATATCAAATAATTTTGATATTTTGAAATTTAATGTAATACACATTTTATGGCAAATCATTAAAAATTGATATTTTTGATATTTAACAGTACTTGAAGTAAACTTTATAAATCTGATAATATGTACTTAACGTGTATGTAGGTGGGATGAAAAGCAGACGATCAATTGAAAATTTTGACCTTTTGTATTGAAAATATGGATTTTTCCCAAAACACAAAAAAACTAGGTCTTTTTGGGAAAAATCCATATCTTCAATATGAAAGGTCAAAATTTTCAATTGATCGTCGGCTTTTCCTTCCAGCTACATACACTTTAAGAATATATCATTAGATTTATAAAATTTACTTCGAGGACTGTTATATATCAAAATGTGAAAAATATCAAATTTTAATAATTTGTCATAAAATTTGTATTATATCGTGAATTTCAAAAATGAAAATTATTTGATATCAGAAAGACATTCTTCGTATTCAGAATGCAATTCTAAATGTCTGATGTGCTCTAATGCCCACAAAAAATACTGTCTAAACGCTTTCATTCCAGATCCCTTAAGGCTATAAAGGGATAATAAATATAATATTTGATAAAACTAAGAAAATGCTCTTTTCATTCAATTCTTGTTTACAATTTTTTAAATGATTGAGAGTCTACAAAAATGATACACTTGCATCTGAAAACCCCCTCATTGGACAAACAAGTGTAATCGTGAGCATACTTTTTCGATGTTGTTGCCAGTTTTGCAGGACAACAAAGTCATCGAGCACCAAACTCAGAAAGGCCCACTTTTTCAAAATCATCACACCCAATCCCAGGTACATTGCGAATGTTATTTTATGGTTATTATATGGACATTATAAGTGGCTCCACAAGTCCACAGAAGTCATCAATACATATTTTATAAAATATACATTGCAACAGAACCAATTACAGGGTGGGAAGGCTTGATACAACTTTGGGAGATGACACTATATACTTTTACTACGTATTACAAATTTACAACCGTTAAAATTTTCATTCACCTTTATTCAGTCTTTGGCGATGCTCAAAAATTAGAGTGCCAAGAGTTTTTTTTTGACACCACACTTTTAAAAAGTATAAATTCCTCAAGAGAACTTGTACACATCGCCATTTGCTCCCAAATACTACGGACATAACCACCTTATGACCCATGACAACATTGATTAATATCTTATAGCTGTATTGATACATTACATTTAGAGAATTTGTACATCCATGGTCATTCAATGTACCACCTAAATATTATTGTCGAATATCAATTTTTTTTTCAGTTATATTTTCAATTAAAAAGTTATGCAATTGCAAACATGTACAATAAATTAACTTTTTTTACAACATTAATATTATTCTTAGATTGTAAAAACCAATTCATAATTTTGGAGGGACATTGTGAATTAGTAAAAAAAAAATTCAAACTTGATCAATCTGATCTTAATTTCTTAACTTTCCTGAAATGACCATGGATAACAATGAAGCATCAAAGTGTTACATATATGTTCATTTCAAATTTACAAAAAATTGTTCACAAAACGTGACGACTTGGTACACATATAAGGAAGCAGGTAGAGGTTATCAATGAGCTGCAGATTTGCTGTATTTCTTCCATAGTAATATTATATAATGCTAATAACTATTAGTAATATTATTTTATTATACACACAAAAAAAAGTGATTTCAACTCTTCCTGACCAATTTTTTTTTTTTCGTCGGGTCGTCGGCACTTCTGACCAACTGCCATTTTAAAAGCACCTTGAAATTGCTAGCATTCTCTCTAACAACACAGTTTATAAACCTGAGAAAGCACTCTGAGATAAAATATAATCTTGTCTTATAATACACCGTGTTGCACGAGTTACCATCATTCGTGCAAAGAAGTCAAGAGAAATTTTTTTTTTTAATCTGCCCAGGGCTATACTTTACAAGGCAGCTTCAAACTTCAACATTTCATGTGTACTTTTATGTTGTATTTTTTTTCATTATATAACTTATCCTACAACAACATAAAGTACTGGTTTTAAAGCTGCATTCTGCTTAGAGCATGAAAAAGCTATAGATAGACATTGACAACAACAATTAACGTGTAGACGAGAAATGCAGCCCAACTTCAAGGTACCAAACACCTTTTTAAAATATATATTAAAATTTAGCAATTAGTCATCCACGACCGACACCAACCCGACCATCAAACATTTTACTACCCGTAATTAATTTAAAATGCTTGCACACGATTGTTGCCGAAATCGACAACTAAAATGAATCCTTCTGGAGACACGCAGATACCAGAAGGCCGATCCATTTGTCCAGGACTTGAACCGGGGATGCCAAACTTACATAGGAAGGTGCCGTTAGCCTGGAACACTTGAATGCGGTGATTTCGAGAATCCGCTACAATGATATTTCCTTCCTGATCGATTGCCACGCCCTGAGGTCGTAGGAACTGGCCGTTGTTGTTGCCTTCCGATCCAAGGCAGCGCGCGGTTTGGAAATCGGGGCTTATAACGAGCAGCCTATGGTTGTTGAAATCCGTAACAACAACATGACCCTCGTTATTGAAGGCAACACCACGCGGCGAATCAAAGTGTTTCCACAAAGCGCCCTCGAAGCCATACTTGTTGCAGAAGCTACCATCCGGATGAAATAGCTGGATACGATGGTTGCGCGTATCCGACACTAAGATTTTCCCCTCGTTGTTAACGGAGACATCCCATGGATAGTTGAACTGGCCATTCTTGCTGCCTTTCTCGCCAAACTTGAAGAGAAACTGCCCGTCTACTGAGAACACTTGAATGCGATGGTTATCCTTGTCTGCTACAATAACACGTCCCTGAGAATCAACGGCTACACCTGCTGGTCTATCGAACTGTCCGTTTCTGGAACCTGCTGAGCCGAACTGATGATGATAACTTCCATCTGGGTTGAACACTTGGATGCGGTTGTTACTCCGATCAGCGATGACGATGAAGCCATCTTTGTGGACTGCAATGCCCCACGGACGACACAGTTGACCTTCAGTTTCTCCTTCGCCACCAAAGGTCAGCAATACCGGACCGATGTTGGCGTAGTTGCGTCCAGTGCGAGCAGTTACCACAAAAGGACTATCCTGGATATGCTGACCGCGAACAGTCACAGACACCAGGTGTTGGCCTTCGACTTGAGGGCGGTAGCTAACAGCATATGTTCCATTCTGACGATCGATGATTTCCGCTGGATACATTCCACCTTCAGGTCCCTGCACGATGACTTCCACAGGCTCTCCACCAACACAACGAGGTTCTCCGTTGTGATCTTTGGTGTGGATCATGAAGAATGCCAGCTTACTACGGAGGGCTCGTTTCAGTCCATCACCAGTTGCATAACAAGTTGACGCATATGCGCTGCTGCTGATGAAACCAAGCGAACCTATGGCTGTGTGTAGGGCGGCATCCGGTGGCGTAAACATGATGTTATCATCTTCATGTGGTTGCAAATGTCCTCGTAGGATCTTTAGGGATTGCATTTGTGTGACGATCTCATCCTTGGCTTTTAGAACATCCAAGTCTGTTCCACTGTGAAGTGATTTTTCCACAGATCCAATGCATTCGCCAAGTCCTTCTAATCCACGCTTCAGATCTTCGGACTGCTGGTGTAAAGCCGTCCCTTTGACTTGCCGAATCGTTTCAACTTTCCTGAGAAGATCGCGTTCCCTTTCTTCCAAAGCGCTCATGTGTCTACGAATCGTTGAGCGGACATCGGATGCTACAGATTGGGTTCTCATTTCAACTCTTTCAGCTACATTCTGCGTGGTCGATAGACTTTCCTGTAACATCCGAACACTGTTCTTAGCATCGCTCAGTAATCGCAGAGTAATCGACTTGCTATCGTGGACAGCATCTTGGAGATAAACGCAGCTATGGCCTCGATGTTCTAGCACACAGTCGCGACATATTGCCTTTGTACAGGAGTCACAGTAAAGTCTCAACACCTCATTAGGGTGGATATCGCAGTAACTAGGTGGTCTATCAGATACTGGTTGCATTTGCATATGCCCCTGAAAATGCTGCTTCTGTATGGGTGCATGAAATCTTCTATTATCGGACATTCGTGTGTTGTCAATTCTTATAATTTCATGTTCTTTTGTCAGTCGTACCCGTTGATGTGCCGATACACAACTCTCGCATAATTGCTCATTACACTGTCGACATAACCGTGTTGCTATTTGGCCGTCATCGCACGATCTACAAGTTCGTGGACTTTCAGATAATGTAGCCGGCCCATTTTCGGTCTCATCTTCATGGCTACCAACTACATCCAAGATATTATTGATGAGAAAGCTAGATGGTAGACTATCCAGTCCCATATCTCCAAGTGGTGATTCTTGGTAACATACAGGACACCGGATGCGGTCGGGCTCGCCTACTTTTTTCAGCAAACAAGCCCGACAAAAACTGTGCAAGCACGGTAGGATTTTCGGCTCTGTCAAACGGTCGGAGCACAGCGGACACCATAGCTGTTCTACGCTGCTCAGATCCTCCACAACTTCGGCGAATGCGGCCATTGGCATAGGTAGAGTGACGCATTGCATTGGGCTTCTTGATGAGGTAGTTCTGTTATAATAGCGGATTTAAATGCAGGCCAGGAAACTCCTTTCTGATGTTACGTAAAAATGGCTTATCACTTCCAAACACCAGTTTAGTTGTGTTCATTCACCGGGCCAATTTTCAGCTTTTGTGAAGTGTGAAAAACGTTTACATCACTACCAAGATAAGCCTATGTGTATAGATCCAATTTGACACACATTCGCGATAGCCGACCGCTTATTTCTCTTCGTTTTCTCGCCGATTTGGTGTATAAATTCACTTTTTCGCGTACCATGCTGATAAACCACCTAGACTGAGATGCTAGAACATCGTTTTCCACCAAAAAAAGTTACAAAATCCGTCGGTTTTTAGCCGATTTTTCCATTTGTTTAGGGTGGTTATTTCGCGAAACGTCAGTATTATTCCAGTACTCTGTGAATAGTTTACGTACGTCCTTGGCCCTGACTTAGTACGGCAAATTTGATGTGTGTAAATTCTGTGGAACGTAACATTTCCACCTGGGGTGTATGGACTTCCTCAACCCTGGTTGGATAGATGGAGGTGGGCGGGACCTCGACTCCCTCATACTCCGAGGTCAGCAGGCTCTATAAAAACTAAAATAGCTGAAAATCATAGAAAAGGGAAGGAAAATAATTATAAAATGTTTTTGTTCACTTTTCAAAAATGACTCTCTATGTTTCATGAGTATTATTGCTCAAAAGAATAGATGTTTATGTAAAAGACCTGACAACCAAGTTTGACCTACTTCTGTTTTGACCCAAATTTTGGCATTATTCTGTTCCAAAACTGGGGTTAAACTATTAGTTTGTTTATCCATTTATTAAATAGTAGTAGATATGAAAGTATTTGAATTATTTTCTAAATTCAGTGGCCAACGGTAGTCAGTGGTTCATATCCAGACCTAGGCTAGAACCAATGATCAGTTTTGACCCTATCAACATTTACTTTTTCATGATTTTATTAATTTAGGTTAATCAACACCATAATCAGCACTTTCAAAATACAGCATAACTTTTTTTTCGTTTCTAAAACTCAACATTATTGTTTCTTTGTTTTGGTTTTATATCGGTAGTGCACTTTAATTGAGTATTGTTTTAGGCCTATATTTTATAATATCGGATATCTATCAACTGATGAAAATTGTTGGATTTTATCATATCATAAATTATATCTTCTCTGGAAGTTCATTTTAGTTCAATGTATTATAGGCCTAAGTATAACAACAGCTTTATTGTTTGTTTGGAGTTTTTTTTTTATATAGATAGTCTCAAACTTGGAGATATTTTACTATAAAAACCTGGTATCTTCCTTACTTTTTATGTCCGTCCCGAGTCCTTACCATGCGCCTTCCGCCGGACATCTAAATAGGTTCCGTTGAGATCTTCCAGGCTTTCTAGAACATTTTTACTCCAATACACCGACCCCTCTCCCTACGTGGAAAGTGGTTAAGTCTGAGTTTACGTATGCAAATCACCTTTCATCTTTGGCCATGCATAACTCCCTTTACAAATGGTCACTGATCGGTCAAATTGGACATTATGAATGAGGGCGGATGACTACATCGATTTATGCATGCAGTTCTGTATGCAACAGCGCCTGGAAAGGGGGATGAACTCAGCAAAAAAAATGCATATGAGATTATATTACTTTAAGTTAAAATCAATAATTATTGATTATAATCAAACACGAGTAAATAAATAAACTTGAAATGTAAATAAACAAAAGGGGGAAGCGAATTGGCCGTTTTTTGATAATAATATAATGAGCGACTTTTACTCAAAGTAGCTATTCTTATCACAAACGGCCACTTCTCGGAGGAAGTGCGGCTCGGGCTCATCTGTTCACTTTTGTTTAGTTTGGCACTAACTTTATTCATTTGATAATTAAACGGTTGTTCCGTGCGGAGGTACACTTGGATCCTGACTCCTGAATCCTGATGGGACCAGGCTCAAACAAAATGCTCAAACCAGAGAAGATGAAACCAGGCTAAACAGAATATGTTCAGCATGCTGGCTTGTGTAGAGAGAAGCAGATTTGCACTTTGAGATTAAGGGCTGGGGTATGAACGTTTGGACAGTATTTATTTTGGGACATTAGAGCACATCAGACATATCGAATTGCATTCTGAATACGAAGAATGTCATTCTGATATCAAATAATTTTGATTTTTGAAATTCGCAATTTAATACACATTTTATGGCAAATCATTAAAATTGATATTTTTGATATTTAACAGTACTTGAAGTAAACTTTATAAATCTGATGATTTATACTTAAAGTGTATGTAGGTGGGAGGAAAAGCCGACGATCAATTGAAAATTTTGACCTTTCGTATTGAAGATATGGATTTTTTCCCCAAAACACCAAAAAAAAATTAGGTCTTTTGGGAAAAATCCATATCTTCAATATGAAAGGTCAAAATTTTCAATTGACCGTCGGCTTTTCCTCCCTGCTACATACACTTTAAGAATATATCATTAGATTTATATAATTTACTTCGAGGACTGTTATATATCAAAAATTTGAAAAATATCAAATTTTTATAATTTGTCATAAAATTTGTATTATATTGTGATTTTTAAAAATGAAAATTATTTGATATCAGAAAGACATGCTTCGTATTCAGAATGCAATTGATAGGTCTGAGGTGCTCTCATGTCCCACAAAAAATACTGTCGAAACTCAATAAACGCTCATTTTGGATCCCTTAAGAATAAGGAAAAGATTTATTGATCATTCATTCATCTATTCATTCGTTCGTTCATTCATTCATTCATTCAGTTATGGAGGGCGAGATGGCCGAGTGGTTAAGGCGTTGCGCTGCCGGCCGGGAGAAACGATCGACGAGGGTTCGAGCCTTGGGCTTGCCTTAGGTGAAAATTCTCTTCCCTCCCAAAAAGTTCCTATATGGTCAGGAATCCTTCAATTCAGTTCAGAAATTTAATTTCAGAATTTAATTGAAGAATTTCTTCTCGCCCCCATACACTGCTTATCACGTGCAGATATAGGTAGTGTATGTGCTTCGTCCGTGGTTCGGAAGTCACGTAAAGCCGTTGGTCCCGTGTACAGGAGGGCTCTCGATCATCCCTGTGCACGTAAAAGTGTCAGAGCTATTCGGAAAGAATAGGGGATCACCCCCCGGTTCTGGTATCTGTACCCCCTTCCCCTAGGTTCCAGGGCAGTAGTAGTTGTGTGTAGTGATGGTAATAGGTGTTTGTGAAATGGTGATATAGTTTATACATGTAAAAATCGAAATTCGAAAAATTACACTGCCGTTGCAGTGACGCGTGAATTGTCGAATTTACACTGCCGTTGCAGTGGTGCGCCTGAAAAAAATAGGCGGGATGTCCTTGAATTATTATTATTATTATGGATCTCCGTTTTGTATGTTTTTCTTATTCAGATATTCATTACCATTGATCATCATTACGGAAATAGTAAGTCTCCAATTGTAAAAAATATAATAGGTTTATGATGTTTCGTCTTTTAGAGACCATGCATGCGATGCGCATAGGCCCGGTCCGGCCTACATTCTGAATTCAGAACAAGTTTTAAAAGTTATGAAATGAAATGAAATGAAATCTGAGACTCATACCTGATATACCTGACCAGGTATAATAGTCTCAAATGAAATGAAATGAAATGAAATGAAATGAAATGAAATGAAATGAAATGAAATGAAATGAAATGAAATGAAATGAAATGAAATGAAACGAAATGAAACGAAATGAAACGAAATGAAACGAAATGAAACGAAATGAAACGAAATGAAACGAAATGAAACGAAATGAAATGAAACGACTGAAACGGTGCATCATTGCTCTGACCATAAACCATAAACGCGTAATCAAATTGATGTATAGCTATGCATGTATAGTTGTAGGCCTATTTATAATCATCCGATTACAATGAATTATTTGGGTATGTAACTATGTACTGGGGAAACTTGGCCTGGGCGAGCAACGGTCAGCATAGTATTGACTTTTGTCAACTGGTCATCGCTGCCAGCTTCGGACAAACTTCACACTTGAACCCTTTAAAAGTAATTCATACGACGGAAGTAACTGGTAACTAATAATTTCCTGGTTTTTGATCATGATATAACACGCATGTTAGGAAAAAAAAGCGGAAACCCCGGCTCAAAACCAAACAAAACGCGTGCTGATTTTTCCCGGTGATTTTGAGACTCCGTTTTCATGGTTTTATTAATAAATTGAAAATTGGTTTGGCATTCTAAAGCAGTGTTCGGGTTCAGGGTTTGAAGCGAACTATGTTCAACCGGCTGGAGCCTATAACCTTCTCGTATCCCCCTTGGTTTATGCACAGACGGTACGTACCGTTGTGTAGGCCTACTGAACAGAATTGACCAGAAAATGGATTTTCCATCGGAAAGATCCTACATTAACCATGCATGAGAAAGTGAACAATATATGGACAAAGTGTCACATTCGCCAGATTTACGATAGCCTATATCATTTCCGTCACAATTAATACAAGCCCTATACAAGTTCCAAGCCCAATACGAAGATAATGGAACGTTTATTCCAACTAGGCCCATAGCCAGAATTTTTTCATGAAGTGCGGTTTTCTAAATGCAGACCTTTGCAAAAGATAAGCAGGTTTTATGAATAATTACAGTGTCCATACATTCATTTCACGGCGAATCAATCCTAGTTTTACAAATAGAATAGAAATAGAATAGAAAGAGGATCGCATTTTTCTCAGTAAAATTTAGGGAACATCCCATAAAGTCTAGATTGATTGCAGCTTAGCCTCCTCAGCCCCAATATAAAGTTATCAGTCTGAGTAACCTCGGACTAGATTTTACGTTTGTTTAACAACGTTGGTCTAAAGAAGGCAAGTCAGTTTTCGCTTCTGGCAAGGAAATAAAATAAAAATAGTTTCGACTTTCCACTACAATACACATTTTTGCTTGCTTCTTAATCTTAATATCCGAATTGTCGGAACTTTTACTGAGAGATACACCGTTTTTAGGTGATAGGCTTCTATATATTCAACAGTTTTTCAACCAATTAGCGCCCCTGTGAAAGTACATCTATCTATTGAAGCGCTCCATTTAAATTCACTTTTCAAAATAAAAGGTAAAATATGTTGGCTTAATCACAGCAAAATGTTCGGTTTGATGGTGTTTATTAAGCACCCCTTCACATATCGATGATCAGATTAATTATATTGAAAAAAATTGTATACAACAAAATGTCCAGTTTGATGATTATTTAAAGGAGGATTTCGTGATCCTAGCATCCTCTTTTTATGACATTTTTCAGTAGATATCCACGAAAAAAGCTTATTTCCAAAATTTCAGTTGATTTTGCGTTTGCGAGTTATGCATGATTATGTGTATTACACTGCTCCATAGACAATGCGTTGTAATTTCGTTCTGGTGCACCAGAACGAAATTCAAATTTCACGATATCTTTGCAAAACGAATTAATCTGCAAGAAATATTTTGTACATAAACATTATGTAGCCAGAGGTTTCCAGTGATATAAAAATCTCAACTTTTTTTTAGAAAAGTGGGGGATGAGGCTGTGGATCACGAAATGCCCTTTTAAAGTGTGCATCACAGTGGCCCACAGCAGGGTAGCGCTAGGTTGCTTTTTGGGTCCCGGACCCACCAAAATAGAGTTCGAACCCCCTGTTTTTAAATTTTCTGCAAGTCCAGGGGTCCCTGCAGACCCCCAGTTTTTCAATCTAGCGCTATTGCAGACATGCTATTTATGCTGTATTTGTGCAACTCGGACTCGCCAAACTCTACTCTGGACCCCCTACTTTTTAATTTTCTGCAAGTTCGGGGGTCTCTGCGGACACTGGAGTGTTTAGTTCTAGCGCTGCTCCTGGCCCACAGAACAAAATCCGAAGTACACGACTTCCAGGGTAGAAACCAACCATTTTTTTTTTATACCCTAACGAAACGTCAATTTTTCAGTCATTTTTAATGACACTTTACTCTTTGCCGTCCCGATTTTCATCCCTGAAATCCTGTGGGGAAAACTTGCCCCCCGGGTTCCCCCTGCCTATACCACTGTGGGGCAAAGTGGGGGGGGGATTGGACAACCCACCCACTTCAAACAGTTCTTGCCAATTCAAACAAGAATCTCATCAAAATTGGATTTCTTGATATTTGGAAAAAATCTAAAAACATTTTTTGAAATTAAAAAAAAAATCACGAAATTGGAGAGTCCCTTGACCTAGAGTGGTTGATTTCTAAAAATTTGGGAAAAAGTTACCAAAAAATTTGTATCCAAATGGGACCGATTTGTAATTTGTTTTCACTTCAAAATCTATTTAAGATATAAACTTGTGTACGAAACCAATGCATTTTTATATCTTCAATAGATTATGCAGTGAACACAAGTTACAAATCGGTCCTATTTGGATACAAACTAGTAAATTTTTGGTAACTTTTTTCCAATTTTTTTTAAAATTAACTACAAATGATTGCAGTACTTTGCTCTAGGTTGAGGGACTCTCCAAATGGTTTTTTTAACACAATTTTTTTAAACAATGGCAGCACTTGATGTTAGCTCCAGGGACTCCAAATCCGTAAAAATCCTAAAACAAAAAATTAGATTTTGCGTTTTTGGCAGGAAATCATATTTTTGCGTTTTTTTGGAAAATCGGGGTATGTTTTTGGGCCTACAAAATTGCGTATTCTTACCCTATGGAAACTATTTTGGTAAGTAAAATGATGGAGAAACGTTTCCAAACCACCCTGATTTCCTAATTTGCATATGCAAACAGTCAAATTTGCAGACAGTAAATTGGAGTTAAAGGCCTAGAGTTAGTACATTTAATAAACACAACAAGAGTCAAAAGTTTTATTTTCAATTATTTATTAACTACAAACGTCAATACAAATGTAGTATACAAAAGGTTTTCTAGGGTTATTTTTCAAATTCAAACTTTTCAGTACCAATATAACAAACTTTGGTTATTACCTTCATGTAAACATATTCAACTCAGCCTAGTATCATGACGGGGATTTTACAGGCTTAGGGATGAAATCAAAACTTGACCGGCGGTTGAATGCCGGTTCTGTCCGGTTTGGTTTATATTGTTCTAAACAATGGAAACCGGACAAAACCAGCGGTCGAGTTCTGATTTCATCCCTTACCAAACAATACGCTTATTAGATGTATGCTTACATGAAGGACACTGTGGTTCACCTCAAGTTCGGTAGTGACGTCAATGCTTTTTCGCCGTTGCGTCACAAAATATGCACCTACGTCACTAGAGGCGAACCATAGTATACATTAAGGACTGTGCAACAAAAAGGCTCTTCTCCATTAGACCCCCTAGGTAATGTTGTGTATTACCTGCAATCATGCTTATGAATAATATTACCCAGGGGGTCTTATATGGAGGTAAGTCTTTGTTACGCTGAGCCATCTATATATAATATACTGTTAACAAGCAGTTGAACCTTGCAAATGTTATTTAGCGATCACAATTTCACAGTAAAACATGGTCATCTGTCAGTACATAGTTCTTTGACCCCAATAGGCATCTATATGACCTTTTTCGTGTGTTGGGTATAAGAACTCATGCTCCGCAACTTCTTGTTCAATTTTTGAGCTATGGCTGTTGAAAGTGGACAATTGTTTACACACAACTTTGTATTTGGTTGGCAATAATTTAAACATTTACCATGCCTTACAAGTGTTTCTAATTCTCCATTGGTCAATTCTTTGTCTGTTGATAAATATCCAAGGGTCAGTTTGCAAAACTTATGTTTACTTATCCATATAGTATGTATACTATATTGTGTCCGAGTGGACCGATTGTTCTTAAGCACTATGCACAATTCTAAATACACAAAAAGTTCATAAACTGACCCCTGTATACAGCAATAAATAACAAGAATTTAAACATGGTATAAGATCAAATTTGTTAACTGATGTTATAAAACACAACATGTTAATTTATTGTTTAGAGCTCACCTGTTCGAGTTGACACACACTTTTCACACACTGAAAGTACTAACCAAGATGAGTTATAACAACATTTTTGCCTTGTAAACCAGAAACATATTTTTCATCCGATTCCAAATTTTGAAAGTTGTAATGAAACTGTACAATTCTGAAACTATTCTCGTATTAAATAGTAATTCTGTACAAAAGTGTAATTTCTAAATGCAATAATAATATATATAGCAAGTTTCCAAAAGTTCACTCCATCTGAACTTGTGTCAATTTCATTGACACCACAAATTTTACTTTACATATTTCCGACATAATTTGTGAAATGGTAAAAACCATCATATTTACAACAAAATTGGACAATTATAATAGAGTATACTGTGTAGGAGCGTGGAATATTGGTCTATATACACAATATATCTACAACACCAATATGAAAGTGACTACACAACATTAAATTGTTTTGTTTTTTTAAAGAAATCAATGACATTTTGAATCACAATGTCTTCGTGTTATTACCAAACATAAATAACAGCAGTTTGAGCCTGCACATTTTTTCTTTAATTTGAAAAATAAAAAATAAATAAAATAAAATTAAGCTGACAGGCTTTTCTCAAATGTTAATTCATAAGTTATAGCATTTCTGTAAGAACAAAGTGCTGCCAGTTATCACAGTACCGTTGCAGCCAGTCCCTGTGTGATTGGTCAAGCTTTCATCAAGACGTGCTCCTGACTTCCACGGTCCGGATGAAGTTTGAGACACATCTGACGAAAGCTCAACCACTCCACAACACAGGGACCAGCTGCACCGGTACTGTGATACTGAATGTTCAGCATACTTATCGAAATAATATAACTTTAAAAAAAAAATCTATAGAAAACAACACATTTTATCATTCAACCTGACCAATATTTTGCATAATATTGGATTGTTCAATATACATTTATATGGTTAGAGTTTCTTTTGTATAAAAGATAATTTTGTTTTTAGATTTTAAAATATAACCTTTGTCTTTTTCTTCTGCCAATCTATAACTTGCGGAGCGTGTTTCCAGAACGGAAGAAATCTTCATTCTCGACCAATATCTTGATAGCGCCCTCAAACAGATCTCTGGGAATAGGCTGAAAATAAACAATGGAAAAATTTGCAAATTATTACCAAGTTTTAAAATTGAACTACAGAGCCATGACATACAGCCTGTTTGCTTTATTTTACGGTTGTTTTGGAGCTTCCACTTTGATTTTAAAAACCAGTAAATCACTCACAAAATCCTATAATACCAGAAATTCTCAAAATGGGGTAAAGTCACAAAATCATGAAAATAGAGCCAGTGCCAGTTTCTGCTACAAGGGGGTTATTTACACTTGTGCAAGTTTCATAGTGAAATAATACGGTAGAGCATTGAAATTGCAAAAAACAAATCCACCACCTTGCACTGGAACTACATGGACATTACAACCTTTGCCAATCGTCTGCACCAAAGGATAAACCCAAAAAAATTAAATTTTTGCTAATAAAAAAAATTATTCGTGATAATATTTTGCAGTTGACTTACCACATCTGACTGATGCCTGAACTCCTCCATCAACACATTGTACTTGAAGGTGACCTGTTTGCCTTTGTGAGTCTCAACATACTTCTTGACCGCCTCTGCGACTTCTTTCTGCTGCTTGCGTGCCGTGTTGCTTATTCCTGTGCCAAGGATGTCCATGTTGATGGTGCCGTCGCGAGGATCAAAGGCTGCCTGCTTCAAGGCTTCATAGTGTAACCTGTGAATATATAGAAATAATAGAAGTAGAAGTGAATTCGATTTCGGACAGACTGTAAGAGAGCCATCAGGAGAGATGGAATTACAACTTGTGAATTACTTGTATTATGCTAGCATTATTGTAAGGAGAAAACTTTGATTCAATATATGTAGTTGTTTGCATTCTGCGGGTAATATGTCCTGTCTAAAACACATGCTAAACACAGCATGCGCAAACCTTTGTAACATTCAATCTTAAAGATGTAAATTGTCGTTGGATTTCTTGCTCTTGCTGATAAGTGCTGGAGGTACATTAACCCTAACCGCCTAAGGGCTTTTTGGCGACGGGAAGGGAAAGAAGGAAGGAATAAAGAGAGAAAACAAAGAAAGAAGTTGTTTGCTCTGGGTGGGATTCGAACCCGAGACCCCTCGCATGCCAACCACTGGGTCGGCGACACTTTGCCATGGGTCTTGGGCTTCGCTGGCCAATGAAACCGTGCCTATATATTACTTAGGGCGATTGCGTCATCACACCACGTGGGATGCACGCACGAACAGCGCATATATCAAGTAGTATTTTGTAGTATACAGTCCTGTTAGGGTTAAGAGGCATCCATGATCTGAGTGATTGCATTGTCAGATTCTTACTCAAATGAAATGAAGACAACACATGGGCCTATTTGAATAACCATCATGAAACTGTCAACAAAAGTGGACCTTCCTGACATTAACAAAAAAGAACTATCACACACAGATTTTTAACAAGTTTAATAAAATATCAAGTGACTGGCTGACACCCCTGAGCACTGGGTGTTAGCTAGCCACCCGTCATTTTGGATGGGCAGTTTGCTCCTGGGCAGGCAAAGTTAATGCTTTTAGAACAAGTTCTGTGAACTCAAAACAAGACAAGACTTGTAAATCAAGGCTTCAGGGTCAAATTTTTGGAAAGGCAGTTTTGGTGAAAATGATGGGCAATGTGCATTCTACCAACCCTATATCTGAAACCATAAAACACATGGTGCAAAGGGTAACCTATAAAATGCCAAGATTTATTTTTCTTTATCCACAAGGCACTTACCTCCTAGCCTCATCCACATCCACTGGTTCCACTTTGCTTGAGAATCTCATACGAGCGTGAGCTTCTGAAAGTCGTATCAGAGACTCCAACTGTCTGGGATAAGCGGACACCATACCCTTAGCGCTGCCAATCTTGCGCATCTCTACGTATGCTTGCACCAGCATCTGGCTTGAATCCTCGCTTAATTTTGGATTGACGTATGTCCGTGCGTATGAGATGTAGTCACGCAAAACGGCCATGTCCTGAAAAGAATTGATAGAAAAAACATTGTTTACATTATTCCTAACCTGAAACAAGATCCAGAGAATAGCATTAGAATTGTATATGGGAGAAATTATAATCACTATTGAAAAACTAAATTATATAATCTTTACTGCAGAGATGTACATTTTGTTCTCCAGGGGGTACTTCATTATAGGAGCTGTTAAGAGTAAGAACCGACTGGACCGTCAATGCCAGGATTTCAAAAATCATATTGGCCCCTCAATATTGATCAAAATCGATAAATCAATTTTCCTCCCAATTTTACTCTGAATATCTTCTACATTCATCCGTAAATTTCCCATACCTATAAAAGGATGCATGATGCCATTTGGACTCACAGATGCGCCAACCACCTTAAAGCAACTTATGGAGCCAGCCAACTTCCATCGACTAATGGAGCTATTAAAATTCAGTCCTTTTCCCCCTGATTTTTTGATCCTTCTTATTCATTATCGACAACTTGGATAAATATCAATTTTCTTTAGAAAGTGATATCGGTGATATCATAAGTTATTATGTCATATGTTATTGGCTAGTCGATTTATTGATTCTCGATATATCAATGGTCCTTCGTTAAGGGTCCTCTTTCTAGCATCATTGTCACCAAATGCCCTAATATTTTTAACAATCCCATGCCCTGTCATCAAAAGAAACATTATTACACTCCCAGTACAAATGAGTGAAGTCGCTTCATTGCAACTGGGGGATTTCTATCTTTTCACAAGAAACAGCAAATGTCCTTGTTGGTGTCACCTTGTGCCCAACAACTATACCGTTATCAGACTATCTGGAAATGACACCATTTTGTTATCTGCAACTGTGAATCACAGGGTTGCCATGGAAATAGTGCACCCTAATGCCCTAGCTGCAACATACAAAATCTAAATACACATGTCACCAAATTGTGTTTTGCTAAGGGAAAAAGGACAATATTAAACCCATTTACTTATTTGATGAGATTCTCACCAATTTCCACAAAATCACAAATTTAGACCACTTCGACATGCCTTTACAAGTCAACAATCATCTTCTCATCAGAGACTGGCAACTGACTTCACTTGATACTTGGTCAACCCATTAATCAAGTTTCTCATCTTTAGCCAATATAACCACAATTTCCCAAGCTACTTACCAAATGCTCATCGTCTGATACTTCTTTGCCTTGATGATACAAAGAGACAAGATGGTTGGCCAATCGACGATCAAAAATCTCATCTTGTGGATCCAAGATTAAGAAGATCAAATCAAACCTGAAATTATAAACAAAAATTTGACTAGACATTTTCTTTTCATAATTTCTTTTCCTTCAATAAATCAATAAAATCTTTCCGGAGAGTTTACCAAAATAATTCATTTTTTCAATTATATAACCAGACCTGGAAAAAATGAGCTAATTTGACAATCTCCTTGCTGGGAGATTTGGTCATTTGGATGGAAATTGTGCTTTTCTGGATAAAGAAATACATAAGAAATAGTGGGAAATCCTGCTAAGTTGGAGGGAAATTTATCTCTCTTGCTGAAAGGGAAATCTCTCTTACCGAGAAATAAAAAAAATTTCCAGGCCTGTATATAACTGTACAAATCTATTTGATCAAATCGCAACCAGTTGACATGAAAGCACCTTAGTCGCTATGGCGCTAATCACAAGTGGCTGCTAGTAGCAATTGTGAAAACGCTACTAGAGTTGTTAGCGATTTAAAAAATCGCAAGCTGCAACTGCTAGTATGATATATGGGATTACACTTGTAAGGACATTGTTAAAATGACAAGACTGACAACTCACCTAGACAGGAGTGTATGTGGCAACTGAATATTATCAATAATGGTCTTCTTAGGGTTCCATTGAGAGTCTACGGGATTAGCAGCGGCCAATATGGAGGTCCTAGCGTTGAGAGAACAGATGATACCGGCCTTGGCGATAGATAACGTCTGCTGTTCCATCACCTCGTGGAGGACGGATCGTGTACTGTCGTTCATCTTGTCGAATTCGTCTATACAACAGATACCATTATCACTCAGTACAAGCGCACCACTGAAAAGAGAAGTGCATTTTGAAAATGTTTATTATGAATCATTAAGTTATAGAATCAGAAGACAAACTTACTTAAATTGCAGGCTAATATTAATGGAATACTGAAGAGTGCAATATGTGTAATAACTTAAAACTAAACTCACTTTTCTTGTAATCAATATATACCTAGCAAAATTGATTTGTGATAGATGTTCATCATTTTAAAGTCCAATAAATTATAATACCGTAAACGTTCGCCTAATGGCGCTATGGACTCCCTTGACATAACTGGAATTTTAGTCAAACTAAAAGTGCTCTCCCATAAAAAATCCCACCAGTAAATAAGGGCACATACCCCAAATTCTTGTTGGGCGAACATTTACGGTACCGGTATTGCATGAAAATGCACTTCATCTACGGAAACACTTATTCCAACTTCTTTTAAAGGTTCTGCTACACTTTTCTTTAAAACTTGGCTAGATTTAATTCACTAATGAAACCAGCACTGTCCCCCTATGTTTAAATAATAGCTTTCTATGGCACACTAGATACAACAGGTTTTGAAATATTAAGTCAAGATGCATAAACATGGAAGCAGCCATCAAGCATCAATTCCAATTGAATTGTAATAGCCTTTAATTATCTTACAAATAAAATGTCCTTGTTGGTGTCATCTTGTGCCAAACAACTATACCGTTATCAGACTATCTGTATATGACACCATTTTATTATCTGCAACTGTGAATCACAGGGTTGCCATGGAAATAGTGCACCCTAATGCCCTAGCTGCAACATACAAAATGTGAATAATCCACTAATAATATTATTTTCCCTATGAAAAAGGTATGACCAAAAAAATTCCTTACTTAACATTTGCTCACCACTTTACTACAATACCGGTGGTGTTCGATTTCAGAGTAACATCAGCCCATGAGAAAGTCGTATCCGATACCTATGCGGTCATCTATTGGGCTCAGTGACTTCTCGCAGGGTACGCGCTAGAGATGCACAACTATGCGGTTTTCTCTGAAGTTGCTTAAGTTTCTCAACTTACGTTTGTAAAACCAGTTGCCTTGTTTCCGGATCTTTTGTGATATAGGCTGTCAGACCGACTGCGCTGGATCCTTTACCGGATGTATACTGCCCTCTTGGGACCAGATGATGTACATATTGCAATAGTTGCGATTTACTGGTACCGGGATCACCGCACAATAGAATGTTGATTTCTGACCTGTAAATTTAATTGGACGAGACACAATAAATTACCATATTTGTACCGCACTTGTATACTGTAATGTTTACAAACATCATCAACAGCATTGGACATTTCAGAAACGTAGTGCCGTTACTAATACAAATCTGATCACGCAACATTATCTGACATGACCCAATGTCCTATATCCACTTCACTTGAAAATTCATGTTCACAGTAAAGTGTATAAATGACCGATTTGAAAAAGTACTTGCATGCTCTGCAGGGACTGTTTTTTGGAATTTGCAGGAGAGCATTAAATAGCTCTTCTGGAACCTTCAAGAAGAGCTGTTTAGAGCATTTTACAAATAGAATGAAAGGAGAGAATGGTCAACTAAGGAGAGCTAAAAATCACTCCTATATCAGATTTAAGGAGAGCCGTAAAAGGCAGTCCATGGTTTTGTGCTCCAAGCAGTCAATTCATATTCACTGTGAGACAAATTCAATGTTAGTTTTAATGTCCTTTCTATGCTTTGGATCTCAAAGAACTCAAGACCTGAATTGGACTATGAACACAAACTACCAGGGCATATTAATTTATTCATAAATCAAATGGCATTGAAATAAATGCTTTCAATTCTCTTAAAAATAACAATTACCTTGTTGGTGTCACCTTGTGCCCAACAACTATACCGTTATCAGACTATCTGGAAATGACACCATTTTGTTATCTGCAACTGTGAATCACAGGGTTGCCATGGAAATAGTGCACCCTAATGCCCTAGCTGCAACATACAAGATTTGAATATTTCACCCCACAAAACACACTATTTTCTTCGCACCCAAAAAATTGGTGAAGGTTCACTATTTTGCCCTCCAAGAGCAACAGGACTGAGCCTGTTCTCTTTGGGAATAATATCTTTGCCTATGTTACTTGACTTTCTCCACGCGGGTGTCGATGCGGGTTCAGAAACTGTAATTACTCAATCGTAGCAATCCTATTTTTCATTGCCGTAACTCACCTAAATTTAGTTCTTCCAGTATCTTCAAAGTCCTTCCTGGCGGCTCCAAATAATTGACACAGAATGCCCTTCTTGATATCTTCATTCTCGTATATACTAGGTGCTAATGCTTTGGCTAATCTATCGTAAATGTCGTCCTTCTTGGATAGGTCTATGAGTTCCTGCCTGCGCTCATCTGAGAACATCTGCTGCTCATCGCTGTAAAGAACGTAAGTTTCACATATGACATCGATCAGATATTTTTTGTTACATTAATTATTCCACATATGCATGAGTTCTATTGGGCTAAATATGGTCTAAATATGGCTAAATAATAGAGATCAACAATAAATGTACAGTACTTTTGTCATGATATTTTATGAACTATCACTCACAGAAGTTTGTCTACACTCCACATCAAGCTTCAAACATGGAGAAGCCATTTTGCCTAGCTGCAGGAAGAACAAATACATGTTCGTCCTCTTTCTCAAATTTCCTTGTCGGTGTCATCTTGTGCCCAACAACTATACCGTTATCAGACTATCTGGAAATGACACCATTTTGTTATCTGCAACTGTGAATCACAGGGTTGCCATGGAAATAGTGCACCCTAATGCCCTAGCTGCAACATACAAACCATCAATACCACAAAACCCCAATATTTTTGTTGTGCCAAGGTATGCACCAAAACAATCCGGAGGTACACAATATTGCCCTTCATAGTGCACCCTACAAATTTGAAATATTTTGCCCCGTCAAAACCCATATTTTCTTTGTGCCACTGTATGGGTCAACAAATGCACACCACTTGACTCAGATATGGGTGGGTCTAGTTTGGCACAACAAACCCATTGTACAGGTCTTCACTTCCAACACTGAAGCTTAATCTACCAGGGTGCATTTAATGAAAAATGGACCAAATTCTTGCAGACTAGTTGCACAAATTGTGCAATTTTGGCCTCTGAATGGTGGGCTCCAGTGCTAAAATTGCAGCTGAGTGGTGGGCTCCAAAACTTGAGTGGTGGGCTCTGCCGGCCACCACCGCCCACTGTAGCTACATCCCTGATCTACACATAACTGCTTAAGATGCATTGCTTTTTACAAGAAATTTTTCTATAACCCTCACAAAAGCCACAGAGGTCATGATTTGTTCAAAATCTACTGTCCTTATAGCAAACAGGTAACCATGACAAACAACTTACTCTTTATCGCTGTGTTCATGTAGTCTTCCCGCCTTGTCCTTGCAGAACTGTATCACATCAATGTAGGTCTTGTACACCGCCTTGACGTTGCGCATCCGTGGGTTGACTTTCAGCGGCGTTGCGCGATAAATGCCTGTGACAGTGACTCGGTCACCTGGTTGCACGGAATCCACCAAATCATTGTGCGCGTACAAGACGACTGTGTGTGGCGTTTGACCTGCTGGCATATCATCTGGAATAATAATAGGTGATCAAATGGAATTCAGTAATGGGCTAATAGAATTGTGAATCATGCTTGCTTACATAATTTCCATGTTTCTGATTGTTTGAGAGCTGGGTAAATTGCTGCTTCTTTCTGTAGCTTAGAACAAATCGATGGGTCAGTAACACAAAGGTTTAACTCCATGTTTTTGCGAAAATGAGATTTTGTTATCAAAATGTTCATAAAACTAAGCACTTTTTAGTAAGTAAACATAAACACATAACTCCTTTCAAAACCATTCTCATGTCAGTGTAACAAAGACGCATCTCCAACAAATCACCCTTTTTCTGTGTTGTTCATAATTATTGGGCAAATTAAATAAATGTTCACTTATTTAAACACCACTTAATATGATCCTTTCATAGAGAAACCATTTTATGTAATGCAACATTTAAGCTAATCAAAATGAACATTTTCTTTAAAATGAACAAAATGGAGTTACGTCTTTGTGTCACTGATCCCTCGAAATGATGCAAATATAAATAATTTTTGCACGTGGAACAGCCCATTTGCCTGACCCTCAAAAGAATATATTTCTGCACATGGATGATGTACGTCTTTTCTGTGATTTGGATCAACACATGAACTGAACTGTGAACACAACTACCAGGGCTTAAATCATGCATCAATTCAAACTTGAATTGTAACTGCCTTTAATTCTCTTACAAAATAATACAAAATTTCCTTGTTGGTGCCACCCTATACCCAACAATTACACCATTATCGGACTATTTCGGCATCATTTGATTATCTAATTTGAATCACAGGGTTGCCATGGAAATAGTGCACCCTAATGCCCTAGCTGCACCATACAAATTTTATAGTTCACCTATTTTCTGCACAAATCAGCATTATACTATACATCATCAAATTAGAATCTATATGCCATGGCAATACAAATTGATTTCATCATACCCACAATGCCTCCTACCATACCCATAATGCACCTCTCTCTTACCTGGCAATTCCTGCAATTTGACCATCTGCCTTTAATTCTTTAACAGAATAATACAAAATTTCCTTGTTGGTGCCACCCGTAACCCAACAATTATACCATTATCGGACTATTTCGGCATCATTTTGTTATCTGCAACTGTGAATCACAGGGTTGCCATGGAAATAGTGCACCCTAATGCCCTAGCTGCACCATACACATTTTATAGTTCACCTATTTTCTGCACAAATCAACATTATACTATACACCAACAAATTTGAATCTATGACAAATTGATTTCATTATAGTATACCCACAATGCATCCCACATTACCCATAATACACCTCTCCCTTACCTGGCGATTCCTGCAATTTGACCATCTGCTTATCGGAGAACTGCGACCTGTTGTGTATCAACCCCATGCTATGTTTTGTCTGACAGTTGCGACATATGGCTGGCTCCGCAATACGACCTCTGTCGATCTCCACGACGGCTGTGGACGAACACACGTAGCATCGGAAGAACGCTTCGCGCATCTCGGGCATCAAGTTTGATGTGCGGATGACCATGCCACTGATGGTGATTAACTGATCAATATCTAACAGGAAGGAAAAGAGTTCAAACATCAGTGAAAGGTGAACAATATTAATAATGCTGCCATGCTGGTTTCATACTTTCTGCCGCTTGTCTCTGAGCAGTGTGCGGCTTCATTGTGCTGCTATAACTTTTCTGCAAGCAGATCAGCACACCACTAAGCGACAGCGGCATGACTCTGAAAGCCAATGTTGCTGCTCAGCACCGCTCTGTGCTCATCAATTCGACCAAAAATTGTATCCATTTCTCATACGTCAGAGCGCTCACGAGTTGACTTGAATTCAACTCCTAGCGATCTGCCGATATACCGGCTTGCCACTGGTCACCACTAGCCATTGTCTAGAAATCAGAAACCACCCGTCCAATCTATACCAAAATTTGACCATCAAATATAAAACAACTTGTCTATACCCATGTAAGGGTCACTGGGATCAAATATGTCCTGATTTGGCCTTTACATGTCACTTTGAATTAGTCCCACTTCATATACCCTTAAAATCATCTGTTTTAGAGCTTTCACATCTGTAAAATCCATTAAATCTACCAGTCTAAAATTAGATTGGCCCATCTTAAAGACAGGCAGACCTATGGCTGGCTAAGACCTTGCTGCTAGCGTTTCTGGTACGAAGTAAAATTGTCGTCAAAGCAGCAGGAAAGTATGAAACCAAGCATTTATAGTAATTTTGAAAGTGTTATCACATTCCTTTCCCACTGATTCTGAAAAACCAGATGCTTGATAGAGAGTAAATATCTAGAGTGAGCCATTCCATTTGAAATCCATTTTAAATGGAGTCACCCATTCAGGTAACCCCATTTGGAATTCACACTCCCTGTGTGAGAGATTATTGGTCATGTCTTCCATAGGGGGTGTATGGATTTCAACTGGAATAGCCCAATACGGATTTTCCTGCTTACCTTCTGGATTTAGTGCTCGCATATTCTTGGTTTTCTCTGCATTGTATGTGCGTACTTGAATCTGATGATCCAGCACCGTGTCGGGATAACGCTCAAAGAACAGCTCGTTGACAGCCATGTCAAAGGTCGGGATGACTTCTTGCGGGTAGGAGACAAGCTTGCGGTATAGCTCGGCATCAAACTGCTGCAGGTGCTTGCAGTTGACATTCAAGAATGGCAGCTCTAAGGTCTGGATCTGTTTTAAGTAAAGAGAATATTGGATTTCTTAGATTAAACATTTTACCACAAATGTTCATTCTTGGTCAGTGGCTGTTTAGGTTTCATTGGTCCCTGCATGTCGTCCATCACATGGTAAAATTGATGTCGATTCTTGTATATTTTCAAAATCTAAACTAATTATTTTAGAAAGAATCAATCGACTCCCACAAATCAAGATTCATTTTCCCACTGAGTAACCTGGCATAACCCACCTAGCCAGCAGCCATTACTGTGTTACAATTGGACAGTGTTGCCATGTCTTCCACGGCCACGGTAAAGGAGTCTCAAGTAGCCCAATTCTAAAGCTTCCAAAAATAAGCGCCCAATACTGGACATTTGGGCGGATTGACCTGAATTAAGAACGCAAATCACCCAATTGGCCAGAAAAGCACTTGACTTAAAAATTCCCGGTAGTTAATTAATGGGTAGTCACAAAACTTTGTAATTGAAATTTGGAGCTTCAGAGAGACACAAAACCTTTATAAATCCGGCTAAATTGAAAGGAAAATACATCAAACTACTGCCACGACCTGACTTTTGCTAAGTAGCACAATTTTAGGCAAGTAGCGGCACAGCTTTTGGAGTAGCGGCAAGTGATTGCCAAGTAGCCCAATTGTGTGCCTAAGATACAGCGTTGGCATCACTGCAATTGGACCACCCAATTTTAAACATCAAATGTCAACAAATAAACAAAAAAAGTACCAACATACCTCGTCCAACTTCTGTAAATAAAGCGGTTCATCTGGATTGATTCCTTCATTTTCGTCTGCTTCGGGGTCGATGAAACGATTCAAGAAACGACAGAAGCGTTCCTTTGCTTCGCTGACCACAACGTCCGTTCCCCAGATGACCAGTTGAGGGGCGCCAGGCTGGTCACTGGTTGGTCCTCCAGTCATGGGTTCTGTTGGTTCTCCCTTGATTAAATGCAAGCAGTGTATGGTCATTAGAGAAAAAAATACACAAGGTAACTAGTAGTTCTGTGTATGCAGACCTAAAACCTACCATTTGTGAAAAAAAGAGGAAAATGCTTTAAAAAAGAGGAAAATAGTGCAAAATCATGCTAAACAAGCTCAAATTGGGCTGAAAATAACAAATAATGCTAAAAAGTGGAAAAGTTTCAGTGTGTATGAGCGATCAATAAATTCATTATAAAAACTAATTCTGGATTTAAGATCTCAAATACGAATACAGCACATTGCGTGGCACCGAAAATGGCACCATTAATATTACTGGGGTAATTTCTTTTCTATCTTTGTATCCTTCTCTGAACTTTTGCATGAATTGCTAACCATACAATCCACCATTATCATTTATTCATTTGTGATATACACATTGTCAACAACTTCAAAATCGAGGGTTGAGAGCCAGAAAGCCTTTAGTCACAAAGGAGTTAAGGCTTTCTGGTTCTCAAACCCTCAAAATAAATATTACACCCAACATGTTCAAGATAAAGGTTCCAAACAGCCGAATGCAAAAATTCCACTTACAGATGGGTCCGAAGCAAGATTCACTTGACGCACTTTACGTTCGCTCCTGATGTCGTTGCGAGGTCTGATGGGTGTGCCTGCCATTCTCCCAGGTGTGCCACTCATCCTTGAGCTAGGGGTGCCATAGTTGAGAGGAGAGCTCAAGTCAATCTCACTAGCACCTGGAATAGGAATAAAAAGATGTCTTGTTGAAATTAGGACACAGGATAGGGCAGTGTTAGAAATATATCTCAACATTTTCAGAGGTCATTAGGGCCCCTTACTTAATTCAATCTGCAAGTGGCAAAATATATTGTGTTTTGTCCCAGCTTGTGCTGCGTAAATTCACATAGCACCCAACTGCATGCACAACATTATTTCTAAATCAATCCATATGTTAAGAGCCTTGCCACTTATGTGTTGAACAAAGTATAATATGCTATATTTTTGTATGTCTGAAAATACACAGGGCCCTTGTCACCAATTTTGCATACCTTTTGGTTATTTATGGGCAGTGTCAAAACAAGCCGCACATTTTAAGGGCTGTTTTCTTTTCTCCAAAGATCTCACGGGCAAGGGCTTAGGCAGCCAGCAGTGTAGGGAGTGTTTTACACACCAAAATTTGTAAATACACACACAGTTTTTGCCCACAAATCTTAAATTTACACTCCCAAGTTTTGTGAATTTACACACCCAAACCTTCAAATCCTGCCTAAGACCCTGCTCACGGGCTACAAAAAATTTGTCATCAGCATCCCGCCAACTGTTGGTTGCCCACCCTGATCTACATGAATCAGGATTTTCTTGCAATTTTGATGATCTTTCATTTTCTCACATTCCAGGACTGTAACTCTTACACATGGGACCACTTCAGAAGAAACGGTTAGATTTGCCTACTTTGAAAGGGGGATTGAAAATTACAAAACGTATACTTACCAACTTTGGAATGTCCTGGACTGGAGAAGAGCGAGGTCTCATGGACATCTTTGGAACCTGCTGAAGCAGGAGATGATGGCATGGGAGCTAGATCACCACCAGGAGATGAATCAAGAGGTCTGTCGGCTTTGGAGGATGGTGAAGTCGCTCCACGTGTGCTACGGCGTGCTGTGGGGTCAAATTTAAAGCAGATTTATATTTTAATTTGTGGGTAAAATGCATTGTAAGTAATTTGACAAAACACTGGAAAGCGAGATGTGTAACAACATCCACTGAGAATTTTAGTCTTGATGGATTTTTTAAACAGTGAACAGAAACCAACCCAAAGTATTAAAATCAAACAAACAAAATCCTGGCCGGAGCACACACCAACTAAAAAGGCAAGGAAATATTGCCGGTATGGGATTTGAACCCACAAACTTGTTTACTAGTTGATGTCTTATCCATTCAAGGCCGGTCGAGTGCAGATCCCTCGGAACACCCTTTTCAATATGGAATGCTAACCTCATTGTGACATCATCCAAGCAGCTCATTTCCCATTGAAAAGGGTTATCCGACGGATCTGCAGTCGACCATTCTGTTCCACTGATAAAACAGTGGTTAAAACTGGGTACTAATGTTGGCATTCGGGTATACAAAACACACATCATAAAATATAACACTGTTTTTTTAAATTTTTGTGCTGGATGTGCAACTCTGTTACCTACGGTACTTCTTCTTTCTTGGTTGAGTCGGCAGTTTCAGACTAGCTGTACTTATCGCCAACTTGTCCAGGAACCTAGGACTGAGTGCAGATATCAGAACCGGGGATGGTCCCCCTTCTCTTTTCGAATAGCTCTGACACTTTAACGTGCACAGGGATGAATCCTCCTGAACACAGGACCAACGGCTTTACGTGACTTCCGAATCACGGACGAAGCACATACACTACCTATATCTGCACGTGCTAAGCAGTGTATGGGGGCGAGAAGAAATTCTTCAATTAAATTCTGAAATTAATTACTGAACTGAATTGAAGGATTTCTGACCACTTTTTGGGAGGGAAGAGAATTTTCACCTAAGGCAAGCCCAAGGCTCGAACCCTCGTCGATCGTATCTCCCGGCCGGCAGCGCAACACCTTAACCACTCGGCCATCTCGCCCTCTGCCTTCATATTGATAGTGTTCAATTTTCCAGTTTTTGTTTTGTGTAGTTCCGGTAATTAAAATCACTGCGGTAAAAACACACTGCACAGTTTTTTCCATACATGTGAATTATGTTTCAAATGTCAATTCTTGACTTACGTGTTCCCGCATCACTTGCTTTTCCTCTTGTGCTCCTCCTTCCTGGAGTCCCATTTACTGACGACGAGGGCGTATCGCTTCCTTTCTTACCACGCCCGCGAGTGGGCGTCCCTGCACCATTCTGTTGCGGTGTTCCATTAATTGCAGACCTGGTACTACGGCGTGATGGCGTGCCATTCTCACTTGGCGCATCCTCGCTACGCCCTCGCTTGGTTGGCGTTCCTGTTGGACTGGTTGATTCTTCCGGCCTATTCCTTTTGCTACTCCTGCGGCTGCGAGGAGTGCTGACAGTACTGCTAGGCGGGGAAGACATATTGATGATTTAATTCTGAAAATGTTAAACAAGAACAAGTGTTTGCAGTGTCAGTGAGATTTATGGGAATAAACCATTAGGGGCTGTGCAATAATTATGAGCCCTGGGGAGGGTAAAATGGGGGGGCAAGAAATTTTTGGCACGCATTCACAGGGTGCCTTTTTAATAAATAATTCACTGATGGAAACGCCTGTTCTGTTGTATCTTGTATTCTGTCGGTCGGACATCTGGGCTATCTCTAGTCTCGGGCCCAAACTGCATGTGGCTCACGGTTTGTTATGAACAGAAGCCGACTGTGAAGGAGGCTACATAGCGATGTTGCTGGAGTGATATTCAATTTCCGAAAAAACAACACTCGACCATGGAATTTAATTTTAAGTTTGTCAGTATATAAGCGGTAAATCAAGTAAGTTTCTTCCACTCTGAAGACTTAGAAAGCGGTTGTTTGATTCCACTGACTATTTGCGATCGAAATTTACATAACACCAATGACAGAAATCATCAACAAAAATCGAATCAGGGACTTGTTTTCACTCGAACATCATCAACCGGAAGTGACGTGACACGGACCGACAGAATTGGTTGTATTTCCCACATATAGGCTGACAATAGCACTGGAGTTAGTGCCATACTATTAGGCAAAGTAACAAATAAAACATGTTTCTCGTCCAGGTTTTGGAAAAATAGGAGAAAGAGGGGCTTTTAATTTTTTATTGAAAAAATGCCCTATTTTGACGCTTTTTATCCTTTTTATAGCGTAAGATTAGAAGCTGAAAAACATGAAGAGGCTCTTTTTATTTTGTTGTTTTGAGATGTCAACCCCTCTGGTCATCACAAACCCCAGGACACAAAACACTTCCACAAATGCTTCTAATACTATTGTAAAGGGTTATAAGAAGAAGTTGCAACTTCTCTAGCATCTTAATACAAAAAGTTATGACAGAAAGATTGCAAAAGAAAAAGAAAAATGCAAAATCGGGAGGGGACGAAAAACATGTTTTTTTATTTACTTGGCCTTACGCTGCCTTTCGTATTCGCAGAAGAGGACAATTTCGACCTCGTTTGTTTACAAACAGAGAGGTAGACAAAGGGCCTGTCAAAACTGTTCCGCTTGTCCAAATACTCAAATGTATCATTCAAAAGGATGGTCCACAATAGAGTGATTCACGCAACATGAATAAAAAAAAAAAAACTGAAGTAGGACCATGTGCTTCTTTTGTCCAATTTGGCATCAAGATTTCAACTGGAAACAGTTCAGACCCAGAACACGATCATGTCAGAAATTAATATTGTGTTCTGGGTCTGATTATTCGGACTACACTGGAGTTAAAACAACATTCGCATTCACTGAACTCTGAGTGTATCACAAGCTATCGCACTATTGTGCCAGGTTCGATGTACTCTCTGCTCTGGAGCCTCTGCAAATAGTTCTAAGTAAGTTTTATCAATGCAATACGTTTTTTACGTTCCTATAACGTTTTCAGGACGTTTCTACAATGTTCGTTCACCGCCGTTCACGGAAGAACGGCGGTATACAAGCATGCAAATTTATCTCGACAACAACATGCTCATTCAATGCATGCAGATGAAGTTTGCGTCGCGCGGTACGCATATCAGTTATCACGCGCAGGTTGTTACCTCTGACTTTACGTAAAGAGTAGTACAAACTATCACTATGCAGTCGTCAAAGGTTTTACAGCAAAATATTATTTATGTGTTCTAGGCCTAGGGCTATTAATACATCATAAATTCATATCAATGTCAACAACATGATGATGCCACCATTCACATGTTCATGCAGCATACATTATGATCATCATGATGCCCATGACCACATGGACCATGTCCCTTTAAATTTATTGTTCAAGGCCAGGCAGCAAAATGATCATTCAACGCCAAACTGTTCATGATAAACCAAACACGATGTAGACTGAATTAAAAACTACACATAAAATATAATAATACCTTTCTTACCACGCAGAATTCGGTAACATCAACGAAAACACAGCCTCTTCCTTACAGACAAGTTTATTGTTGACCGTCGATCGCACCGGTGTGTTGTTCGTGGGTTTAAATGCCCATTATCACGTGTATCAAAATTCCGCGGGAAATCAGAAAATAGTGTACTTTTATTTTTATAAAGTTATTCAATAAATTATTTAATTTTTACTCTTAATTTTTCCAATTAATTTGACTCATTATTGAAATTATTCTACTAATAATTAGTTTTTTATAAATATTAACTTTTGTAATATAAAATTATTTGCTTAATTTTTAATTTATATATTTTATTTTAATGAATATTACAAAGTGATATAAAACATTTGGTACTAAGTTAGAAAAGTTGATAGGTGGCGCCCTATCAAAACAAAGAAATTTCGCGCCACGAATCGAACAGCTGATGTTTCAACTTCCGGTACTTTAAACAGCGCAGCGCTGACATAAATAAAATGACAAAATAACAGTCTTCTCTACAGATTTTTATTAACATGATTAACAAAACCTTAATTAAATTAGATCTTCTTTGTCACGATCACTGTCATTGTACAAGCTGATGAAGCATGAGCTGGTGAAGTTCCCCAAATAAACTGAACTGATGAATAATATTAATTATAAGTGAGGTAAGCTTAAAAAAAAAGTTTTGAAAGTTAGCATGAATGAAACAATGAATATCAATGTTAAGGAGCTTTTGGGGGAGGGTGATATTGGGGAGGAGCAAGAATTTTTTGCAAGCAGAAAGGGGAGAAGCTATTTCTGGCAAGCCGAGAGAGGGGGGAAGCAATTAAACGCTAAAGTAAGGGGGGATGTCATTTTCTTTGGCAGGGGAGGGGGTCATGAATATGTCGGTGACCGGAGTAAATTTTGTTATGACCCCCCCCCCTATCGTGGGTAAATTGTTTACCACCCCCCCCACTTCCGCCTACACAGACTAAAGTCAAACTATTCATTGCCGGAACACTCATTAACTCTAGGTTCCAGAGTTCTCCTCGCCTGGTTACAAATGTAGCGTTGAGGAGTATCAAAGCAGAAGCAGAAGAAAGGCGAGGAGTGCACCAAAACTTTGGAGTGAAGAAAGTGTGTGGAGTGCGTTAAAATGTGATTGTATGTGTAAAGAAGGCACACAGAGCGTGCAAAATTTGTGCGCACATTTTGATTGTTAAATTAAAAGAATGCGCGCGAAAATTTTAAGTCACCAGCCCTTAAATAATTCTATAACCCCACCTATTTTGGGTGTTAAAATTGTAACCCCCCTATATTTGGGCTAAAAACTCTATGCCCCCCCCCCCTTCGGAAGAAAATGACAGCCCCCTACTTTTGCGAATTGCTTGGCGTGAGACCATGGTGAGACACTGTCGAACACAGGGACAGAATTATAGTTTGCCGACTACAATGTTCATTTTGACCCATGATTATTTGAGTCATGGCGCTCGAGAATCTTAAGATCAGCAAGACTTCAGTCTTTATCATAAACATGACACAGATCTGAGTTACAGTTACCGGAACTAGGGGGGTAGGGACAACTATTTATATTTATGATGCGTGAGATTTTACTAATTTCTCTTGGCGTGATATTTACCCGGATATTTACAATTACATGTACAACCTTTGTGTGAGATTATACTACTTGGCGTGAGACTGTTAGAAAATGCCAGAATGCATGAACTCGCACCCAATGAGTTGACAGCCCTGAAGTAACTTGAGGCACCTTATTTTGCAAAAGGCTTAAATTTGTGTAATTTGGGGTTTTTACTGTGGGGCCATGAATTTTTGACATCTTGGATCGTGGATTGGTAAATTTTACCTCCTACAATGTAAATACTCCTGGGGAGTTTTAAAATAAACTGGAGGTGTGAGATGGACCCAATTAAGTGTGTGTCCCATGTGGACTTGCTCGAGAAGTCTAGCCAAGAATTTGCTCACCGATAGCTTCACATTCTAGGCTAGAGACCATTGCATTCAAAACCTGTGTAAAGCAATGGAAGTTCAGAAGTAAACACAGCCGATCAAGACAGGTGATTGCATCAAAAAAGTTGCTAAAGTAAATATGGACCAACCTAGATGGTAATAATTAACTAAATTCATCTTAATTCCCTTCCAGTTTTATATCTAGATAATATCACTGTATAATAATGAAGAAGTCATGAACACCAGTGTAAGTAGTGCCTCGCAGATTCCATCCACCCCTGCACATGATAGTGGAAGAGTCCCACCAGGAAGTCTGGTTGTTAATCCGAAGTGGAAAAGAACTGAATTGATCAAGATACTACAAGGTATGATGTAATGATATAAGTTTATGGATGTGAAAAAATGTTGTGTTACCCTCAGTAAAACCACAAAGGTGGCAGAATTTTTTATCTCCTTTGAAAAAAATCTTGTTCTGCCACTAATTTATATACCTGGGGGGGAATCACTCACAAATAAAGTGCTACCCATAATCAACCCTCAAAACAGACCCTAAATGGCGCAAATGATGGTAGCAAAGTTGCTACCCTAAAATGGCGTAACTGTGAAAAGTGAAATACCCAAAATCATATTAAATTTCCTGTTAAATGTTGTACGGTAATATAACATTTGGAATAATTGATGGCAAAATAGAGACCCTAAATGTTGATAATAATATGGCTGAAAATGGACCCCTAATTCACTGTTGTAGTAAATACTTCATACTGTAGCTAGTTACTAGTTCACGCAGAGTTTCCAAACCTGTTAGGTAACCCATTCACTTTGTGTTGTGATCATTTTGATCCTGGTTCCGTACACATAGCGTGAACCAGTTGACCTGGCAACGATCTTCACGATTTTGACATCGCATGATGACAGCGAATCACCACTATGCTCAAAATCTGACCCTTTTTCACTGTTATTTTATGTGTATGCATAGTAGCTGTTTTGTTTTAGTAACCTCCTCCCCATAATGGGATATTGCTGTTTGTTTACACAATTTCTTCCAAAACACCCAAATTGTGATTTTGAGTGTATTAAAATTTAAACACCTGAAGTATGTGGTTTTGGGTGCATGAAACACCCAAAGTGTGTGATTTGGGGTACATTTTTAGTGCACCCAGAATGGAAAATGTGTGTGCTTTTCCCAATATTAACCCTATATATTTTGTCCTCCCAACAAGTATGGTAGGTGGGGATTTCGCTAGTGTAACTTTATTTCTTGGTGTTCTTGATGTATTTTTCAGAGAAGCTTCCACTGATTTTTGAAGATGGTCTTGGTGTTGTTGACTTCCATCCCTCTGGAGATGTTGCAGTTATCTATCTCCCTGAAACTGATCTTGTTGCTGGGACAGCATACAGGAGAAAGCTGGTGAAACTCCACAAAGTAAGTAATCTATTCTGGAGAAGGAGGGCCGTTTCTCAAGTTTGGTTTCGTAGGGTAGGGGTGTGCCGCCGGGAAGGAGGGGTACTCAAGTTTGGTTTGGTAGGGGTGTGCCACCGGGGAGGAGGGGTACTCAGGTTTGGTTTGGTAGGAGTGTGTTGCAGAAGGACAGGTTCTCAAGTTTGGTTTGGTAGGGGTGTGCCATGGGGGAGGAGGGATACTCCAGTTTGGTTTAGTAGGGGTGTGCCGCTGAGTATTTGAAAGTGGACCCATCAATATATACCAATTTTTCAAAAATTTTGGCCTAATTTAACCCAAAGTGTCTTCGTTTTTACCCCAAAATGTTGGGGAAATTTCGATTGAGACAAAATTGGGCTATTTTCCAAAAAAAATTTGAAAAAAGGACCCATATACCAAAATTGGCCTAGATAAAGGGGTCATTGATATACCATTCATAAGGCCGAAAATGCTTCCCATGTTTGTGGCACATCCCTGTGGTCATTTGTACTAAACCTCAACTGATACAGATTTTGTAATAAATTATAGTATTCCATTTTCCTGGGTGTTTTTCTTTCCCATAGGCTGGTAAGATGCGTGGCATTGTCCTGATGGAGCGTACACCAATGACAGAGCAGTACCTGAGTGACATTCAGACATTTGGGGTCATCAATCTGGGTCTTGTCCTTTTGTTTGTAGCATCCCAGACAGAAGCAGCCAGTTTATTGATTCAGATGGTAAGCTGAGATTTTGGTATCAGAAATGAACTCATATTTTTCTCATTATCCAATTAGGCCCTATGTACTGTACTGTCCACAGGCATGATACACATTTTTGCTTCTCACCAAAACCGATGGAGCAATATATCTCAAAATTTGGAATCATAAACACAAATCCGCCAAGCGTTTACTGTATTTGGCCCTCTATTGACGGAAACACAGGTGTACCAGAGTGGTAGATTTAATTTGTAATTCAATACTCATGATTGTGTACAATTCCCGGGTACAATTCTGTAGGCCTATAGCACACAATAAATAATGGATGGAACCCTTGACCTCGGGACCCCGCAGTTTTACATCGGGGACCCCGCAGTAATGGCAAGTCAGATCAGTGTATAGTTTTTAATGGTAGGCCTCAATAGAGCATGAAAAATTGAAAAAGAAGAGGGGTGGAAATCAGTGTTCACTCCGTCTAAAATTTTGGTACACCAAATGAAGAATAATTTTGCTCCCCCTTTTTTTCCCTTTATGTAACAGTAAAGAATGGATATTTAGATGAAGGATGAAACTTTGCTCAATTTGGTTTCCTCAGTGTTTTATGAAATTGGCCTTTTTTTGGGTCTTAAATTGAGAGGTCTTGAGTGACAGATATTAGACACTTGAGATAGCGGAACAATGTAATGGGTCTTAAAGGCCTTGATTTCATTGTTTTTAAACCAAACAATAATAAGGGAGTATCACTAAAGTCAAGATACATTCTTAGTGTGAATGTTCACAAACTTTCTGAAATTTTGTCAATCACCAGAAAAGACTCCTGGAAGAAAACAAATGGGCTATTCCAGTTGAAATCCCCTATGGAAGAATCTCCCACACGGAGTGTAGATTTCAAACGGGGTTACCTGAATGGGTGACTCCATTTGAATTCTACATTCCCTGTGTGGGAGATTAAGGTCATGTCTTCCATAGGGGGTGTATGGATTTCAACTGGAACAGCTCGATATAACTTAGAAAAAGTTGTATCTGTCAACAAAATCCTGACACCCAGTAAACTTGATCTAAGTTATGCTATCAAAAATCTATAAATTGCAATTATTTTTTTTATTCTGCAGGTTAATGAACAGTATAAGCCTCAGTCAAACCCCTTCAGAGTGATGCGTCGAGGCCAGTCTGTGGATGCATCTGTGCAGGCGACAGTTCAACTCATTCCAAAACTTGGGGCTGTTAAAGCTAATGCATTGCTGCAGAGGTTTGGTAGTATTGAAGCTATTGCAAGGGCTTCCCCTGAGGTGAGTTTACAGATTTAATTATGATTGCATAATTATAGATTGAGTTTTATGTAAAGTTATGATTTAGGGTACATTTTTTAAACGTTTTTAGCCCAATTTTGCTATTTTTTAAACACAAAACAGACTTTTGCAGATTTATGGGGTGCATCTCCTCAACCACATCCCCTGGCTACCTGCTTGGTTTCTCATGACAAAACTCAACTTACTCACATGGAAAAATGGGAGATGACCATAAGCTTGTTTATAGTGGGAGCAGATGTACGGTATTTTGGCATAAAGATTGTGTGTGGTCACAGATTTTCTGGAAACTCCTTACTATTAACACCAGCTGTGTGTCACTAATGTACCATACATAGTTTTGCTTGTGCTTCATTGTCATTATATATATGTAGAATATTTACTATATCAACAGGGTTATGTTTAGGGTTAAGATTAGGCTTAGGTATAGGTTAGGGTGGTGTTTAGGGCTAGGTACGGATTAGGGTTTGTAACCAATTTATTGTGTTTTTCGGACTAATGGCCCTTCGGATTATTGACCTGTGACCGTCTACATGTATCTTATTATTAAAACTCTTCAATGGTTATAAGTGCCAAATTTGAGCTCTGATATTGATGTTGCTCAGATATGTCAGTAAAGAAAGACTATAATGATTTAGACTTCAACATGAAAATCCCAAGTTTTGAGATATTTTTTCAATATATCAAGAGCTATCTCAAGAACCACTGAACCAATTCTAGGCTTGTTTGTATTCATTTTAATGCATTTGTTATGCTGATACCAAATATGGTCATGAAAATTCTGAAATTTTTGAATTTTTAAAGAAAATTTGAAACTTGTCGTCTGCAGTCGACACCCGGTGTAGAGGATTAATATTGTTAGTTGTGATTTCATACGACTAGTCCGATAAAATATCCACTTACTTGCAGATGTTTCAGAAACTGTCAGTTTCCTTTTTCGATGCTATTGTTGTAATGACGATCTGTGTACAGCTGATGTTGACTGCTGCTTAGCAACTAAGTTGCCAGTTGATTTTCTGTCAGTTATCAGATCATCAAAAAGGTGACTTAAGTTGTATTGCCCCTCGTCTCTGTTCAGGATTAATATTGATTTCTGTTTCTTTTGTCTTCTACAGGAACTCACTGAGGTAGTAGGCAAAGCCAGCGCTAACAATATTAGGACATTCTTTGAGTTCAACACCAAACCAAAAAGATGATACCAGTACAGAATTGATCTTAATTGAACTTAAACAGGTGGTTGCAAAAAGATCTCTGCCATTCAAGCAATAGCATGCATGGAAAGCTTAATATCAATAATGGTTGTCCGTCAGACATGTGCATGGCTCGTCATGGTTTTCCCCAGTGCTTTGACCCCAGCTTTGACAAGCGGATAAGAGGATTAGTGGTAGTGCTTATTTCGAACACTGGTTCGAACACTTTTTTTAACACATAAAATAACTTTTATGTAATAAAATATCACTGATGAGTTGATTGAAAAATAACAACTGGCAGTACTTTTGAGATTGTCTCCATGTAATTTATGGTTGCAGTTCATTTATGCTGTTAAACACTAGCAATTAAACAGAATGATTTTCTCAAAATATCAAGAATTATTTCAAAAACCACTGAACCAATACTAGGCTTGTTTGTACTCATTTAAATGCATTTTTCATACTGATTCCAAATATAGTCATGAAAATTTACAATTCTAAAATTTTTGAATTTTGAATTTTTTTAAAGACTTGTCGTCTACAGCCGACTCCCGCTTGGAAAGTGTGAAAGGTTAAAATTTTGATCTAAACACAAGAAATTCCTACCTTGGAATTTTCAGATGTCTCCCAATCTTTCATCTTTTCTAGAAAAGTAGAAATAGTTTAGTGAATAGATTCATCAGGTTTGTACTTCAAATCAATTAGTAATTTTGCCTGTCAAAACCAGTAAGTTTTTACTTCAAGATGCTTGGCAAGGAACGTGTCAGAAAGTCTAGAGAAGTACGAGAAGCGATGGCGATCAGAAAGAGGGGGACAAAGACCATGAATAGAGAGGAAGACATTTATTTCCTAAGTCACGTATTTGACCCACTTTTGAAGACTGGAAGTAAGACTACTCACAACCGGAAGCCAGTTTCCCGGGAAAGTGGATCAGATGCTCACATCTGATGAAGTCCTCCGACGAGATGACGAATTATTAGTAAGTAAAACTTTTTGGCAAGCAAAATTACTAATTGATAGAAATAGATTCTTGCATTTTAATCATTCAATATATACCAACACAGATGAACTTTCATAAACAACTAAAAACAGATGTTGCTATTTGTTGACAATATTGATATGTACTCTTTTTTGGGAGTAACAGACTGTGCTACAGACAAATCCAACAAGCCAAATGTCAATATACCACCATCACCATAGGCGTAGATCCCGGGGGGGGATGGGGGGGGGGGATTTATCCCCTCAATATTTTGCCAGGGGGATGGTCCATACAATCATCCCCCAATGTTGACGCCTGATAATGGGTTTCTGACCAAATTAACCTCATATTTGCCCATTTTAGCCCCAAAAGTGCAAATTTTCACGCGCTTCGCGCGCAGTTAATCGACTTTTACACCATATTTCATTAGTTTAGCTTCAAAATAGCAAAAATTTTCGCGCGCTTCGCGCCCATTTAGATCATAAACTAATTCTGTCGCCAAAGGGTGCTGGATTGACTATACTTCAAGATTTTTTTCCAACTTCATCCCCCCCCCCCAATGTCAAAAAGAAATCTACGCCACTGACCATCACATACAAACCTTTTTGAACGATAGCATCAGATGTTGATATTTATTGACTATTGATATGTAGGCTATATGAATGAATGTAGGCCATATGAATGAATGAATGATATGTAGGCCTACTTATTTATACTACTTTTTGGTGGAACTGTAACAGACTGTGCCATAGCTGATATATTGGACTCATCCAGTTGAAATCCATACACCCCAAGCATGCTTATATGTGACATGATTTGGTCTATGGGGGCCAAAGGAGGCATTCTTGAAAATTGAGTTACTATAATTATTACCAAACATTAAGCTATCACACTGAAAACACCAAAGGTCTTGCACACTTGGTTCTAAAGTTATGAAGCTTTGTGGTGCCTATTTTCTTATGTATTTTATTGTTTCTTGACCCCATGTTTTTGCCTTTATCTCAATTTCAAATTTGCAGCCTTTGCCCCCCATGGACCAGATTGTGTCACATATAGGCTTTTTAACCCAGCTTGAGTATTTTGTTCGAGCCTGGTCCCATTAGGACCTAAGTGTGTCTCCGCACAGAGCTACTGTTTAAACAAACCCCTATTGAAGATATGACATTAATCTCCCAAAGCGGGGTATGAATTTCAGGGGTTAACAGAATGGGTGACTCCATTTGAAATTCACACTCCCTGTGTGGAAGATTAAGGTCATGTCTGCCATAGGTGGTGTATGTAGATCAACTAGAATTGCCCAACTTTGTTTCAATCAATAAACACAGGTTATAATTCCCCTGAAAAACTAGAATGTTATTGCTTCAAATGCATATTTATATTCAGGGGTTGGTAACCTTAGAAGGGCCAATTAGTCATTATACTATGATCAGCTGATTCAGCTCTTAAAAAGTTTGAATTATTCAGTTTTTGTCACTGCGCGAGTCAATAAATTCCCAATTAAATAAGTCACGTAAAGCGCAGTTCACGTAGGTGCTGCGCCCATCAGTGCGTACGCCATTCTATACCCAGTGGACACAGGTTAGGATTTCGACGTTGAACCTAACCTGATTTCAACCTAGAAGTTAGTTGAAATCAAGTTGAAATTTCAATGTTGATACAATGTTGTAATTTCAACTTGATTTTAACTAACCTCTAGGTTGAAATCGGGTTGAAATCAGGTTGAAGTCCATTTGAAAATACAATGTGATTTCAACCTGATTTCGACGTCGAAACATCAGGTGTGCCCACTGAGATAGTAATCCATGATGTTATGAGTATGGCAAGTTAACGGGTTTATAAGATTATAAGGTAGGAGTTGGGGTTATGTTTAGGGTTAAGATTACAGCTTAGGTTATAGGTTAGGATGGAGTTTAGGGTTAGGATTATAACTAAGTTATTGGGTTTTCGAGCTAATGACCCTTCCTGGGCAAATATTGTGCAGCCTGCAAGACCCTCTAAGAAAAAAGGAAATTTAATTGAGCCAGTATTATTTTAGTAGGCTTACTGTATTTTGTGAAAAGATTTTTAAGGTGGGGACATGGTTATTTCACTAATTTGCAAAATTATTTTCCCCTATGTACCCACCTTAAAATTGTCTTTTGGTTAATTTCATTTTGCAAAAAACATTAATTGCCTGCAATACGCGGATTAAGGGTTTCTCTGCCGGAAGTCAATTTGTGCCGAAATTTCTTCCCACAAATTATGCAATAAGCGTTTTGCATAACAATAGATACAGTTAGGAGGTTAATCAATAATCTTTGTTATGCAATACGCATATTGCATTGTGGGAAGGAATTTCGGCACAAATTGACTTCCGGTAGAGAAACCCTAAATCCGCGTATTACAGCAACACAGCTTAATTTTATTACTGGGCTATTTACTGAGGACTGCAACATTGCTTAATTTATTTGATACATGTAGTGTACCAGGATATCTATTGAAGATGGCAGCAGAGCTGAATTTAATACCAGGCTGTCTACTGAAGACTCAAGATTTAATAATAGCTGCTACTGAAAACTGTGTCAGTTGAATTCAATACCAAGCTATTGACTGAAGACAACAACATCATAGCTGAGTTTAATATCAGGCTATCTACTGAAGGCTACAGTATATCTGAATTTAGTAATAGCTATCTACTGAAAACAGCAGCATAGCTGAATTTAATATAGGTTATATACTGAAGACAGCATATCTGAATTCAAATAGCGGGTATCTACTGAAGGCTACAGCATATCTGAATTTAATAATAGCTCTCTACTGAAAACAGCGTCATAGCTGAATTTAATAATACATGTAACTATCTACTGAAGACAGCAGCATAGCTGAATATATTACCAGGCTATCTACTGAAGACGGCAGCATATCTGAATTTAATAATAGCTATCTACTGAAGACAGCATTATAGCTGAATTTAATAATAGCTCTCTACTGAAGACAGCAGCATAGCCTAATTTAATAATAGCTTCTTGATATTCTTGATATTCGCAATGTAATACACATTTTATGGCAAATTATTATATTTTTGATATTTAACAGTACTCGAAAGTAAACTTTATAATTCTGATGATTTATTCTTAAAGTGTATGTAGGTGGGATGAAAAGCTGACGATCAATTGAAAATTTTGACCTTTCATTCCAGATCCCTTAACGAAATATGTAAATCTAATAATGTGATGAATCAAGCAAATAAAATAAAAGATAACAAAACAATAGCCATCTACTGAAGACTGCAGCATAGCTGAATTTAATACCAGGCTATAGGCCTACTGAAGATCGCAAGATATCTGAATTTAATAATAGCTATATATTGAAGACTGCAGCATATCTGAATTAAATAATAGATATCTACTGCAAACAGCATCAGCTGAATTTAATACCAAACTATCTACTGAATTATACCGCAGCATATCTGGATTTAATACCGTACCAGGCTATCTACTGAAGATCTGAATTTAATAATAGCTATATACTGAAGACTGCAGCATATCTGAATTTAATAATAGATATCTACTGCAAACAGCGTACAAGTATCAAACTATCTACTGAATAACGCAGCATATCTGAATTTAATACCAAGCTATCTACTGAATACCGCAGCATATCTGAATTTAATACCAAACTATCTACTGAATACCGCAGCATATCTGAATTTAATACCAAACTATCTACTGAAGACAGCAGCATATCTGGATTTAATAATACTTAATAGATATCTACTGCAAACAGCATCAGCTGAATTTAGCATATCTGAATTTAATACTAAGCTATCTACTGAATACCGCAGCATATCTGAATTTAATACTAAGCTATCTACTGAAAGCCAGCAGCATATCTGAATTTAATAACAGCTATCTACTGAAGACAGCAGCATAGCTGAATTTAATAAAATTTATTACGGGGTGGGGTATGAACGTTTGGACAGTATTTATTGTGGGACATTAGAGCACATCAGACATATCGAATTGCATTCTTGATATTCGCAATGTAATACACATTTTATAGCAAATGATTATATTTTTGATATTTAACAGTACTCGAAGTAAACTTTATAATTCTGATGATTTATTCTTAAAGTGTATGTAGGTGGGATGAAAAGCCGACGATCAATTGAAAATTTTGACCTTTCATTCCAGATCCCTTAACGAAATATGTAAATCTAATAATGTGATGAATCAAGCAAATAAAATAAAAGATAACAAAACAATAGCCATCTACTGAAGACTGCAGCATAGCTGAATTTAATACCAGGCTATAGGCCTACTGAAGACCGCAAGATATCTGAATTTAATAATAGCTATATACTGAAGACTGCAGCATATCTGAATTAAATAATAGATATCTACTGCAAACAGCATCAGCTGAATTTAATACCAAACTATCTACTGAATTATACTGCAGCATATCTGGATTTAATACCGTACCAGGCTATCTACTGAAGACTGCATCATTTCTGAATTTAATTACTGAAGACCACAGCATACCTGAATTTAATACCAGGCTATAGACCACTTGACATCACTGTTTATCAACAAAGGCGAGGGACTCGTCTATCGATATGCTCGAACAAGCCACTACACTGATCAATGGCTTTCTTGTACTGTATGAAATGTGGCGGGCGATTTAAAATGCATGTGCCCTTAGCAGACTATGATGCGTACGCACACTGCAGGGCAAAGAACAATGTAAATTGTCATAATGCGCACGCATACTGCCGGGCAATGACGTCACATGCCAAGTGGTCTATAATGAAGACCGTAACATATCTGAATTTAATAATAGCTATATACTGAAGACTGCAGCATATCTGAATTTAATAATAGATATCTACTGCAAACAGCGTACAAGTATCAAACTATCTACTGAATAACGCAGCATATCTGAATTTAATACCAAGCTATCTACTGAATACCGCAGCATATCTGAATTTAATACCAAACTATCTACTGAATACCGCAGCATATCTGAATTTAATACCAAACTATATACTGAAGACTGCAGCATATCTGAATTTAATAATAGATATCTACTGCAAACAGCGTACAAGTATCAAACTATCTACTGAATAACGCAGCATATCTGAATTTAATACCAAGCTATCTACTGAATACGCAGCATATCTGAATTTAATACCAAACTATCTACTGAATACGCAGCATATCTGAATTTAATACCAAACTATCTACTGAAGACAGCAGCATATCTGGATTTAATAATAGATATCTACTGCAAACAGCGTACAAGTATCAAACTATCTACTGAATAACGCAGCATATCTGAATTTAATACCAAGCTATCTACTGAATACCGCAGCATATCTGAATTTAATAGCTATCTACTGAAGACAACAGCATCAGCTGAATTTAATATCAAGCTATATACTGAAGACAGCAGCATAGCTGGATTTAATAATAGATATCTACTGCAAACAGCATCAGCTGAATTTAATACCAAGCTATCTACTGAATTTTGCAACATATCTGAATTTAATACTAAGCTATCTACTGAAGACTGCAACATATCTGGATTTAATACCAAACTATCTACCGAATACCGCAGCATATCTGAATTTAATACCAAGCTATCTACTGAAGACAGCAGCATATCTGGATTTAATAATTAATAGATATCTACTGCAAACATCATCAGCTGAATTTAATACCAAACTATCTACTGAATACCGCAGCATATCTGAATTTAATACCAAGCTATCTACTGAATTCTGCAACATATCTGAATTTAATACTAAGCTATCTACTGAATACCGCAGCATATCTGAATTTAATACCAAGCTATCTACTGAAGACAGCAGCATATCTGGATTTAATAATTAATAGATATCTACTGCAAACAGCATCAGCTGAATTTAATACCAAACTATCTACTGAATACCGCAGCATATCTGAATTTAATACCAAGCTATCTACTGAATTCTGCAACATATCTGAATTTAATACTAAGCTATCTACTGAAGACAGCAGCATATCTGAATTTAATACCAAGCTATCTACTGAAGACTGCAGCATATCTGGATTTAATAATTAATAGATATCTACTGCAAACAGCATCAGCTGAATTTAATACCAAGCTATATACTGAATACCGCAGCATATCTGAATTTAATACCAAGCTATCTACTGAATACCGCAGCATATCTGAATTTAATACCAAGCTATCTACTGAATTCTACAACATATCTGAATTTAATAGCTATCTACTGAAGACAGCAGCATATCTGGATTTAATAATTAATAGATATCTACTGCAAACAGCATCAGCTGAATTTAATACCAAGCTATCTACTGAAGACAGCAGCATATCTGAATTTAATACTAAGCTATCTACTGAATACCGCAGCATATCTGAATTTAATACTAAGCTATCTACTGAATACCGCAGCATATCTGAATTTAATACCAAGCTATCTACTGAATTCTACAACATATCAGAATTTAATAGCTATCTACTGAAGACAGCAGCATAGCTGAATTTAATATCAAGCTATATACTGAAGACAGCAGCATATCTGGATTTAATAATACTTAATAGATATCTACTGCAAACAGCATCAGCTGAATTTAATACCAAGCTATCTACTGAATACCGCAGCATATCTGAATTTAATACTAAGCTATCTACTGAATACCGCAGCATATCTGAATTTAATACTAAGCTATCTACTGAATACCGCAGCATATCTGAATTTAATACTAAGCTATCTACTGAAGACTGCAGCATATCTGAATTTAATACTAAGCTATCTACTGAATACCGCAGCATATCTACTGAACTACCGCAGCATATCTGAATTTAATACCAAGCTATCTACTGAATACCGCAGCATATCTGAATTTAATACTAAGCTATCTACTGAATACCGCAGCATATCTGAATTTAATACCAAGCTATCTACTGAAGACTGCAGCATATCTGGATTTAATACCAAACTATCTACTGAATAACGCAGCATATCTGAATTTAATACCAAACTATCTACTGAAGACAGCAGCATATCTGAAGTTATTACCAAGCTATCTACTGAAGACAGCAGCATATCTGGATTTAATACTAAGCTATCTACTGAATACCGCAGCATATCTGAATTTAATACCAAGCATTTATAAGCTATCTACTGAATACCGCAGCATATCTGAATTTAATACCAAGCTATCTACTGAAGACTGCAGCATATCTGGATTTAATACCAAACTATCTACTGAATAATGCAGCATATCTGAATTTAATACCAAACTATCTACTGAAGACAGCAGCATATCTGAATTTAATACCAAGCTATACTGAATTTTGCAACATATCTGAATTTAATACTAAGCTATCTACTGAATTCTGCAACATATAGCAGAACTGTAGTACCAGCTATCTATCTACTGAAATTATAACACGGGCGATATCATTTTGTTTGGCGTAAAACAACTCGTCTTCGCCTCGTTGTTTTCTCGTTGTTTTACTTAAAATAATGATGTCGCCCATGTTATATGAGACGATAGATGTACGACAGCGGCTAAAAGCAATACCGTAGAAACCCGTCTATAAGGAATAGAAGCGACTGTGATGATAGCATATTTCACGCTAGCGCCCTCCACAATATTATATCATTATGGAATTTGAGCAAATCATTTACCGACACAAGCAGGTATACAATGTATTATTTTATCTTTAATTCGCATCTCACGAGCATAGCTCACTTGGCAAGGCATAAGACTTTGGTTCTTTAGATCGGAAGATGGTGAGTTCGAGCCTCATCACGGTCACACAAACTTTTATAAACAAAATATTGTTCAAACTTTTCATTTATATTTTCTTGCATTTTCTAAAGACTCCTTTCTTGATCATTTTTTTTCATATTTAGTTTAATTTATTCTATTGTTTTTCTTTTATTGTTTCTTTTCTTTGTCTTTTTTCTTGTTTAATTTTATTTTTCTTTATTTTCTTTGATTCATATAATATTGGCAGGATAAGGAGAGGAGGAACTAAAGACCCATTCAGTGATTTGCTCATCCGGACGATCGTAAAAATCATCAAAATTCACCTTTGTCATTGTCATAGATGTGGTAACATAGCCTGCTAGTGGTTCAGCAGAAAACCGTGTGACACATAATATACATTTGGCTACATTTTATTATACGATAAATACGAATTTATTAAACATGGTAACAAATATTCTCTAGCAGATCGGTTATACGATGGAACTGGTAGGCATAGGCCTATTATAAATTCGGGATATTAAATATCTTCCTGACGAGACAGATCTGCGCATGTGGTCAAAGACGATTCCTTACTAGCCACAGACCGTCCGCTGGAATTAGTTGAACATGAACCATTCGCTATGGCTGTTGGTCGGACCTCTCATCTCTCCACATCGATTGTGACCTATAATCCCCGACATTGCCCTTATGAACTCACATCCTCCTGTTTTATTTCAATACGCTGGCGAAGTTACGTAATAATCGGATTAACTACCATAGCAATAGGTGAAAACAATTTTTGAATAATTATACCGCGTTATACACTGATACGTTCAGGCGGTACCTCTTCATTGAACCATATCATGCTGCACCTGTAAGAAGATCTTTGAAAAGACCAGTATTGTATTCAATCTATGATTGCAGACATACACAGTACAGGTGATGAGTGTAACCTGCTTGTAGCGCAGCGCGATATGTTCAAAATTGTTTTCAGCTATTGCTATGGTAATTAATCCGATTAATTACGCAACTTCACCAGCGTATAATGGCCGAATAAATTCTGACCATCACTTGGCTTGTTGGATTCGTCTATACTACAATTCGCTGTCGAAGTGACGTAATAATCGCAATAACTACCATCAAGCAGATTGCACTAATCACCCGCGTATGTCACCAAACATAGATTGAATACCACTCTTTTCATAAATACTAATCTTACATGGCGAGTGATTAGCATTTCTTTGACAACTATGGTTTAATGCATAGGTGCCACGTGAACGATGAAGTGCAGGGCTATATATTCGAAATTGTATTCATCAATTGCTATGGTAGTTAATCCGATTAATTACGTCACATCGACAGCGAATAGCCTATAGTATGGGTTCAAGTGGAACAAAAATAGTGTATGTCCATTGCTAGCTATGGTAATTAATCATGTTAGTGTTTACATCACTACTTCGGTGAAGACAAGAGAAGTGTGCCTTCTCTACCAACGCCTGTGATATAACAGGTGCAAGCGAAACAAAATTGAATGACCAGAATAGTTTCCTTTGTCAGATGAATTGATTGAAGTTTTTGAAGACACTCTATTCTTGATGGGACAATAGATTCAAATATGGAGTAATTATTATTCCTCATCTATTTTTTTTTTATTGAAAAAACTGCAATTGTGGCAACAGAACAATATTTATTTTGATTTCATTTCAAGTAGAAACAAAATCGTGCTTAAGCCAAAAACGCACCCTACCTACCATTCCTCAAGAATTGGGATGGCACAAAGGTGCAACATAGGGTTTTATTGCAAAGACGAGGACAGACAAGTAGTTACAACACATCTGTCTAACCGTGGGTTTCGCTATTATTTAGAATAAATGCTTTTACTAGTTTCTATAAAACCACAAAATTACTAAAAAAACTATAAAAAAACAAAAAAAACTACAAAAAAACAAAAAAACCCTAAAATTAAAAGTAGAAAGGTAGATTTGAAGAAAGATAAAAGAACATGTCAAAAGTTAAAATTAAACGAGAATGAAAAAACGGAACCGGTGCCCGGACCATGCTCTCTTCATCATGTCTTCAGTTCCAAAGTCTGACGCTCTATCAATTGAGCTATACGATCCTGATATACGAAACAGTCGTTATTATGTCAATACAATTGATTGGTGTTACAACATACTTAGATGGAATGCATAGCCACCCAGTGCCAGTATAATTTGCTCAAACTCCAAATACAACAAGCAACCAATTTTATTGAGGGCGTTTCTTAGGTATATCCTTGTAGACGGGGTTTTACGGTATTCTCTAAATATTAATTTAGACAATTAGAATATGACCCTTGCTAGGTCAACTGGCTCACGCTTTCTTTGCTACGAACCACTGATCGAAATGATTACAACACAAAGCCTAGATAAAAAATATATTATTATTAGTCATGATGAACCCATTTCGTTGAACTCAAAATTATACTGATGTTTATTAAAATTAAAGTATTCAATACCGGTAGTAAAATGGTCATAAAGAATTAAGAATATCAGATGATTATAGTGACTATATAAGTAATTGAATGCAACATTATCTTGCATAACTATAATGGCTCATGCACTTTAAAGTCATAATGTACGATCTTATAATCCAATATGAATTTGGTTAATTTTTTTCAAACCTGATTTTTTGGCATATTTGTAATGTTTACACGTGTCACAACTTGCACCTAAATGGAATCAGCCAAATTTGTTGTGTTTGTAGGTAAACAGAGCAAAGTTCGACATAAAGTCATAATTCAAGAAATTATGACTTTATGTCCGCCCATAGAACTGCGTGTTAAACGGCCAAAATAATAAGCAGTGTTTCTTTCACGTTACCTCTTTATTTCAGCTCAAAATGGACAGAAACCATTCCCGATCATTATTACTAGTATTATTTCAGCATTTTGAGTATATAATGACACATTTGAAATTTGAAGGAAATCGTACATTAAGCCTTTAATACTGAACAATTCTGATTTTGATATCTACCAGTTTATTGATAGCGAACCACGAAAATCCTTGGAAGCTAACAAACAGAGGGAGTGCGGTGACTGAAAAGATCAGATACAGATGTGAAAATCTCATCAGTTGCACACAAATCAATATAAATCAGAGTTTTATGCTTAAATGTAGTAGCCAGAGTATGCAAAATGGGCAAATGGACTACGGAGAAGTCTCGTGTTCAGACGTAGGGTATTTAACTCGAGTAAAGGGGTATTTACCTCGAGTAAAGTGCCCAGTCGGGGTAAGCTCGTGATAAAGGTCGAGTTTGTGCCCGTCTGGACAGGAGTCGGGGCAGCTTATCCCGACCTTAACCCGACTGATTTACCTCTGAAAAAAGTCAGAGGTAAATCCTTAACCCGACCGGAGCAGTCGAGGTAGATGTACGTGTGGATTGCACTAGAGGTAACAGTCGAGGTAAACAGGACCTTTTTGCCAGATTTGACCTTATTACAAATTAACCATCGGCGTTCAATCAGTTCTTGCTCTAAAACTACTAGATGAAGCAAGGCATAAAATGCGGGGTTTTTTTCGCTGATATGAGTGTAGGACAGACCCAGCAAACCAAAAAATGTTCTTAAAACGTTTATACAAAACTTTTTAATAGCAAAAAGATCATGAATAGGCCTATGTTTTTAAAGCGTTATATTTGGGCAAACAATTTTGACAAAATATTTTGTCAACTGTTAAATAAAATTCTTTTAGAATGTTTTGCCTCACGTTTTCAAAAGAGCTTCAAATATTTTACATCCATTTTCCGTTGCGATTTTTACTCAAATGAAATTGGGTTACAATCGGACTGCATATTTACTTTTAGAACCTGCACACAACTTCCGGAAATATCCCTGAATAGGTACAAAATGGTCGTGGTAAATTGTACGTCAGCGAGTCGTGCTAAAGGTCGGGGTATTAGCTACGTATGCACAATCAGTCGAGTTAACGAAAATATTTGTGGTATCTTATCACGGGTTGTAAAAAATGTAACTCGAGTAATAATTCAGGTCTGATCATAAACAGGTGTATATGAGCCCAACCTTGAATCAATGGTTACTAACGTGCACTGCGGCAGCGAATTGCCATATGTTGCATCAAAATGTTCGACGTTGAATTAGGGAACAATTCAAATATTCGAGGACGTCCTATAAAAAACGAAGCTAAGGTGCGACTCGTCACCCCCGCGCCCGCCCCTCAGGCTCCCTTAAACTTAAGTACGAAAAATTCTAACATGACCGATATTAAAGCCTATTATTTTAACTAGCATTTACAAACATAATCGTACTTTTTGACCCCGACCCCTAAAGAAAGGAGTTTTGTCATCGAACTTATGGTTTGTTCCCTAAAAAGGCATAAAGCCATTAGGTCCAATGGTATGATAATTGCTGCGCAAATACATTGTTTAACTATCCATTTTTATTCAAATTAGTATTGTCACAGACCACTTTGTTAATGTATTGTTTTGGAAGCTACAAACACATGGTAGGCCCTATACTAACGAAAAGGAGTAGACTAAAAGAAGTGAATTGTTATCTCAAGTATACCAATAAGTAAAATGAAAACGTACTGGAAAATGTTAATGCTTATTATATGTTTATACATTGCTATTTGGATGTTTCATACGTTTGCCAATAATATTATCAGGAACAAGCATCACGTTATTGCTCTACCCGGCTTTGAAATGCGTCAACTTGTAGAAGCTTGGAGTCGCAGTAAAACTGAATCATCGGGACCTGAATCGTGGCGGTAAGCATAAGATACAACATTCTAATTTCTTGATCACTGGTTACTTATTACTAAATTATATTATCTAGCATGGCTTGTGCATTTTACATAGGTTTGGACCTCGAATTTTCCATGGACCAAGCATGTGTCCCTTTTTTTTTTACTAAAACAAACAAATAAACAAATTTTAAATTCAAGTAGGTTATACCAGGGCTGAAGTATCAGGCCTATGGTCTTATTTTCATCCCAGTGGCCGTGGCGAGCCCACAGGGGGCAGCTGTCCCGGGCAGTTGCCTCCCCCTCCGTGGGATGCTGGCCGCTGTGATATTTTGGGTTTTTTTAGACAAATGTTGATAATTTTCGTCAACCCCCCCCCCCCTCCCACGATGGTCACCTATCCCAAGTTAAAAGTAAAATCCTGACTACAGTGGCACTGCTTGCTTTGCAACTGGAAACATTATAATAATGGGAACGTTCAAATATACCTCATTGTTGATTTTACCAGCCCATGTTCTAGACCTAAAGCAAATATTTATTTGCATCAAGAACATGACATGGAAATAAAGACTAACAAAACAAGGAACACATCTTTACATGTTGTTTGAAAACCATTGCATACATAGGCCTAGGCCTACATGTAAACAGAAAAATTAAGTTGGTAGCATAAGCGCATAATTGAATTTTTTATTTTGTTAAACGCTGTAGTCGAGCTCCACATACACATAGGAAAAAATGGTTCTAAATAGCTTCAAAAGATCCTTGAGCTGTCATGTATGTGGAACCTTAATGGTTCTAAGAAGAACAGAAAGTGGGTCTGTGAAAAAGTGAAAAGGTTCTGGAATATAACCCAGCCCATGCAGTGGGCACAGGTTAGGATTGATACAACGTCAGAAACTGACCTGTGTGCCCACTGGGTAAGGCTATAGAAAGAGCCAAAATTTGTCTTATGTGACCCCCTCCCCCTCCCGGGGGGACACTCACATAATACTGACATGCGTCATGTGCCCATAAAATGACCTCGTTATTTTTGGCAAATCCTACACCCAATGAAAAAACCTCAAATTGAAATTTCGGCTCGCTTCGCGCGCATTTTGAAAAAATAAATGAGTTTTGTCTATTTTGTACTGTAAAATTGGGTAAAAAGTTATATGATTGTTAATTATGTGAAATTTTGGGCTCTCCCATACAAAATGACCCCGTTTTTGACATTGCCAACACCGAATGATCCCCTTTTTCTGAAAATTTATACACTGGTATACCCCTATAGTTTCGTAAGCTGGTTAGACTATGCCATAGTCGACTTTTGGTAAATAAAAATATATTATTTAATCATTATGAACGCATTCAGTACTGTTGAACTCGAAATTATACTGATATTATTTTATTACATCAAAATACTATAGTAAATGGTTATGAAAAGGTTTAGGCCTATATTATTTATTATATTATTATTAGTGACATTAACAGTAAAGTATACGTAGGCTTATTGAATGCAACATATTATAATGACACTTCAATACTGAACAGTTCTGATTTTAGAATCTACCAGTTTATAATAATCGCGAAAGCCCGAGTAAAAATCTCTTGGGAAGCCCCCCAGTCCCCCAGAAAACATTCCTGGTGCTGCGAAAATAGGGGGTCTTTGGGTAAATAGAATAAAGGGGTCATTTGCAGGCCCGTAGCCAACCCTTGGAGTTAGGGGGTTCGTTTTTGCAGATTTCTGTTAACTTGAACTCGAACCCCCCCCTGGCTACGGGCCTGATTTGGTATGACATTTTGAAAAGGGGTCATCAATCAAATTTGACAATCAAATATCGGGCGGCCACCATCCACAGGGGGGGGGGGCAAGACGGGGAAAGCTGCCCCTTGGGTACGCCACTGCTACTTGAATAATTTATATTTCTTCTCTCTCCCTCCCTTTCACTCGCAGAGCTCACAGGACACAACTGAATTGTACAACAACTCCAAGAATAGTATTCCTCAAAAACCATAAAGCTGCAAGTTCAACCGTCACTGTGATTTTACAGCGTTACGGTCTTGCCCATAACAAGACATTC